>NC_061131.1:1130817-1753317 GCF_905220365.1 Vanessa cardui
AATGGCTTGAGATGAGGAGATCGTATTGACTGCATCTAATTTCGGTAGAGTTATAAAAAGGCGTGTTAATACACCTTGTGCCAATTTAGTAAAAGATATACTGTACCGAAAAAATATAGACCACGTAGAATCCATAGCCCATGGCCAACAAAATGAAAAAACCGCCCTGGCACAATTGGCTCAACAAGAACAAATAACTATAAGACTATGTGGTTTATTTATAGACCGACAATTATTTTTCTTAGGTGCAACACCTGATGGTTTAATTGGAGATGATACTGTGGTTGAAGTGAAGTGTCCTTTGACAGCCTATAAAATGGGCCTTGCAGCAGCAATTGAGAATTTTTGAGCGAATAGTTTACTCTCTTTCCTCCTACGTATTTTGCAATGATGCTGTGATAACGTTCCACCACGTTGCTGTCCACGTCGTGAAGTAAGCTTCGAGCTTGACCGGCAATACTTTGAATCATGATACAGATTCTTTGCCACAACGAACCAAGCTCAAAATCTTTGGGGATATCATTTTTCTCCAGATTTCCTATTTCGTCACAAAAATATGATTTGCATTCATGGTGATTCCCGAAGGCGTGATGGTGTGCTTGCAAAATATCATCAAATAAATATTGTTCTTCTGGAAAGGGGTCATTTTTATTTTTTTTAATTGCTTTTCTTATGCAGGACCCTATACTCATGATTCGTGATGTTGTTAACAGCTTTCTGTGACTTTTTAAATATTTGGTTTCAGTTTGTAGCGCTTGCATTTTATTACAGAAATTCCTTAGTAAATGATTCCTGCATTCCACTTTCTCAACTGTAATGTCTTTGTATGGCCTTGCCTGCAAAATTTTGGAATAAGTGCTTGAGTCACCATCAGATATCAGTCGCCCATATATCAAACCATGAATAGCCAATGATTGTTTAAAACCTTCTACTATAATTTCACTCTCCATTCCTGTGGACGGCCCGGAATCGTTTTTAGAACAGAAATGCTCGGCCACTGCAATTTTTTTCTTTTCGGCTCGATCACAGTGGTAGTAGTATTTGTTTCGCACTCCCAAGTACAAAATTTTGCCTGTTTTCCGACCTATGATTGCAGCGGCGCCGGATAGTGCCGAATAGTTTTTTTTGTATGATCTTTTCCCATAAACACCATCTGCTACCACATCTATAACTGGTGTGCCATTTTTTGTGACTCTACCGTCTACTATAGCCATTTTTTTCTCTTCTTCAGCTGCTTGTTCCGTGGACTGTTGTGCAAGTTGCTGCCAATTCTGAGAGAGTAATTTGTGGTTAGTTTGGTATGTTTTTTGAGACATCATTGGTAAATTCATGGCTGATGATAATTCTTGTAACTGAGAATGTCCACACCCAATTGAAATTATACCAGCTACAACACATGTGTTAATTGGCAAACAATTATCATCGTCATTACCGATTACAAATTTTCGGTTACACATTTTGCATAAAAAAGTAAATATGGACGATAAACCGTGAAGCTTTTCGCTAACTAATTCAATGCAAGTTAGACCGCAGTCTAACGGTCCATGATTTGAAATCTCATACAACTTTTCCAAAAAATAAGAAACGTTAATAATTCTTCGTCCAATGCTGATGTTTGTTTTAGGAGTAGGGTTGTCCATCTGAAATAAAAAGAAAATCAAGAGATAAATTAAATTAAATTAAAAAGTAATTTTAATTCATTTTTTTATGTTTTCACGGAAAAACTCACTTCTATACTGTAACTTAACCCATCTTTATCTTGGTTTTGGTTGGAAGTCCGAAAGTTACTTTGACTGACAGAGACAGCAATCACCTAAAATTCAAATATAAATTATATTTATAGGTTTTGAAAATATCAAAATCTATAAATTCTAAGCGTGTTTCTGGCAAGGGTCCATTCATTTATTACGTAAGACGGTCTAGGGGGTCGACCATGTCTTATGTTTTCTTACAAGGAGAGGGGAAGGAGTTTCGATAGTTCTTACTTCGGATAAAAAAATGTGCAAAATTAAAATTATTGAGAAAAGAGCCGGAAACCGCGCAATTGCCGAGGTTCGTTCGAATGCGTACCATTAAGAACCATTGAAATTACAAAAGTTTAAAAAATTGATACTTTGAAATAAAAATAAACAAAATATTTATAATTTTTTTCCTTTAAATTATTACGTAATAAATATTGTGCAGGGAGGAGGGGGTTCGCCCTATTCTTATTTACTCTTATAATTTGGGGGAGAACAACTAGTGTAAATATGATTTACGTAATAAATGAATGGCAAGGTGATATTACCTAGCAACATGCGGCTGATGTTAACAATATTATTACCTGTGAATTAGAGGCTTCTTCTAGTACACGCTTATATGAATGTGTACTTTTATCATTTAATTCACAATCATCGTGATTTTTTAGTGTTTCCAAACTATAAAAAAAAATTGATTTACGTACAAATGACACATCCAAATATTTTAGATCTTTGGTTCACAACAATTACATATTTCTATGGTAACGACTTCACTTTTTTTTTAATTATTAAAATTAATTCATACAAAACTATAATTCCTATTATAAACAAAATCTATAAAATTAAACTCTTACGCATTAGAAACAGCTTCCGTGTTATGATTTTCCACTATCTTCATCCTGTAAAAAATAAAAAGATGTTAATCATTATATTTTATTAATTAAAAAAGTATTAAAAAATATATGTTTCTAAATATAGTCATTTAAAAAAAAACTTCGGACTTGTGGGGATCGAACCAAAACACTTACATCAGATTTCCGTACTTTGACTAAATACTCCAAGGAAACCGATTGAGAATTTGACGAAAAATCTGATTCTATGCGAACTGATTGAATGTTTTTTCTAATAGATGTGTCCAATATTCATTATTTATGAATATATATATATATGTTTACTAATAAAATACTCTTACCTTTTTATATCGTTCATATGTTCGGCTCTTAATTTATATGAACGTTTTTGAGTTTTTTTCACAGATTTTACTTTATTACCCATATTTGCAAAATGAAACTTTATTAATAATAACTGAATAAAAAACAAATGGCTAATTACAACTAGACTATTTTAACTTAATATATATATTTACAAGAAAGAATAATACTTGACAATTAAAATTACACAAAAAAATATCTCGTAACGCAATGATCCGGTGAAAACAGTGACACGTCCGTTTAGCAACAGGCCTCGGCCGGCAGTGTCTGTACGAGGCGTTCACGCACACATGCTTACGCATTTCGTTCGAAAATAAGAAAATCTGATTTAAAAAAAATCTATTGATATTACTAAAAAATTATGACAATGATTATTTAGTATATTGTTTGTAGAATAATCTGACAAAAGACAAAAAATATTGAATGTATATAAGTATAGTTTTGAAACAAAAAAATACTTTTTTAGAGGTATCTTTGCGATTTTTTTCTATCGAACCAAATTAATTACATCATGTTTTCATATCAATAAATAGCTAGGATGTATCCTGAATATTATCATATATTTTTTTCATTTTTTTTATTGCATTGGATTATATACTTTTGGGCATTATAAAACTTGCATTTAGCTCATGTAGTCCCCTTAAGTCACGTGTTTTTGCATGTGCTATGTTCTCGTAAAAGAATATAGTCAAAGTAAAATTATGATTCGGAAATGATAATACCATTGCTTGAGAAGAACTATCGAAATTTGTATATTCTTATAATTTACACTATGAGAATGAAATGTTTCTTTGCAATTTAGTATGTTTTCATTTCTAATTATTTAACTAGGATGCTATATTTACATTCCACCTACATATATCATCATACTGATTATATTATGCCCCAAATTGTGTTATAACTCTTGGCACACGGCAGATCGTAGAACGTTTTTTTAATAAATTTACATCTGATTCATTTTTGGGAATAATGCAATAGATATTTGCTGTCGAATAATACGAGTAAAAAGTTTGAGTTTGTTCCTTACATCAATCGGTAAGGCTATCATTCTCATATTTTTTTATGTTATGAGGCAAACGAGCAGGAGGCTCACCAGATGGAAATTGACTACCACCGTCCATGAACAACTCCTAGGGGGCTTGCAGGTAGGTTACCGGCCTTTAAGGAGTACGAAAATAAAATGGAACGCATATAGGTAGGTTGGTAATACTAATATGGTACACCGTATATTCTGTTTATATATGGTATATCTGTTTATATGAAAAGAGCAACTATGCGAGTTTCTTGCCGTTTATTCTCGCTAGAAGATGCTTTCCGTAACGGAAGTTGTATTCAATTATTGACGATTCAAAAACACTTCATTGTGAAGTTTACTTGAATAAAATTGATTTGATATTATAGAAATAAGGCTGAAGTTTTTTAACTGGACAAATTATTTATTATAAAATAAAGGTTACCTTTTCGAGCATCGACAGACAACACGATGAATATCACAAATAATGACTTAATTATCACGATTCTTAACATATATTATAATCAAATATATTTATATCCTTTTTAAATAAACTATTAAAGCATAATAATTGGCAAGTTCACATAAAATCACATACTTTATATTCACATTTGTAAATTAATATATTATGTCATTTTAAAATTTATGTCAGTTGTAAAACTTTGTAATTCTATTCTCTTTGTTTGTAACGATATGGTTGACAGCAATAAGCTTTGAGATTCGATATTTTGTTATATAGAATAGGATTACTTTGAAATTAACCAACGTAGCAATAAATTCTTAATATGTAATTGATGGTTCGTTTTTGCTGAAATAGACGTCGGCTTCTGAGTTTAGTTGTTTTTTTTTTTTTTGTAATTTCTTATAAAGCACAATAATACAAAGGATTATTGTGCATTTATTATGAAACTAAGGTTTTTACGTTTTGATCACCAAAGTGCTTATTTTATAAATATTGGCAATTGGCCTCTTTTGGAATCGTAGTTTAATAAAGGAACTGCTTTTCTGAATTCTCAAATCAAGTCTACGTAGGTATTTATTTTACCAACGATAATTTAAACAAGAATTATATCTCTAAACGTAAAATATTCTGCTTCCAATGTCGATATGGAGTCGATAACCGCTTCGAATCTATTTACAATTGCTTATTATTCTATCTATCTAAATTATTCAGCCATATCTAATTTCTAAATTAAGCTTTGTGAGGTGGAAGAACGAATAAAAAGCATTAAAATATATACAAATTTATGGTGAAAATTGTGGTTTATTTTTTAATATATTTCATAACAAGTTCGACAAGATCATGGTATAAATAAAAACAAATTAAGTTGTTATTTATGTTCTACAAAAATCAAAATCTATCCATCTGTTCAGATCTAAGCTGCTGATAAATCCAGCGCACATTTCTATCGCAGTTGCTACATGTTCATATATTCGAAGATAAAATACATTCTTTACAGTAAATGAAGTGGTTATATTGGATATTTTTTCTTGCTGAGAATTCTCACTAGAGGACTTTTCTACTGTTTCATCATTAATATTTTCTGCTTTTTCTGGTAACCGAGCATATTCTTCGTCAAATTTGTCAAACATGTGTCCAAGAATTTGTTTAACAACTTTATATTTTTCTTCAAGCAGGTCACCGTCTTCATACCATGGCTTTAAACATTCTCTATGAGATTTTCTTAGAGTTTCATAATATTTCATTCTATTTTCAAAATCTTTCGCCATCATTTTTGATCTCCAACTTATAATAGAAAGGTCCCATGTTTCTCCTGGAGCCATTTCTGTATATATCTCATTAAGTTTCGCTACTTCCGTTTGATGATAGAAACAAACGGGATTTTTCATAACAAATATTTCGGCCTCCAAAAACCTTTTCCTGTAGGGATATATCTGCGACTGAACAGAGGTAGCTTTTTGGACAATCTCATTTAATAAATCTGTAGCTATGTTTTTAAGAACATTGTTATAAATTATATTTTTAAGTTTAAATATTTTATTTTTAATCTTTGCTACATTCTCAGTTGCATCAGCGTAAAGATTAAAAATCAGCTGCCTATTTTGATTCTCGAAGAAACAAGTATTTAAAAATGTTAATTCCCAACTCTCACTATAACTGCCAGTTTTACTAGAGATAAATGTGAGTAATATCTCTTGGTTTTGTCCTGGATAGATTACGTTTTCATTCTTATTAAAGAAGAATACCAGACCTTGTGTATCTTCAAAGGGTAACTTTACTCTTTTCCAACAATATCTCAGTGTAACTGTCCCAAGGTTTTGTAAAAATATCTTGCTTCTCCCGATTTTGTTTACTGGACAATTAAAATAATATGACCAAGATTTACACGCTTCATGCCAGGATTCATTTTGCATTTTTATAAGATGATCAATTTGTTGACCAAACACTTCTTTTAAAAGTATTGTATCGTTTATTTTTACTGCGTATAATGTGCTTACGTCTTTGTCATAAAAGGGTTCAGACGTTACGACGATACTTGGTAAAGGGGCCATCCGTTTTTGAGGAGGTTTAGGCTTTTTCCCTATAATCATTATTTCATCGATTTGAGACCTGTAAGGTGAAAAAAATATTTTATTTAATAAGCGAACTTTTTTTATATTTGTTTTGGTAATTGTCGTCTATGCAATTTTAAGTAGTTGAGGGAAACTAATTATGTAACTAAAATAAAAAGGCCCGCACCGAAAAGGATCTATCTTCTTTATTTTTTTTTCTAGATCTTTTTCACGTTTTTCTCTGTAGTTAATATATGATGAGTCCAACTTTGGACATGATTTCCGTTTAGAAACAGCTCCTATACCCATTTCCGTTTCCTGTATGTGACGAGGAACTCCAATATGTTCAATAACACGTGGACGCCCAAGTTCAGCTCGAGTTCTTTGTACTTCATATACTGGTTCACAATAACACTTTTGTTTTAAACGTTGAGGCTGTTCGCATAAAGTGTTTCTTATGCGTACTTTTTTCTCAATTTGTGAATTTTCTAGTACTATTTTCCTTTCCTTGTCTTCTCGTACTTTTGTCAGTAAGTTCATAGCTAAATCCGCTGGCGGTCTTCCCGTCTTTCGAGCTAAATGCTCTGTTTCTTCTTTCCTTATTTTTATCCATTTTTCCCAAACTAATAGTTCAGGAGATGGATCAATTCTATCCTCGCATATTATAGCTTTATTTCGATTCATTTTTGGCTATATCAGACATTGATAATGATTAAGAAAACCACAAACAAATTACAAATGTCAGTATAAAATTGCTTTCAATGTCTTAATGAAACTTCATGAAGTATTCATCATTATTATTACTTTAGAATTTAGGTGGTTAATATTTCTCATATAATACTATTGTTATTCAAATATATAAGTGGGTATACAAATATAATATGTTGCATAAAGTTTCTGTCATAAAATTTTACGAACAAATTATATCATAAATTACGATTATCTGTAAATATATAAACGTCAAAAACTTTATTACTTTACTTTTATATAAACGTCGTCTTGTCTTGACAGTCAAATCAACAGTCAAGATTTGTAACGTCAAAATGATAAATTGTAAGTACTGAAAATTAATATAAATTTAATTAGACAAAATTTAAGTGTAATTCGCTGCGAAAATCATGATAAAACAAACAACGGTAGCTCAAACAGGTAACCTTTTTATATTAAAAATAATTTAATCAACATGAAATTATTCCTGTTATGATGGGAAAATTTATCTTTCATAATTTTATTTTGAGCTTAATGTAATTTTCTTTTATTGGATCCGACTACGTCAATGTACTCGTGCGTCGAGGTTTTAATATGAATGCATGAAAGTTCTGATTCAAAATAATTAGCTACGTTTGAAGGCATGCGTTTAATTACTCTATTGGACTAAAAGTGGCCAATAAATGGCCTGAAAGTAGATACTAAAAAAAAACTCTTAGAAGTAAATTTGAGCCGAGATAGTCCGTTGTTTAGAAACCATGTGGCCATGAATTTTCAATCTCTTAGTTTGTGTATATATAATACATCTCGTGACATGTATGTATCGGGTTAAATGCTTACACGTGTACACGTGTTTAACTTGCATTATTGATGGCTTCCTAAAGTTTTCGGATGAGATTGCATCAGGCAAAAGTTTAGAGAAAATTTACAGACAATTAAAGTTTTATCTCAAATATTATAAAGGTATAGTCTTAATAATCTTATAAGTTTTTATTTCAAGCTTGGTACATTAATGGGAAGGTAACCAATTGATTAGTCAGTTTTACCTGATAGGCCAAATAAGAATACGTAATATTAATTTTGAACTAGTAGGAAGAGTGAGCGTGTTATGATAGATACAAAGGCTTACAACTCCTAATTCATGATTAATGTTGATAAGTATGCAAGGACAACAATTATAGTTTGACAGTACCAGTTTCTATAAGTGACCGTGACTTTATGCAATCGTAAAAAAAGTAAAGAAACCTGCCTGTCAATTGAGCCTGTAAATTTCCCACAGCTGGGCTATAGGCCTCCCGTCCCATTAAGGAGAGGGCTTGGAACATATTCCACCACGCTGTTCCAGTGCGGGTTGGTGGAATGCACATGTGGCAGAATTTTAATGAAATTAGACACATGCAGGTTTCCTCAAGATGTTTTCCTTCACCGTCAGCGCGAGATGAATTATAAACACAAATTAAGCACATATATATATAGTGATGCTTGCCTGGGTTTGAACCCGAAATCATCGGTTAAGATGCACGCGTTCTAACCACTGGGTCATCTCAGCTCACAATTCCATTTTTTTTTAGAAGAAGTTATTTCTTTTCATCAATGTGATATTATATTTAAGAGGAAGAAGAACAAGACCCGACACAGAACGAGAATTTACCACCTTTCGGATCTTTAGAATGGATTCATTATTGGAGTGAATTGGAAGGCAGCTTGCCGACTCCCATAGATGTTTCCATTACTGGTTCCTTGAAGTATCCATGTCCGGAACTAGTTTGGTACAATTTCGACATATATCCTCATAAAGTGAAATTGACAAATACCGGATACACAGGTTCGTGGATTTTATTCCATCGCTGTTTATCGAGACTCCGTAAAAATCTTCAAATTTATTTTCCTAGAAATAAATATCGAAATATTTCCGGACAAATTGGTCTTTATATTTGTTTTTAATGAACATTGGTTCATTAGAGAAAAAAATATATTGTCTATTATTTATTTATCACTTGAAAAAATTATAGACTTGTCATAATTAGCTATATTGTCATTTATATCACTCATTTCATTAAGTAAACAGCATATAATTTATTAGGAAAACTGGCTTGACTCCAATCATTGGAACCATTTTACTACGCTACCATAAGGCATATCGAGACTCTTACGAACTTCCCTGAAACTGCATCCATTAATAGAGCTTAGTTATTTATGCCGAAACTCTGCCATCCAACCCATAGCCCTCTCTTACGTCATCACGGACATACAATATTCAACTCATACATTCAAGGTTTGAGTTTTTGATAACTATTATTAAATTGTATTTATTGCTTCATCTAGTTCTGCTCGGAGCCAAATGGAAAGCCGAGAGGCCATTTCTAGTCGGCGGACCCTTTTTAGAAAAACATGTATTCTCTCAAGTACATTTCCATTGGGGATCGAATATGATGGAGGGCAGTGAACATTCAGTCGATAAAAGAATTTATCCTGGAGAAATGCAGGTTATTATTTGTTCTAGTAAGTAATATACTTACAAACTATTAAACTAGTATTTACTCGCGGCTTCGCTCGCATTTTAGGGCGTTGATTATCAGATCAAGGTTAGGCAAAAAAGTAGCCTATGTCCTTTTTTGGGGTTTATATTTGTTTCATAACAATTTTCATGAAATTCGGTTCAGCGGTTTGGTCGTGAAAGAGACAGATATAGAATTACTTTCAAATTTGTAATATTAATATAGATAGTATAATATTATCTGTGGTTATAACTTTTATTAGTTGGTAGTTCTCTGTAAAAGCTCGTCAGGCTCGTAGGAGAACACCATAATACTAAGTTTTGCAGTTACGGTGGTAGTTTGTCTGGTAAGTGGTGGTACTTACTCAGACGAGCTTCCTCAAAGTCTACCAACCAAGTTTATTTATTTATTTTATTTGGGTCTTCAACAATGTGTACACTGTTTACAATAATAAAATATAACAAAAGTAACATTCTATTCTAAGTGTCACAATTACTTAAAGAAGAACACAGCATGCACTAAAAGAAAACAATCAAGATCTTAACCTAAATTGAAAATTATTTCATCTTAATTAAAAGGAAGTAAAAAAAACGATGTAATAAATATGTATATGAGACGGAATGTATCAAACAACAAACAACAACAACAACAGCCTGTAAATTCCCACTGCTGGGCTAAAGGTCTCCTCTCCCTTTGAGGAGAAGGTTTGGAACATATTCCACCACACTGTTCCAATGCGGGTTATTGAAATACACATGTGGCAGAATTTCTATGAAATTTGTCACATGCAGGTTTCCTCACGATGTTTTCCTTCACCCCTGAGCACGAGATGAATTATAAAGACAAATTAAGCACATGAATCAGCGGTGCTTGCCTGGTTTTGAACCCGCAATCATCGGTTAAGATGCACGCGTTCGAACCACTGGGCCATCTCGTCTCATTTTTTTCATGGACGCAATGGACGTAACATTTAGATCGACACTGTGTTGATATTCAAACTTCAATCATGATAATAATCTTTGATTTAGTTTTAAACCTCTAATAGAATCAGTTGCCAGTGGCTTCATATGGGTGAAATACAAAATATATTTACTTCCTGGTATTCATGTCGTATTCAGCCGTATTCAGTCCAAACCAATCTAGGGAGTCGCACTCAAACATATTTATTCAAATATATCCAGCCGTTTCAGAGTCCAGTGACATACATACAAAATAATTCCAAATGTCTATTAAGGCAAATACTAAAAAGGTAAAATTTTAACAAAACTTGACTTTAAACAAAACATTATTTTATAACAAATCAATATGCAATAAAAAGTAATAAAGTCATTGCGTATTTAAAATATTTTTAGAGTCATAAGTAAAATGAAATGAAAAATACTACCTAAAACCTACTAACTACTGAAGAGTCGATCTACGATTGTATAACGTAGTTATTGTTATATTTCTTGTCAGCCAAGAAAACCTTACACTATATCTATCAAAATGCAATACGAGAATACTTTAAGAAATAGGTTTTTTACAAATTATATATTTAGTATAGCCTTTGCAATAAAAAAAATAACATCAAAATTGGTTGGCATGATTTTGAGTTATTCACTTATTTATCGCGCACATACGTAATGTAAATTTGAGACTTATATGGTTTCCATATGGATACCATCATTAGAACTGGATCAAATTTAAATGGGACCACACTTGGCACTAGCTTTCAAACACAAAAAAAAAATCGGTTCTCCCAGTGAAAAGTTATTAGTTACAAACAAAAAAAAATTCAGACGAATTGATAACCTCTTCCTTTTTGAAGTCGTTTGAAAAAGTATTTATGTTTCAAATATTATATAAATATTACAGGTGACATTCTTCAAGTCTGAGTATATGACCCAAGAAGAGGCCTTACGACACCCAGACGGAGTCGTATTCGTCTGTTACATTATCAAGGTACCTGACTAAATTTGACTTATATAAACAGGGCCGAATTAAGACCGGGAAACTTTACAAAAGTGGACCCGATAAAAAATATTTTTAAAATTATAACATTATAAAAAATAAAATCAAAATGAAATAAACTTTATTCAAGTGGGCTTTTACAAGCACTTTTGTATCGTCATTTAACCATTAAGTGAAGTTATCACAGGTTCGGAAAGTAGATTCTACCGAGAAGAATCGGCAAGAAACTCAGTAGTTACTCTTTTTCAACATTTGTGTCTACAATTATATGTGTATGTAATGAATATTATCTTAAAAAGTTTTAATATAATATTTATATGTAGATAAAGTAAAATAAATGTTATGAATGCATAATTTGAGTTTACTACTATTTTAAGAGTTACTTTACATTACAAAAGTTACTTTGTAATGTAAAGTAACTCTTAAAATGGTGGACGAGCTTATAGGCCACCTTATGGTAAGTGGTTACCACCGCCCATAGACAATGGCGCTGTCAGAAACATTAATCATTTCTTATATCACCAATGCATTACTAACCATGGGACTGACTGGTTCAATCATCCTTTAAACCGGAACACAACAATACTAAGTACTATTATTTGGCGGTAGAATATCTAGAATAGATGAGTGGCTGGTACCTACCCAGGCGTGCTTGCACAAAATCCTACCACCAAGTAGAATATTAGTAATGCCTACTATTCTACTTGGTGGGTAGGTCAGGATCGATCCTGCAATTTTTTTTTACATCACTGGGTAGCCCGTAAATCATTGCGCTATTGACATTATTTATATAATATTGTATTAACGCTATGTGATATATATACAACGTTATAACGTTCCTCACATCCATTCTATTGGTCAATAACGATGACGGTCCCATCTCAAAAGAATTTAGCCAAAAACACGCACACACGCACACAAAACAAGCGTGTGCGTAAAGTCAGGTTTACTCCATTATATCACTCTTATCATTCGATGGGGCGATAAATCCGGATCTGAAAGGAGTTCACGCTCATGCCCTGTTGATATTTAGTTGGAAATAAATAAACGATTACTTTGAAAATTCAACGAACTTATATTGTTAACACGAAGGTTAAAAAGTGTCCCATTAAGACAAGGAAAATAATAAATATTGCCAACTTATAATAAATAAGCTTTCGATCTTATTTGTCAAGAGGAATGTACACAGACTCCTGTTACTGACACGTTAGAGGCGTGTCCCGCGTGGACCGCGGAAAGGCAAGTGTTGGTCCAGCAAATCGGGCGAAATCTCTCCCTGGGAGCAGTCGTGTCGGCGATGCTACGCAGGAAATCGGCGTGGGAGGCCGTAGTCAACTTCTGTGAGACCGTCATGGTCCAGAAGGAGACTGCGGAGCGGGCTCGGGAGAGGGCCGATCCTGGCGGAGGCGACCTGCGGGTCGTCTTCACGGCCTCCAAGCCCCAGTGACCGAAGCGGAATAAATAGGGCAATCCCTCCGGCCGTGGGTGCGTGAGATGGGGGTCTCACGCATCCGTTTTCATACGGCCGAGAGGAGGACCGCAGTCCGGTATGGCCCCGGACTGCCGGTGTACGCACCAGCGAGGAGTGCGGGGAGGGCGGAGCAACGCACGGGAGACAGATCCCGTAGCCTCTCCATTTTCCGTGCTGTGGCGGTCATCGCAGGGGGTTTTAGTGAGTACAATCTCACATAACCCGGCCTCCCCCCAGGAGTCGGGTATCTATGAAGATTTACCCTGCGTCAACAAAAACAAAAAAATACTCCTGTTACTGATTTTTTTTTATGGAATAGGTTGGCGGGCGAGCATAAGGGCCGCCAACTACCTTGGGAACTAAGATGTTATGTCCCTAGTGCCTGTAGTTACAATGGCTCACTCACCCTTCAAACCGGAACACAACAATACTGTGTACTGTTGTTTAAATCTGAAAATGTTTCGATATCAAACTCCAACAACTTTTAATTGTCCTGACCTGGGGTTTGACCCCAAGGCGTCGGAATCTGAAGCCTTATATTATAGATATTACGGATATTATCAATAAAGATGGATTAACTCTTTAACAAGATATTAAGTCATTCGACAGATACATATACTTCAAGCATATTACTTTATCGTGCGACGAACTCTTAACGATTATTATAATATCGAAATTGATTTTATTACGCGTTTAGATGCTAAATATGTATCCGATCATCGTGAAATTCTATCTGAAGTACTAGGGGTACATAAAAGGCCAAAGGTAACTTAATATCTGTCACGAGAGCCAGACCGTTGAACATTTTAAAAAGCTGGCTCTTATTAGAATTTTATTATAATTTCTCTTACTCTAGAACTTTAACTTCTACTCCTAACTTTATTACAATCGGTCTCATTATATACATAGTAAAAGAGCATTTGAGGGTCAATTAAAATTGCATTCGTCAATACAATTTATGCGTTCTAATTACATTACATTCTAACTTATAATATAAACTCTGTACATAAATTTGTTCGAATGGGCGCTTGGATCAGGTCGGATTAACCGTATTGGGACCTCTAGGCAATGTACGTGTTGTGTTTATCCCTTTCTATCATGAAATATATATTTTCTACAACAATATAAAATTATTCACAATTTTCAACGTTGTTTACGAATATTACGAAGATTTATCGTCAGCAATTTCATCACTACATAATATAAAACAAAGTCCCCTACCCGCGTCTGTCTGTTTGTATGTTGGCGATAAACTTCAAAACTATTGAACGGATTTTCTTGCGGTTTTTCATTAATAGATGGAGGGACTCATAAGGAAGGGTTGGGTACATAATTTATTAAGCTTTTTGTGTAGATAAGTTGAAATATAACAAGTGTTAAATATATAAATAAAAGGTAAAAATTCCCAATTATTGGTCTGACGAGAGGCTCCCAAGCATACCTAATGGATAATCCGGCCCTACTTGAATATACACTGCAATTTCATTGGAAGATTTGCACTTTAAAAACTTTAAAGTAAAAAAAGAGAAAGTGAACAAATAAAAAAAAGTATACAAAAAACGCTCGCCAGCGAACCTACACAGTAAAGACTTCTCGTCTTTTCAACATGTTAAAAATAACGCGCGCTTGAGCATTTAAAAGGCACTCGTATAGACGATATTTTACTTTTGGCTAAAAATTTACGACTATTTTAAAAAGTTTCTATATTTTATTTTATAAGCTGTAAAAGTATTTCTTTTATTCGATCAACTCAACTGTAATAAAAAGTTTTTACTATTATAATTTATTATAGAAATATGATAATGTATCATTGAACACCAAAAATAAAAATTATAGCAAGAGATTAATATTACAAAAGTATATATTTATTAAATAGCGATCTACCAGACTCAGATCTCTTGAATAAATCAGTACAAGAGCCTAACTGAATTAATTAAAATAAATGAAATACTTTAATTTGAGCTATGTAAACACTACTTGAATAAATATTATTATTTCTTTATGGTAGGGCTTTCTACGAGACCATTTGGGTTACCTACCCATCATTTACATTATTTGAAGGGCGAGTCAGTGTAATTAAACACACAACACATTTACGGTTACATAAGTGGCATACATCACCAATGTATAGACATTTGTTGTAAGCCTGTCGGTCCGTCAGTATTGACCCAGCCACAGCCCAGTCAAAGTCAAAGTCAAAAACCTTTATTCAAAATAGAAGTGTTTACACTTTCTTATTGATTGCCGAAAATCTACCACCGGTTCGGAATATAATACCTCAGACCTGAGAAGAACCAGCGAAAGAAACTCAGCGGGATTTTTCTTTTTTGTGGTCAGAACGCGTGCATCTTAACCGATGATTGCGGGTTCAAACCCAGGCAAGCACTACTGAATATCCATGTGCTTAATTTGTGTTTAAATTTCATCTCGAGCTCGGTGTTGAAAGAAAACATCACGAGGAAACCTGCATGTGTCTTATTTCATCGAAATTCTGCCATATTTCTATTCCACCAACCAGCATGAAACAGCGCGGAATATGTTTCAAACCTTCATTTCAAAGGGAGAGGAGGTCTCAGCCTAGTAGTGGAAAATTTACAGGCTTTAAATGTTTATTTGTCCTATTTACCAGCCGATGCCATTAATAAAATATACATAAAAGGTTACCTAATATATCTAATTACTAATATTTAATGTACATTTCTTTTAGCTTAATAGTCTCAAAATGAACTGAAACGTTTTATTTCGTAAATAGATAATAATAAAATTTCAATGTAAAATGTTTCACAGTACGGAGTGAACCCAGATGACCGGCTTCAGTGGATTTTAGAAGGGTTTCCGAGAATACGAGAGAGTCAAACGAGCACGCGCATCGGTCCCTACCCGATGTCACGTCTACTTCCGATGTTCTTTGAAGATTATTTCATGTACTGGGGAAATTTGAATTCCGTGAAAGGAGAAAACTTCGTCGTGAGATGGTTGGTTCCGCGGATAACTTTGTTTGCCTCCTTCGAACAGGTCAGTTGAAAAAACGTCACAATATCATAGTTTATTTATCCTCGTTCTATACAATAATAGTTTTCGCTTTCGTCGTTTTTTAGATATTGGTCGTTTGCTTAAGTATAAATAGTATTTGTCCTTTCTATGAAATTTAAAAGATTCTTTATAAACTGTATGCAGTCACTAATAACGGACTTAAAAAAAACTACAAGTGTTACCCACTTGGAGTTTTTTTTCGAGATTCGAAAGATTATGTTGTATAAATTTCGCGCTGGAAAATCCGCATGTTCAGCTAGTATGATAAATTACAAGTAGCAAAACCTATTTTATTTACAAACTTTTATAGAACATATTAATATTACGTTTTTTTTTGTCACATAACTTTATGTTGTATATTTAGAATATTTATTTATCTACAAATAAATTAAGTACTTAATTTAATACTTTCAGATGAAAGAATTTCGAAAGCTATGGAATCCTTGGGACGAGCCAAATATACGTAATTTTAGACCTCTGCAAGAGAGACAAAACCGTCATATATTTTTCTTTAGCCCGCATTGGAGCCAGTATAATTCATTATTGCCAATACCTAGGAAACCAGAACCTTCCATTAGTATATTGTCAACGGCATATAAAGCATATCCTTGGATGATACCACGACAAAACACTGACTTACTACCGAAGGAAAATGAAAATAAAGAAGTTATAATTGAACAGAAATAAAAGAAATCGCATTGTTATGTATACTTTATCAATCAAATTATTTTCTTATATATACTCATTTAATTTTAAGTAAAGCAGAAATCTGAACTGTTAAGACACTGACAATTATTATCGGTAAGGGACTACTCTTATGCGGAACATACGTGCTATTATAAAAGGCATTGTTGTTGCTATTAATCAGTATGCTTAATTACAGCTTTTTTTTGAGAGTATGTAATAAACAAATAACTGTTTATTTGTGGTATTCAATAAGGAATCTTATTTGCGCAAATCACCGACTTATGTTTCATTAAAACCTCGTTACGCATTTCGTAATTAATATATTTATAAATATAACACCAGTCGAAAGGAAATTTGCTTGCAAGATTTTATTTCAATTTTATTATACTTTAAGTTATTTAAATAACTTTAAAACATGTATTAATCTTATATTTTAATTCGTCATTTTAAGGTAAAATATAAAATGATAATGTTATAAAAATTTAAAAAAAACCTTACAATATAATGATCGCGACTATAAACTTGCCACACTATATGTTAAGCCGAATCGAGCCCAACCAACCTAAGCCACCAAGCCATAGACAAAGACAAATGTAAGCGAAGCCAACTAGTCCCTCTAAGCCCGCCTGAGGTTATTAGTGATGTCTCATCTGATTATATTGTGAGAGGAATTGTACCCAAACCATTCTTTTCCGAATGTTATTTGCTAATTTATATGAGCCGCTGTTGCCGGTTGTAACCATAATAACAAAAAAGAAAAGAGGGATGTCACGATAATAACCGGTCGGAGAGAATAAACAAGTAGACGTTGTGTACGAGACGAATTGTAAACACTAAATACGCGAGTTGATCCAGATTAAATCCAGAAGGTTATTTAGTTTCATTATTGTTTCTTTACTTGATTAATATATAAGAAAATTGACTGTTAATAACAAAGTATCTAGAGCCTTCAAAAGACCTTAAAACAATTCTAAATACAAAATAAATTATATGCACTACTAAGAACTATTAAATATAAATATGTAATACTAAAAACTTAATAAGATCTAAATTATACGTACAAGACATTTATATTTAAATGCATAGGACATAAAAATTTTAAAATGTGGCTGTCTGTTATTTACCTTCGTTTAATGAAAACGAGTAAAATAAAAAAAATGTACAACATTAAACTGTCACTGTCACATGTCGTTGTCACTTGTCAGTACCAATAGGTCTTCATTCAAAAGTCGAAAACATCGTAACTCGGTAAAGAAAACAGTAGTTACCCAACATGTTAAGAAACGTTTTCCGTAACAGTCGGTGGCTGGTACGAAGAAAAATCAATAGTTCTGCAGTGTGCTCTTTACAGAACAATCCTATAAAGAAAACTTTACAATCTCTATTTTACAATAATAATTCAAGTAGTCGGCTATTCAGTTCTAGTTCTCAAGAAAGTCAGATTTCGGACAACTTAAGCCCAGCAGTGTACGATAAAATATGTACAGAAACACTGGAATCTCTTTCCGAATATTTTGAAGAGCTGATAGATCAATCATCAAATTTAAAAGGAGCTGATGTAACTTTCAGTGTAAGGATAATCACTTATTCTTTATTTTTATTCATAGTTGTTATTTACCAAACAATATTGCTTACATACTTCCTTTAATGCAAGTGTATTTAAATTGTTAGTTTATCTGTTATCAATGTTTAAAAAAAGTAAAGCAAGTAACAGCTTGTAAATTACCCACTGCTGGGCTAAGCCCTCCTCTTTCATTAAGGAGAGGGTTTGGAACATATTCCACCTCACTGTTCCAATGTGGGTTGGTGGAATGCACAGATGGCAGAATTTCGGTGAAATTAGACACATGCAAGATTCCTCATGATGTTTTTCTTTACCGCTGAGCATGAGATGAATTATAAACACTAATTAAGCAAATATATATAGTGGTACTTGCCTGGGCTTGAATGAAATCATCGGTTAAGATACATGCATTCTAACCACTGGCCCATCTCAGCTTTTCAAAGTTTAATTTGCTATAATAATATTACAGGATGGTGTGCTGACGGTGGCTTTAGGATCAAATTATGGAACATATGTAATAAATCGACAAACACCCAACAAACAAATCTGGCTGAGCTCACCCACATCTGGACCTAAGAGATATGACCTCATTTTAGACAACGGTGGATACTGGTTGTATAAACACGACGGAGTAACGTTACATCAACTCTTACAAAATGAATTATCGAAAATTGTAGACAACGCTGATTTTGGAAAGTGCAGTCACGCTGTAGTATAAATTATTTAATTGTGGAAATATATAAATAGGTTACAATTTATTTTTTTGTTTTATTTATTTTTATTCAAAATGGAAGTGATAGAGGATGGTAATATTATGGACAGGATACCTATCCTGTTGCAACGGGACTTAGAATATTATCAGGTAATTTGAAATGAAATTACCATAAGTACTTTGAGTAACAACCTTTAAAATATTTCATATATACAGAGATGTCAGAAAAAATAATAATTTTATAAATGTTTTACAGAAAAATCAAACAGTATTATCAGAAAATATTTGTCGGAGTGTAGTAGGAGGTAGACTGGACTTCCCGAGGAGTGCGTCTTTTGCTGCTGTTAAAATTGTGTTGTGGTTGGAAGAAGAATTCACGATTGCCTTTCAGTATGTATTCGTACAATTTTTAAATTCATAGATGTAATTATTAAGGTTATAATTATTACTGACAAATATTTTTCAAAAATAAAAACCACAGATTAAATAGGATGAATATTTTAATTAATATGATAAATGTTAATGAATATAAAGAGCTGCTCAACCTTAGTTTGCTGGGGTAAGATATTTATTAGTCTCCAAATGCCATATATCTAATCTAAACAGGCGTTCAATCAGATTCACACTTAAAATAAATTGATTTTAGTCAGTTCAACTGTTAAGAGTACTTATGAAATTGCTTTATGTAACTGACGTACAGTTACATAAAGTAGATTAAATATTTAAAAATTATTTTTAGGTTTTTCTTTGAATTACTGTGAATCAAATAAGATTTTTAAGTGTTAAAATAAATTAAATATTTTTAGGCATGGTTCTGGGATGTTTGTCACATTAGAAGATGAAAAACAAGATGGCGGTGTTGCCAAAACATCAGATCCAGATAAATTTGCACAATTAGCTACTAAATCGAGTGATGCACTTCTTGGTAAGTTTTAGTTATTGTTATTTAAACTAAGCTAATTTTTTCTGGATGGTTGGCCATATTGTTAAGTCTATTTTATTAAAAACTAACTTTTGGTGTCTTAATTTAATTAACATATAATATTATTATTAGGACTTGTAATTTTTATCATTGCCCTCATAAATCTATTTTCAACCGACTTCCAAAAGGAGGAGGTTATCAATTCGTCTGTGTTTTTTTTTTTTTTTTTATGTTTGTTACCTCATAACTTTTCACTGGGTGGACCGATTTTGATATTTTTTTTTGTTTGAAAGGTAGTGCTTCCCGTGGGGTCCCATTTTTTTTTATTTTTTTTTCCGATGATGGTATCCATGTGAAAACGACATAAGTCTTAAATTTGCGTTATGTATATGCGCGACAAATAGGTGAATAACTGAAAATCACGTTAACCAATTTTGATAATTCTTTTTTTATTATAAAATATATACTTCAAGAGTAATTTGGTGAAAGTTTGGTAAGGTTCTGAGCACAGGATCCATGACAAAGTGACGGAACGGAAGGGAACGGAACAATTCTGAGGAGCACGTTAGCGATACTCGGTCGAATCTTTTATTTATAGGTTATTTGGATATTTGAGTCACCTTCCGTAATGTGGTTATGTTTATGTAATTATCATAGTCGAATATTATAATCAACTAGCTACCCACTCCGGCTTCGCACGGGTGCAATACTGATACTAAATATACTACAGAATTTGTTTATATACGACATCACATCGCAAACTTCTAAAATTATGAGTGTTTCTTTACTATATTGTTCATGTATTATATACACAAACCTTCCCCTTGAATCACACTATCTTTTAAAAAAAACCGCATCAAAATCCGTTGCGTAGATTTAAAGATATAGGGACAGAGAAAGCGACTTTGTTTTATATTATGTAGTGATGGAACTCCTATACGGCTCGCAGTTAGGGTGCGATATGGGGCAGAATTTCTTACTATCTTTAATCAAATTTTGTGTATGTGATGTGATGTCATATGATGTACGAAATATAGTTGGTCTTTTTCAAAGTTTTTTTGCTGAGTTCGATTACAGCTCTTTCGAGGGATCCTTGTAGTTCACGCCGCGTGACGTATTAAATCCGCATTTTCGAAAGTCTATTTTTGCTTTATTCGCAAGTTTCCTTTGAAATTGTCCTCGAAGTAGTTTCTGACTCATATAAACGGAACGCTTAATCTATCCATATTAAAAAAAATAGTTAGTCAACATCAGCTTCACTTAAAATCAAAAAATAAATAAAATTTTAACAAAAAGAAAAACCGACTTCAAACGAAACACTATTTTAAAACAAATGAATATGCACGAAAAAGTAATAAAAATAATTGCGTATTCAACATATTTTTTAGAGTCTTCCTAAGTTAAATGAAATGAAAAATATTAGACTACTTAAAAGTCGATTAACGATTATATCATGTAGTTATAGTTATTGGTATATTTGGAGTCGGTGTCAGCCAATAAAACCCTACAGTATATCTATCAAAAAACAATACGAGAATACTTTAACAAATATGTTTTTTACACAATAATATACTGGATCAATCAAGGGGCTCGTATCGCTTCTTTCTTTTGATTGTTGGGGCAAGGGCACCGTGGCTGACACCGGCTCCAAATATACCAATAACTATAACTACATGATATAATCGTTAATCGACTTTTAAGTAGTCTAATATTTTCATTTCATTTAACTTAGGAAGACTCTAAAAAATATGTTGAATACGCAATTATTTTTATTACTTTTTCGTGCATATTCATTTGTTTTAAAATAGTGTTTTGTTTGAAGTCGGTTTTTCTTTTTGTTATAATTTTATTTATATAATAGCAATAAAAATATTTGTTCATTTCCATGACAGCTATAGTGTCTATCTCATTAAAATCCAAAGTACTATATATATAAGAAAACCTTAGATTTACCTAGATTTAGATATTCCATGCAATTTGCACAACTATAGTGTGTTCATTTCAGTTAAGTACACTAGGTAACTCAACATGACATTTGAGTACATTGACATTTCAAATCAAATCAAATCAAAATAAACTTTATTCAAGTAGGCTTTTACAAGCACTTTTGAATCGTCATTTTACAATTAAGTGAAGCTACCACCGGTTCGGAAAGAAACTCAGTAGTTACTCTATTTGAAAGTATTATAGATGAAATTTATTTTCAGAACATCTTCATGTCCTTGCCCAAGAGGCACTCGATCACGCGGACTTGCCGGTACTAACCGCTACTTTAGGAGCTGCAGCGCTCTTGAAGAACACCCTTTATTGCTACGTCCAACACGTTGAAGACTCTGGAAACTCTGAAAGACATTCAATATTACAAGTAATAAATACGCCAGTAGAATGTATATTTATTTATTATTGGTTTTATTTTTACAAAATATTATTGCCCTGAAGTTAACAAATCAAATTATCGATTATTATCAATTGTCGTTCCATTTACTCTTTTGTTTTTTTTTTTTTAATCCGTTTGCGCGGGAAAACATCTTGTATTATATTATACAGCCTTTTTTTCTAAAATCGATAGACACTTTTATGAAATCGAATACCCTAAGAAAATATGAGTTTATTAAATATGTAATTATAATATAAATAAAGATAATATACTCGTAAGCATAAAGAAGTATTTCTAACACAAGTAAAAATATAATTAAAGTACAACATTTTGCACTAATTTTATTATAGTTTTTTATGACCCGTTGCCATACATATACACGTGACTTTAAAGCTTTTGAACCGTTTTTTTATAGATTCCATTATGATTTACGTCATTACGTCGTTAGTAATTGTTTCTTAATTATTCCAATTGTGTAGTTTGATTGCATGATTCAGTGTAATATAGTATAATATTTGCATACCAAAACGGTTGAATATGATAAGGACATAATTACTGTAAGATCTTATGTAACCATATTCTTGCAAATAAATTTCATTAAATTTCATTTCATTTCTTGAACAGAGCAAGTGGATATACCTGAGTATGAAATTTATATTGCAATTAGATGCTTTGAGATCATTAGGATTGTTGATTTTTTTCTTAACAAACAAAATATGTTTACTTATATGCGTGTAGGTATTGAAGTTGAAGGAAATATTAGCCTTTCTTTAAATCGATAAAGAAATTTTGGTAGCAAAGTTGTGACGGTAGGTACATAATCATATCACACATCAATCACCATTCAAACCGGAACATATGACGATACTAAGTATTGCTGTTTAGCGGAAGCATATCGGATGAGTGAACAAGTGATGAATATAGATGGTATCTTTTTTATCATATCGGTAGGCTGATGGGCAGTTGGTCACCACCGTCCATAGACAATGACGCTGAAAGAAATACTAACCATTTCTTACATTGCCCATGCGCCATCAACCTTAAAATTAACATGTCCCTTGTGCCTGTTCTGGTACGAGCTCATAAGAAAAAAAATACTGATTGATGTTTGGCGGTAAAATATATTTGTTATATGTTTTATTAGTTGGTAAATACTTCGTTTATTATATCGCTGTCGTTCGACTACTAGGTCCTCTATAATGTTGTCTTAAATTTTCGCGATTAAACATTGAAATAAAACTAGTTATAACGGATTTGAATCGCGTATATTAATTATTTTTGGCATCCCGACGTTTCGAGCACTTTACAGCGTTCGTGGTCACGGGTAGACAGTCTACTATTTATTATTACAGTTATTACTAGTTTTAGATGTTGTATAGAATGCTTTCCAACGAACTGATTTGTTTTTTATAAATCAATAAATTGTTTTAGGCTTGTTACAAGCGCTACAGTACAATGTCCGAAGCTGTTGGAGAAAGAGTACTCGATCTCCATAATCGTGTTCTATCTCTGTATATACTGCAAGATTCGGGCGGTAGACCGATAGACGACCAGTCTAACACTGTATATGAATCTGGTACCCCCTCGGTTCAAGGGTGGTGGTTGTATATGAACGGTGAGATCAATTTCTAATATATTTAGTTTAATAAAACAAAAAATATGTTTAGATCATTTTATATAAATCCATATACAATAGAATAGAATAGAAAGAGATACAGAGAGAGAGAGAGGGAGAGAGAGAGAGAGAGAGAGAGAGAGAGAGAGAGAGGTAGGAATAACGCTTATGTCTGGCTTGAAGATTTCTGCCAGTTCACGTACTGTAAGCAGCTTAAAATTTCTTCCTATTTCGCTCCAAAAACACATTGATTAAAACGAATCCTAATTGGGTGTTTCCTATTTTATAAACAAAATTGTTTATAATTAAATTAAACGTTGCAATTTTAATCGTAATACATATTACAACACTCTTACTCAAAGGGAGTACTGAGTTTCTTGTTAGTATTCCTCAATTAAATTTTCTATTTCACATTATCAGTTTGAACAAACGGTCCAATCAAAGTAATTCGGAGACGTCAATGGTCTTATAAAAAGTAGATATTCGCACACTTTTAAATAAGGTTTATTTGTGAATTGCAGGTAGCAAAAAAGATCTATGGGATACGGTCCCACCGAAGATGGCACAGAGAATATTCGCCGGCATGTTGAATGAAACTCTTACCATACTCACCGTCCGATATTGCCAGGTATCTAAAATTATATACAACATCATCCTCCGCCCTTATTCCAATTTACTTCTTCCATACTTACATCTGACGTCATCTCACAAGTAATATACTTTCCAGCCATATCATCTTTCACACAATTCATCCAATGTTTCTTTGGTCGTCCTTCTATATTTATCTATATTTAAAATTATATGCATATATATTAAAAAACTGCTAGAATGAGCTCCATTCTCCAAGAAAAGGTTGAGAGGACATTCCACCACTCTTTATATTTTTTTTGTAAAGAGTTTTTATATTTTAAATAAAATACACAGCTAATAAACATATCTTACAGACAAACACGACGGCTGCAACAACACCTCTCCTTATAAACGACATACTGAATATTTTGCTCTGTGTCGCGCAATTGTTGCCCGCGATATGCGCGGACGGTTCGGACTTGGCCGGTTTAGAATCTTCCAAGCAGTCACGTGATGTACGCGATGTACACGCGAAATGCAATGAGTTATTCAAGTGCATGGTATACAGGGGATCGGATTTGCATTTTTTACACCAGGTAAGACACATTGGTATATGTCACCGCAATGATGTTGTAGTAAACAGATATGTTATTAACGCGCAAAAAGTGAAGACTAGAAAACGTCCTAATTGGGACGTTTGCCTTTAGTCGTTTTACGTAGTAATATGTTACAATACATCATACTTACGTAGTAATACGTTTTGCGTAATTAAAACATCTAGTTATACCTTTAACTTATTGTTTTTATCAAGCTATCCTTTTTACTTTTCACGAAATGTAAAAATAAACTAAAATAAACGCTCCCCGGCGCGGCACACTTTTTTCTGTTGTTTAGTATGGATATAACATATCTGTTTATTAGAATATCATTGTGTCACCGTAAGATTACAAAATTCGTTAGATCACAATATGTCTCGTCAGATTGTAATCTGTCGAAATATTGTGAACTGTTAAATATGATTGCAATGTAGTGTATTATTTTTTGCTATATTGTAATCTCTTCCTCCTTGCCTCCTTCCAAATGAGTATCCCAAAATTCTATGATCTATCTTGATTATTATTATTGTTATTTCTTCGTAATTTTATCATTGTCTTTGTGGTTATTTGTTAATATAATTTTGTAAATTACAGGCGTTCACAGAAGAAGAAACAAATCTAACCAAAGATACCGCTTATCCTTGGTTCACGTTCGTAAGTCCGAACCTCTTCGACGGGCTCAATGACAAAGCGGCGAAGACGACACAGGATCTGTCTACGAAAACTGCTTTGGGGTTGGACTTTATGGTCCTTTTGGCGCAACCACAACCTTCTTGGGCTTTACTTGTGAAGGTAAGTTTTATGAAATCGTAAATTAAATAATTTTTTTCTAGAAACTATGGCAGCGCATAGGATGGTTTATAGAATTAATGGAAATATTTAACAATAATCGCCTTTACTGCTTCCCTGCCTTTAATTGTAGGACTACCAAAAGTAATAAAATAATATTTCGTGTCCCATTAAGAAGAGCGTCTGACCAGATTATTCTGATCAATACTGTGATTGTATTAATATTAGGTTGGGGAAAAAGTCTTTTCGCATATAGTATGTATGAACTTGTAATAAAATCTCTTTGGCTATACCATTTGTATCTGGCTGGTTTTGGTATCATTAAAAAGTTTTAATTTTAAAGAAGGCACTTCCAAATTCAAATTAGGAATTTGTGTGATTTTCATTTGTTTTTGTTGTTGTTAAAATGAGTGAATCTAAAGAAGAAATTCGATACATTTTAAAATTTTACTATAAAAAAGGTAAAAATGCAACTCAAGCCGCGAAAAAAATTTGTGATGTTTATGGACCTAATGCAGTATCTGTGAGAGTAGCGCAAGTTTGGTTTAAGCGTTTTCAAGCCGGAAATTTTGATATCAAAGATGCATCTTGCTCTGGTCGCCCTGTTACGGACAAAATTGATGCCATTTTTGAAAAAGTGGAGCAAGATCGGCATATTAGTAGTTACGATGTGGCTGAAGAACTGGCAATTGACCACAAAAAGGTTTTGACTCATTTGAATGAAGCTGGGTACACAAAAAAGCTCGATATATGGGTGCCTCATGAACTCACTGAAAGAAACCTAATGAACCGTGTACTCATTTGTGATTCTTTATTACGACGTAATGAAACCGAACCATTTTTGAAGAAGCTGATAACTGGTGATGAAAAGTGGATCACATACGACAAGAACGTGCGAAAAAGATCGTGGTCAAAGGCCGGTCAAGCTTCACAAACTGTGGCAAAACCCGGATTAACTCGCAACAAGGTAATGCTGTGTGTATGGTGGGATTGGAAGGGCATCATTCATTATGAGCTGTTACCGCCCGGCAGGACCATCGATTCAGAACCTTATTGCGAACAATTGATGAGATTGAAGCAAGAAATTGAGAGAAAGCGGCCAGAATTGATCAACAGAAGGGGTGTGGTTTTTCACCATGACAACGCTAGACCTCACACATCTTTAGCCACTCAACAAAAATTACGAGAGCTTGGCTGGGAGGTATTCATGTATCCGCCGTATAGTCCTGACCTTGCACCTTCAGATTTTCATCTGTTTCGGTCTCTGCAGAATTCCTTAGGCAGTGTTAGGTTAACATCACGAGAGGACTGCCAAAACCACTTGTCGCAGTTTTTCGATCAGAAGCCCCAAAATTTTTACAGCAATGGGATCATGTCACTACCAATAAGATGGCAAAAAGTTATGGAACAAAATGGCACCTACATATTTTAGTCAAATGTAAATAAACTATAAAAAATCTTTTTGAATTTTCATATAAAATACGAAGAAACTTTTTCCCCAACCTATTAAATTGACGTAATTTTGTACGTTTTGAAACATTTATACCGTTAATTTTCCAATCCTGTGTGATAACACTACAATAAAAAATAGCCTATAAATTTCCAACTGCTGGGCCTGATATCCCTTTGAGGAGATGAATTGGAACATATTCCGCAAAACTGTTCCAATATGGTGGAATACACATGTGGCTGAATTTCTATAAAACAAATGCAGGTTTCCTCACGATGAATTATAAACACAAATTAAGCACATGAACAGTCAACGATACTTGCCTGGGTTGAACCCGCAATCATCGGTTAAGATTCACGCGGTCATATTGCCTGAGAACGCTAAGTTTTCGTTAAGTTATGGTTATAACCTTTGATAACGCAAATGTAATAGTTTCGTTTTTTTAAGGTGCTTATGATGAGAAATTGTCACCTGTCCAATATTCTATTGATTGATGCGATGCGTAACATGTCAGTGGATAATTCCCGCTGGCCCGCCGACGGCCTGTGGTACAACGTGCGCGGCTGCCAGGAGAAGTGTGAAGGGTTTTTGTGCACCGCTGATGGTTTTTGTAGATTCAAAGGCGATAATGATGGTAAGGAATGGTAACCTTTAATTTCTTGAAAATATGATAATGTAGTGATTTCAAATGTTGTGTTTACTTAACAAACGCTTGCTGAACTCTAGATAGATTAAAATAATGTACAAAGGTATTGTGCACCATAAAAGGTCTAAAACGCCCGCAATGGTATACATCTGTCTCTCATAACAAGATAGCCATTTTTTTAATCTTTACTTTTGCCGAGAAATGGCTTAACTACTAAGCAATATAAAGCAATACATCATTCATTCTTAATCAATGAAGTATCTTAAAACATTGTGCATTTAACATAGATCAATATGACCTAGATTTGATTGACAAGGCTAAAACGTTGTATATACTGCGTAATTCCACTGATCGACTCACCAAATCTCCTAAATAAATCCGCCTGGCTTAAATTTAGCATATTTACTCTTTTCCTTGTTTATGGACTTGTAAGATATAATTATTATCAAACAGTTACAGTAATTTGAAAAAAAAATTATCTAAATTTAAATATGTTATTAATTGCTCAGCGGGCGAGGAATACGCTCGCGCGGTGGGAGCGCTCACCAACATATTGGTGACGATAGCGAGTAAAGCTGAGTTGAAGTCTACTCTCTGTTACGCTTTGGAAATATCGGGACGAGAGTGGGCTGCTTGTTTGGATAAGAGACAGGTTCGTGCGATTTTCGACTTTATTACTGATTAATAATGGATAAATTATTAATAATGGATAAATTATGAATAATTATTAATAATGGATAAAAGCAATTTTAACAATAGTAACGATGAACCATAGAATATAAAATATCGTATTCTTTGATTGAGTCTCACATATGCTTATATCACTAATAAAAATCCATGTCGCTTTATAAAAGTCGAAGTTCTGAGAAAAAGATACAAAATAAATAATTGAATAAAACCTACTTTGTTCTTTGAAAAATAAATAAATAATGTGACTTTGCCATCAGGTCTGGTGTGACCGTAGACCGCCCTGGCTGGCAGGTCTGCTGTCGGTAGTTGGCACATCCATGCAATTCATTCCACCCATACTCGTTAACGCGGTGCAAACAGGCGCCTCTATGTACCAGGTCAGATATTTTACTAAAAATCGTGACTGAAATTTTTGTTTAGATAGGGTGTCATTGACCTCGGATGGGAGTCGAGATGGCCCAGTGGTTAAAACGCGTGCATCTTAACCGATGATTGCGGGTTCAAATCCAGGCAAGCACCGCTGATTCATGTGCTTAATTTGTCTTTATAATTCATCTCGTGCTCAGCGGTGAAGGAAAACACCGTGCTTAATGTGCATTCCACCAACCCGCATTGGAACAAAGTGGTGGAATATGTACCAAACCCTCTCCTTAATGGAAGAGGAGGCCTTGTCTCAGCAGTGGGAAATATACAGGCTGTTACTTTACTTTACTTTTACTTTACTTTATATTGACCTCTGCTTCACTTTATATAAATTGTACTTTTTCAGACCATGTCATTATGTCTCACATGCATATCAAGAATGCTAGATTGCATTCCCCGTTGTTTTATAAACGCAGCCGCCATATTGGAGGGTGCTCTGCCTTCGAAGGTGAACCCAGTCGGTGGGTCAGTGTTACTGCAAATGCTGGTGACGATAACTTATGAGGAGTTACAGAAGTGGGCCAAGATGGAAATGGTCAAGGAGAAGAACGGTGAGATATAATAGAGAGAGAGAGAGAGAGAGAGTAGACATATATTAATCATTTTAATTTTACCGATGGCCAGTCCATACTTTGTCATTACATACATATATATTTTTCTTGGTGGTAGGGCTTTGTGCAAGCCCGTCTGGGTAGGTACCACCCGCTCATCAGTTATTCTACCGCAAAATAATAGTACTCAGTATTGTTGTGTTCCGGTTTGAAGGGTGAGTGAGCCAGTGTAACTACAGGCACAAGGGACATAACATCTTAGTTCCCAAGGTTGGTGGCGCATTGACGATGTAAGGAATAGTTAATATTTCTTACAGCGTCATTGTCTATGGGTGATGGTGACCACTTACCATCAGGTGGCACATATGCTCGTCCGCCAACCTATACCATAAAAAAAAAAACCTATGCCAACCTTAAAATGTCCATAGCCATGTAAAAATATTTGACATCGTTTTGGCGCAAAATCTTTGGTTGATGAACGTCGACGAAGTTGTTATCGGAAGTTTGGAAATATAATTGAAATGAATATAAGTATTGTATTGTAAATAATGCGTATTATGGTAACTTGAGTTGAATTTCACAAAACCAACTACCGAAAATTAATAAGCCTGTAATTACTGATTTACCAAATTAATATTCATCATCTTATAATAATAATAATAATATTTATTGGTCAAAGTCGCACTACAACACAATAACAATTTTATTCATGATTAAAAACAGTATAAAAAAGACACAAAAAATAAATTTACACAAAAAAAATATTATTATAATAAGAAAAAGGAAAAAATATATATTAGTTAAGTTTTTGTTATATATGTATATTTATCACTGGCGTTATATAAATATTATATTTTAATTCGATTTGTATTTACTGACAATTTTTGTGTCTGTGGTGTCGATAGATGCCGCTGTTAAGTAATAAGATTTAAGTTGTATGCTTTATTTCTAGTTTCAAATGGTGATGCTCATGATATGAATGTCAGACAAAACAACACGAAATCGAAGCAACTACGGACTGTGACATTCAATCGGACGAGTAAGTATTATATCATAATATCATATGTAATCGATAAGAAACACACACCACAAACATATACTAACAATAAAAAAAAGAAAAAAAAATAATAATACATATATACATAAAATATCTATCTATATAAAAAGTATGTACATAAAAGTCAGTACGATCGAGAGCCTCCGGCAAGAAGACATCGAAGGCAGAGGAGATATTCGCTGGTTTTCGATCTACAGTAGTTAATAAGCTGATAATGTTAGAATAGTAACTACTGTAAATCTCTGTACGCCAAAAATTGACACAAAAATATTAAATTAAATTTAAAAAAAGGCACGGGCAACTGTGAGCCCGTGGATGTAGCGTAAAATAAAAACATCATATGTAACGGTCCAAAGACTTGTCAGACAATAAGACTGTACAAGAATTGTTTAGTTACATACACAGGTAGATTTATATATAGAGATGACATTAATTGTAATTAATAACGAGCTGAGATGGCCCAGTGGTTCAAACCCAGGAAAGTATGGTCAACACTGAATATTTATGTGCTTAATTTGTGTTTATAATTCATCTCGTGTTCGTCGATGAAGGAAAACATCGTGAGGAAACCTTCATGTGTCTAATTTCATAGAAATTCAACCAAACCGCATTGGAACAGCGCGGTGGAATAAGTTTTAAAACTTCTCCTCAAAGGAAGAAGGCCTTAGCCCAGCAGTGGGAAATTTAGTTCTATTACAGTCATGAACCACTGTTAAGCTATCTTAATGATATTGCGTATCAAATCTTCAAAGTATCAAAAATCTTCATCAACTTTGTCAAACGAGTCCACACTATACTTGGACAGAAAGAGTCTTGGTGATGTAGCACTAGTGACCGCTTATCATGCCCATTTGCCAGTCAACCTACCTCTACCTATGGCATAAAAATGGTGGTATTTGTTTCAGTGACATCTTCCTCAGTCTCATTCGACGGTAGTCACAGTTCGCCATCTTCCATAGCGCTTGCTATCGCGGAGGCTCTGTGTTCGATCGACGAAGACCATAAGCACACGTCAGAGATAGAAAATTTGGTCGTTCAGACGAAGAAGCCTTATCTCTTAAGTGAAAACTTCGGACTTGAAGATTTTCCAGAATTCGCAGAGTTCTTTGAAGAGGTTTGTTAGGAAAGTTTTTGTTTATCAATATACTTCTAAGCCTTCAACTTGAAATGTCGATTTGGTTTTAGAGAATGTAATTTAGTTTGAAAATAAATTGGCCCTAATTGTATATTGTTTCTCACTTAAGTATATCATTCATTGATTGTTTGGGAAGTATTCGTGATGTCCTAGTTAGTTGGTCCTTCGCCCCGGATATATATGTTTTAGAATTCCATTTCCACACTAAATATTTGCTCACGATGACGTTGTATTTGTTTAATGAGAAAAGTCTTCTATATATTTTTTTTACTGTCTACTGAATATCTGGATGGTACCCATCCATCCAGATATTCAGTAGACATGACTCTGTTACTTTGCATTGCGAGTGTACTAGTACAGGATATATATGATCTTAATTCCATGTTTGATTGAATATTGTGCGTATTAGGAGAAGTTTATACGTATTGCAGTGCTAGTCGAGATGGCCCAGTGGTTAAAACGCGTGCATCTTAACCGATGATTGCGGGTTCAAACCCAGGCAAGCACCGCTGATTCATGTGCTTAATTTGTCTTTATAATTCATCTCGTACTCGGCGGTGAAGGAAAACATCGTGAGGAAACCTGCATGTGACAAACTTAATAGAAATTTTGCCACATGTGTATTCCACCAACCCGCATTGGAACAGCGTGGTGTGTTATAAATATGTTCCAAACCTTCTCCTCAAAGGGAGAGGAGGCCTTTAATAAATTTTATAATTTACAGGCTGTTGTTTGTATGAAAAGTATCGTATGTGTGGATTTCGATAAGATCTAGTAAAACAAGTATAGTTAAATTAAATCTAGTAACCAAGGATACCCTATCAAGAAATGCTTATATGACTTACTCTATATAAAATTGTACAGGGTAACGTTCCAGCTTCGAATTCAGAACGAGCGAGCGACGCCGCGGCTCTGACTAGTCAAATACTCATGACCTCGGCGGGGAGGGACAGCTTGAGAGTGAGTTAACTTTTTGTAAACTAAATATGTAATATAATAATTTATTATTAGTATTATCTGCACTTTTGAATCGTCATTTTACAGATTAATTTCATTAGGCTACCACCGGTTCGGGATTTTAAACTGTCAAAAGACAAAACTTAGTATTTCCAATTAAAAACAAATTACACATAACAATTACATACAATGAGCTTTTTGTATCTGTGTGACCTTGAACGTATATATTAACCCGAAGCTCATTAATAATTAATATTATAATCTCAGGATAATATTCCATATGTTTTATTTATTTTTGTCAGATGGATTGCTTGCTTATATCCACAAAAAAAACTCTATCTATAGTATTTCATAACATATTTACCCCACTAGGTGATCTACGACCATCTACAATTGCACTCTGAAAGGATATTCACAGAACTGGCCCTACAGAAGCCATCTGATGCGGGAATATCATTGAACAAGGCGCCGCTGTTGTACATAATGTTTCATATAGGAAAACGACCGTTCGATCAGGTAATTATGGTGATAAAGATCTGAATACATTAGGGATTTGATAGGTGGTAAGGCTTCCAATGCTGTTTGGATAGCGAGTAGTGTGTACGCTGGTTTTCATGGGTTCCACTCCGAGGTTCCGGGTTCGATTCCCGGTCGAATCGATTTAGGAAAAGTTCATTGTTTTTATTATTTTTGTTAGGCTTTGTGTAAAGTTGTCTGGTCAGGTGCCACCAACTCATGATATATACTTCTACAAGCAGCAATACTAGATGTGTTCCAGTATGAGTGAGTGAGCCAGTGTAACTTCACGTAGAAAGGACACCTTAGTTACTAAAGTTAGTGCAATATACACCATGTTGGTCATTGTTGATATACCTAAAAACTTGATTTTAAGATGACCTATTTTCTATTTTGACTACTTACATACATAAAATAATGTAACTACATAAAAGTTACTTCGATAAACATTCATTCTTAGCGATTAACTCAATGTTAGATTTTAAATTAACATGGTTATTTTTATGACTAAAGGTATTAATTTCGGGAGGTACAAATTACAAGACTGACCCGTGAATTAGACATTCGTAGATAATGTCGAAATATCGACCTCCACCGAACAAAAATAAAAAGCATGGTAAATATCCCGAAATTAATACCTTTAGTAATTAAATGTTTTACTGAATACACTCATGTGAATTAATAAATGAAAGGCAAAAAATAATTTAGTTTCCTTTTTCGCATATAATTATAATTTACACACTAAGTATGATCTTCACCAGTACCTTCAAGGAGACTGGACGATGCCCTGGAGTAAATTAGTCACGCTTGCCAAAGCGTGGTCGGGAGTGGAGGGCGCTAAGGTACACGTGAACAGACGGACAGACATTCGCCACGTCAAGACCAGCACGGACAAGCAAGTCCTGGAGCTGTATAATGTCTTCAAGTCACCGCCAGAGGGCCTTTTGTAGATTAGAAAAGATATATTTTAACAGTTATGGCTTATAGCAGTAAATTGCAGGATTGAATCATTATTATTTATAATAAAATTATTTGATCATTTTCTGTAGTTTTATTTAATTAAAATAATGGCCCTTCAGGTTTCATATTATATTGATAAGTTATTAAGTAATAACAAATATTTATAACTATTGAATTATAGTAAAAAAGTTCTAGGCCAGTCATGGATAGAGGTAGGATTGAAATCTATATTAATATTATAAATGTGAAAGTAACTGTGTCTGTCTGTTTGTCTTTATTTCACGACAAAACCGCTGAAACGAATTCGATGAAATTTGGTATGACGCAAACTTGAACTCTAAGAAAAGACATAGGTTACTTTTTGACAAGTATAGATAGTTCAATATATACATAAGTTTGATTGAAGAAGTTATATTTGAAAAATTAATAAATATAGTTCAGAGTGCTGAGTTCATTGCTGATGAATGACCCGTATGCGATCTTCAGTCACCGTCATCGCCAAACGTGTAACAAAAAAAAAATGCAAACGAATTGATAACCTTTTTAAAGTCAGTTGAAAATAATACCATTTCAGCGCCTTAAAAATGAACGTCAAAGCGTATAATTTGTATTTTTTATGAGAATCCGTCTTAAAAATATTATTCACGAGATACAGCGAATTAAAGTTCAATTCTGTAATCGTTTCGTAAAAAAGAACACCATTTTGAATTCCGTTAGGTTAGGTCAACACTAAGAAGTACGTTTCTTTAACGCTAGATGGCGTTGTAAAGTGATAAACATTGGTTCTGAATTAATATGAAATCGCACCAAGTGAAAACAAAACTAATACCCCCATTACACTTGCCTTTAACCGACGCCGTATAACGAGGAGTATTTACTTTTTGGTGTAAATATGTAATATAAATAAGTTTTGTATGTAATCGGTCTTTGTTGAAACTTTAAACAAATATTTGGGTTTACAATTTGTCTCGTGCTCGGCGTTGTTGTAAAACTTCGTGAGGAAACCAGCATGAGTCGGATTAAAATCTATCTAATGTCTATCCACCAATAATTATATATTCTACGGCCAAACAGCGATACTAAATGTTCTGTGTTCCAATTTGAAGGGTGAGTGAGGCATACAGGCACAAAGAACATTGCCATACTAAGATATTCCCCAAAAAGTTTACACACAAGAAGATTTTTTTTTCATCGCAGTAGGCTTACACAAGCTCTTTTGAATCGTCATGCATACTGGAAATCAACTGATACTACTTTTTTAGACACATGCAGGCTTACTCACGATGTTTTCCTTCACTGCTGAGCACGAGATGAATTATAAACACATATTAAGTATATGAATATACAGTGGTGCTTGCCTGAGTTTGAACCCGTAATCATTGGTTAAGATGATTACGGGTTATATACGCGTTTTAACCACTGGGCCATCTCGGCTCTCATTAAGGCTCATCTGTCTTTCATTAAGGCAAATTAAAGTTCTCTATAAATTGGCTCATAAAAGAGCTTTTGATTCGTCGTGTTACCATGTTCAACTGTAATCTACCATAGGTTCGGGATGTAGAATCTAGCGGGAAGAACCAGCAAGGAATAGCAAATAAAATGATATAAAGTAATGAGTAGTTTATATCATTTGAATTGTAGACGATGTCAGAAAAGTAGAAAACAACAAATGAAAAGTCCACACTTTTAATATTTAATCTAATTATTTGTGTTTTATTTATTAAAGATTCTGACATGAGATATTTATAAATAGCCAAGTTAAAAATAATAACGGAATCGTATTATGGACAGAAAACTGTATCCAGGTCGGAAAATAGATCTTATAAGACCTTTAATTTTCGTGTTTGAACAAAATATCGAAATACGTAACAATATAATCAAGTTTATTTAATATTTAGTTGCGTAAGTTAGACAGTTGAATAACATTAATATTGTACCATTTGTATTGATGTTTTCGTTGTATCATCAATCATGTCTTATGGTATTCTACTTCGGGGTAACGTTTTGGGCTTAGAAACTGTATTCATTATTCAGAGAGATGATCGGACTATTTATAATCTTAACGCTAGAGCCTCACTTCGGGATGCTTACAAAGTTTTAATACTTAGTGTCATCGCTTCTATAATTGTTGATTATTTTGAAATGTCACGCCAAGTCGAATGTATTTTTTTGGTAAATGGAACAGCTGTTACTTTACATTTAAGGTTTAAATGTAAAGTAACAGCTGTTCCAATGCGGGTTGGTGGAATGCACATGTGGCAGAACTTCGATGAAATTAGACACATGCAGGTTTCCTCACGATGTTTTCCTTCATCGCCGAACACGGGATGAATTATAAATACAAATTAAGCACATGAGTTCAGTTCATTCAGTGGTGCTTGTCTAGATTTGAACCCGCAATCATCGGTTAAGATGCACACGTTCTAACCACTGGGCCATCTCAGTGGCCTTTACTTTACACTGACTTTAAATACTCCGATACATTAACGCATGATGCGTATATTATATTAATAGTAATAAAACGGAATAAAATAATGCACTAAGACATCGATATTTATTTTCTCAACCAGCGGACAAGTTTGGAAAGAAATCAGTTCAAAAGTTTAGGTACTCAAATAAAGTTTGTGTGTTTAAAAGCATGAGGTGAGAATACTCACGCCAAAATATTTTAATATATTTTATGTTCATACATGTGCATTATAAAATAATGGAATCTATCCGGGACAAGACTAATTAATTTTTATACTTATGTGAAGTTTTTAATTTGTGTTTATAAATTCACATCGTACTCGGAAAGAAAACGAAAGGACAAAAATATGTCACAAGTGTACCCACCCACATTTGAGCTAAGTGTGTGATTTATTACGTTTTATAGCGGCAAAGTCTCTATAAGCATTGGGATGATAAGAGGCTGTTACAATATGTCACATAAACTAAATCTAAACTTCTGAAAAAGAAAATCAATTTGAGTCAAATCCAATAAAATTTATTTTCAAAATTTGTTTATTCAAGACTGTCTCAAGCAGTTTAACCTTACAATGGAACAGAAACAAAACAAAAAAACAACAACTGTAAACACGACGTAAACATTTTCTAAAACATTTAGAGTACACTTTGAGATTCAAAAGCTGCGACGTAAATACGAAATAATATCCCCGGAGAACTCTTTATAAGATATTATAGAAAGGAAACGAAACTTTTCTTCAACTTGCTCGTGGTGTCACAAGTTTTATAATGGAATTTGTGAAACTTTTCCCTTACAGATATTGACATTTAGATATAGAGTTTAAACTATAAAGATTTTCCCTTATAACTTAGTTTGCGGCTCGTAATTCATATTGCTTTAGCGTCTGGAGTTACGAATTGGTAGCTAGGAATCGTCTGATGCAGAATACGTTTAAAACTTTTGCCTATATTTACAAAATATCATAATATACTAAATGTCTTGTGAACTGACATCGTATATCATCATTCTCAAGATGTAAAGATCCCTCTTCTTTAGCGATTCTGTAGTTCCAATATATGGATGGTGCTGATCACTTGCTATCAAATATTTCATTTTCCCTTCCAAAATTAGTACCCAATTAAATAACACTTGATAAAATATTATGTACATGATAAAAAACGTGAAATTAACAGTCATTGACTCTCATACATTATTGCTTTTAACAAAGATAACTTTTTAATCAAATTCGTGGAATATTCATTCTAAAAAACTTTGTATTTCCTTTAATCTTAAGAGCATTTTTGAATAAAGTGTATGTCGATTTTATTCCATGATAAATAGTATCCAAATATAACCCTTAGAGCGGTTACCGAGTCACACAAATTGTCTGCTTTTCGTCATAATATGATGCAGTCTGCTCGTGACAGGCGACAACGCACCGACGCTCTTGCGACAACGCGACATACCAATCTTGTTTGATGTATAACACAATTTCTCTGAATTTCCATGAATAAATATATATATTGGTGATTATTTATCGTAGATGCATATTTCGTATAGCAATACAATGTGTGGTGTATTGTATTTGTTACTATAAGTACCTAAGATTGTATAAGGTTGATAAAACTATCTTTGTACATCTTCTCTAGCTTTGGTTATAGCTGTTTCATTATGCAATTAAGAGTTTTTGTGTCTACTCGTAAGTAATAAGTAGTTACGTCAATATTTTATTATTATAATGAAATGTTATAGTAACTGAGGATATGCAGATTAAATATTATGGCGGAAGAGAGAGACCGTTATACCGGTATACGAGTTAGTCTTAAATAGGACATGGTCATAGATGCCACACATCCGAATAACAATTGCATACTAAACTAATACTACCAGTATAGGTTGCTAAAGAAACTAAAGGTACCAGCGAATTTAATGCCGTTTGACATTATTGGGATAAATGGACATAACATCTCATTTTCGATGAAAGGAATGGTAAAATTTCTTACATCGTCAATCCATACAAATATTATGAATGTAAATGTAAGTCTGTTTGTCTTGCTTTCACGCCAAAATTACTGGACCGTTTTAAATGAAATTTAAAAAAAAAATAGTTTAGAGCCTGAGAAAGGACAAAGGCTAATTTTAAATTGGAAAAATGTGTTGATAACAAAGAGGTCTTACATAAATGTAATATTTTGATTTGTAAATATAATCATATTTCATAAAAAAATCATAAAAAAGCCAGTTATCTTTATTATCTATATATATTTCAAAATTGTTATAATTAAAGTAGTTAATGTTCAAATTATAGCCGTTTGGAATATTGGAGCATTATATTTGAATACAGTTGAATAAATTAATTATAGAATGGACTTACTTAATAGATGAGGATGGCGAGACGTCTTCAATGCATCATCCAAGCAAATTACAAATGACAAATGCAGATTCGTCAGGATGTTGAACTTAAACGAGTCGAATTCTAAATACAAATTAAACCAATAAAAATTCAGTGGTAACTACAAATTATAAAACAAAGTCACCCGGCCGCGTCCATCTGTCTATATTCGCGATCCACCCCAGAAACTACTGAACGGATTTTCATCCACTTTTCACTAATAGACAGACATTCATAGGAAGGTTTAGGTATATAATTTATTAAGGTTGTTATGTAAATAAGTTGAAATAGAACGACAATTGTTAAACATGTCAAATAAAGCAACATTTTTTATGTGATAGGTAGCAAACGAGCGGGAGGCTCACCTGATGGAAAATGACTACCACCGCCCATGGACATCTGCAACACCAGGGGGCTAGCAGGTGCGTTGCCGGCCTTTAAGGAAGGAGTGAGCTCTTTTCTTGAAGGTTACCCATGCGAAGCCGGGACGGGCTAGTTTAAGTATCATTTACAAGCAACACGTAGTCAAGATATTTATAACATTCGAATATCCACAATATTATCGCAATATATGTATTCTTAGACGTTTTTCAGGTCTGTTCATATACTGATACTAATACTAGGGTCGTTGTACAAGCTTCTATTCAGCGGTTACGTGTGTCGCTTCTCAACGACCACTCATGTTTCGATACGTAGACGTGACTGGCGACATTTACGGACTCAAATTGAGTGTAATTGTGTGGAGTAATCGGGAATCTTGGTTGGAATTTAATTTTATATTGTAAGGGATATCTTAAGCCATGTAATAATACGTGATCATTGTTGGGTTATTCTTTACTGATTGCTTTCTTGTTATATTTCGTATATTTCATTGTACTTTATATTCGAACAGATCGTGCTATAAAATTATTCGCGTCGTCGTCTTATTTATTTACTTCAGCATAACATTCTATGATTCTGAAGTTTAGAAGATTTTATAAGTGTAATAATTATAATACACTTAACTGTTTAAAATACATTGGTAGAAAAAGCATATTATTCGATACAAGATTTTATAGATGATAAAAAAGCGTGGAGTTAATACCTGTTGATTTCCAAGCAGGATATATTAATTTAAATAATTGTATTTAATTAACATGACTTACATTTTTTAAATGTTAAACTAGAGTAACTACTGAGCTTCTTGCCGGTTCTTCTCGGTAGAATATACTTTCCGAACCGGTGGTAGCTTCACTTAATTGTAAAATGACGATTCAAAAGTGCTTGTAAAGGCCTACTTGAATAAAGTTTATTTTGATTTTGTCAATAAATGTATTGTATATTAATAATTAATCCGAGTATTTTGAAGTCGAATTTCCAATATCTTCAATTGCAACTAGTAGCAACTGATCACGATACTGCTCCTGAATTCATGACGATGTAAATTTAGTAAACAACGTAAATAACTATTGAAACTCACACGATTTTCGATTTTAGAATTTGTTATTTATATCAGTCGATGCAGGTGGACTGGCAGGTAACTACGAGTGGTCATTCACCGCTTATAGTCATTGGCTAGAAATATTAACTTAAATTTAGATTCAATTGGCTGTTCTGGCGTGATTGAGAAAAAATCCATCGATCTAGCAATACTTTAATATTTATAATATTAGAAAAGTTTTTTACATCGCCGATATCTAACCAATCTTGGGAACTAAAAAACACACTTCACACCTTTAATTGCACTAGCTCACACATCTTCAAACCGGAATATAATAATCCTAGGCAGTAGTACTGTTTAGAGGTTGAAAAACAGATGAGTTAGGCACAGTGCATGAGTTCTATAAATGTGCAGATGGGCTTGGTGCAAACCCACTTGCATACGTATGCAACCTATGTATCTCTAGATTGGTGTTAGATTATAGAGAACCTGTATTTTTCTATTTCTATCATTAGTAATATTATTTATACAAGTGTATTTGTTGGATCATTGGTTTGTGTATCATTCAGGCAGATGGGCTCAAAATATTGTGATGTTTTGAAAGGATATAGATTGTCGAAGGGATAGTGATAAAGGCTTTATCCTGAAATAAGGCGCAGTTCCGACATGCCCATTTTAAACTCGCAATCTCCGGTTAAGTTTTGCGCTTTCTTTCTGTTCACCAGTAACATGGCATGAGTCTAGATGGCCCAGTGGTTAGAACGCGTGCATCTTAACCGATGATTGCGGGTTCAAACCCAGGCAAGCACCGCTGTTTCATGTGCTTAATTTGTCTTTATAACTCATCTCGTGCTCAGCGGTGAAGGAAAACGTCGTTAAAACTTGCATGTGACAAAGTTCATAGAAATTCTGCCACATGTGTATTCCATCTACCCGCATTGGAACAGCGTGGTGGAATATGTTCCAAACCTTCTCCTCAAAGGGAGAGGAGGCCCAGCAGTGGGAATTTACAGGCTGTTGTTGTATGGCATGATATGTACAATATCTCCCATAATTTTACAGCCTTGGTGGTCCAGTGGCTAGACATAAGACTGCACATTTCGAGATTCAAAATCCAGGTCAGACTCACAAAAAGATATTAGGTATTTCTATCGAAAAATTCTTACTGAGAAGTGGAAATGGAAGTGTGGTAGAAGTTTCCGAAGTGTGGAAAAAGTTAAAGTAGGAAATACGAACTGGTCATGTGCCTGAACTCGCTCAATGTCGGCTTTACCGCTCCATCGCATAATGAGAGTTAGGTCATGAAGAGTGTACCTGTGTTTTAGTATATTATTGGGCACAAAAATATGTCCTGTGTCGTTAGTTGTACTATCTTGATATTGGGCGTCGTAATCCAAATCGGTCGAGGGCATCACAATCATAATTTTACTGTCTTGATACGCAAAATAATATATCAACTAGAATTTAGAAACGATCACTTACATGAATAGCATACTCTAACACAGTAAGAGAAGAGATCTAAAAGAGATCAGACTTTTAATTTTAAAAATGAAGCAAATAGTACTCTGAGGATCTATAAAGTAGCCTGGCAGTTGATTCTCAGTACACGAATGCGATACAATTGTTATGCAATTCTTGTTATCAAATCGAAATTTGATTCATTCGGATGTTTTGATACGAATTCGAAGACTACTTCCTGTGCTGTTAAGGGGAACCGCTAAGGATATCATATCTAACATCATAGTCTTATCAAGAGCTGGTTATTGTTTTTTGGGTACTTTTGGATAGAATTGAATTTATATAAAATAAGAAAAAAAAAATGGTAAAAACAGTCGATATTTGAATTCACATGAAATTCTTTTTTATAAATATAGCTAGTCGATTTAAATTTGGTTAGGTAATGTTATACCCAATTTTAAATAGGTAATATTTTTGCTATGGGTAGGCGTCATGTTACAGAATACTTTAATATTATTATATTTATCTGTAATACCAATGCTCCAAGTTTTCGTAGATTTTCATACAGGACATATAAATTTAATTATATATAGTCAATGAACGAAGATGTGGTTTAAAATTAGGTTGTAATGAGAAATAAATCAGAAGTACAAATTAAACTTCAAATAAAGAACTAACAAAATGAGAGTGAATATTAAACTACAAAACCAAAAACGACTAGGAAATCCTATAAAAAATAATATGAAACTTTGGAAATTTATTTTATTTTATTAATAACATATTGAATTAACTTGATTTATTGAAAATGAAATTGTTTATTACCATAAGAATTAATATTATTAAATGCTTAAATATATACAAATATGACCTAAAACTAGTTACTCTACCAACCTTTGTGGAATGGTGGCAATAATGCTAGCAGCATTTACCCGTTGAATCGCAATTCCGATCCTCTGGGCAAAAAACGAACCAGCTCACCTGTCACCGGTGGAGGCAATGAGGCGAGGTTTTATACTTTTGATGAAGCTTTTTGCACCACTACTCCAAGGGCCAAGTGTTTCGACAGCATTGCATATTGATTTGAACCATTAAAATAATCAACAGAATCAATCTTTATTGCACCAAAAATATAATTATAGCAATTATTAATCAGTAAACTTAACCCTTTTTTTAATAATCAAATGTTGTCTTTACTTAAAAGTACAAAAGAAATGAGATTAATCGAAAAAATATCGTAAAATGATTCTGAAGTACTCGTTAGATGCTATTCGGAGGTAAATTTTGATTTTTCGCTCGCAAATTATTCGTGAAATGTATGATGGTGGAACATTTTCAAAGCGTTTCTATTGACTTGTCGGATTCTAGACCGAGGAGAGATGTTTTTTTTCGTCTGTAGCGATTGGTACACCTGCTGTGTTTGTTTTAATCGAAGCTCTATTGATGGTGTGTGCTCTCAAGAGTATTGAAACTTGGAGTACGTTAGTCGTAAGCTATTTTGTGCTATCGAAATCAAATTCGGCTTTGCGTTTACATACTATAGTCATTATATATTGCTGAATAGATTTGATGTAGATCATAAAAAAAAATAGATATGACATTTATTGAGAATGGTTATTGGTTATCACGCTATCCCTGATATGGAATATTCGTATCGCTTTACAAGAAACAAATGATGAAAAATAATAATTAAAAATTTATATTAGTTCAGGTAGTCTCCTGTCGTATTGCCTGTGTCTCCTGCCGTATACAAAAGTCAAATAAACTAAAACCATATATTTGTTTACGTTGTAAGGATCAAGATATAGTGAATATCACCAGTTCGATAATACACCTTAAATATTCCATTAATGGACAATTTTATCACTAACGGAGAAGTTTGATTACTACAGTGCGCGTCTTCTATTCTATTTATAAATTTGGCAGATTTGCATCAGATATGATTAATGTTAAATACATCGTTGTTCTTCAAAAAAGGAGAAGAGTTCTTACTTATTATAATATCAGAACAAGGTGCTTGAATACTTACAGACTCAGCAAAACAAATCTGATTAAGACCTACCTGTTATCACTAGGCCTTATCAGACCAATATATTATGCAGTGAGTACAGTATATTATATAATACTCAAATCTAGCAAACTACACCATCGGGAGATAGTTGCGCTTACAAAGCAAGAGCCATTAGTTGCTCAACTATCGAACGCACAATTTATGCCAGCTATAACTTTCACATTGCTTTCGACTAAGATTGCACGGGTTGCTTAGAGGATATTGGAAGCCATTGTTTACATCCAATGAGCGATGTGAATAACAAATAGATGAAACTATAACAAATTGAAGATTATTGATTTGAGATCTCAGAAAAATTAGTATGCAAGCTTTTTTTAATGTTACATTTGAAAGTAGTTATTGTTTTACGAATATCAATAATAATATAAAGTCGAGATGGTCCAGTGGTTAGAACGCGTGCATCTTAACCGATGATCGCGAGTTCTAACCCAAGCAGGCACCACTGAATGTTCATGTGCTTTATTTCTGTATATAGTTCATACGAGATGAACTCGATGGTGAAGGAAACCATCGTGAGGAAACCTGCTTGTCTTTAATTTAGTAAAAATTCTGCCACATGGGTATTTGAACATTGTCAGGAAACCTGCATGTTTCTAATTTCAAAGAAATTCTGCCACATGTGTATTCCATGAACTCGCATTGGATCAGCGTCGTGGGATATGTTCTGAACCTTCTCATCAAAGGGTTAGGAGGCCTTAACCCAGCAGTGGGAAATTTACAGGCCGTTGTTGTCGTAAGATAATGATTTTTAATGTTACTATATGAGGAAGATATAGTTTATATGTATGTATATTTGCATAGGTATTTTTTTTAGTAGTTAAGATTGTCAATAGCCCCAAAGTAACACAAATAAACATGGAAAGTCGGTTTTCAAACAGAGGGGAAAAATGTACTCATTCGTTTACACATACATATTTTTCATATTTGATCTTTAGTCTGTCAGTCAACTGTAAGACGTGGGGTAAGTAAGGCTTTGCTGAGCCATTTGTTCATTAAAAATTCTCTTCGATTGTGATAGACTCTATGACAATGCTTGGTAGATCTATAATAATAATAATAATAAAGCCTTTTTATTTCAGGTCTGTTATTGCAGACATTTTAGTTTTCGTAAAGTCCAGTCCTAGGTGGTACAATTGACAGTGGATGTGGGTCCTTATCACTTCTTTTCTCCAAGTAATTAACTTTATTTCTTGCTGCACAAAGGTTACCTTTAATGTATCATAGAACTTTTTGTTTCTCATAAATCTAAAAGACTTTATGAAATATTTAAACACAATTTATAAAGACAATTAAAAACTGATATTTATTTTACCCAGTAAGACCATGTTTATCATATTTTACTTTAATTAATATCAATTAAAAGACAATTCCTCATTGCTGACTAAAGGAATAATTTCAGTGAGGAGACCTGAATAATAAAAACGTTAATATTGTACCCATCCCAACAATGGAACAAAGTTTAGCTATTTGCGGCTGCGACGTAAGAAAATCGATGCGCCAACTTTCCAACTATTGGCCGTTGACAAGATTTATTGCAGCCAAAAGTTGGACAATGGAACAAATTATTTGGCGCAAATAAGTTGACCAGATGGGTCCTCGCGTTTATTTAAATGAGATACGTAAAATGTATCTATTTTTAATATATACATTTTCCATGATGCATCCTGAAACAAGTCCATATGTATTTAAATTATTCTTAACATAAGAGTTGATATACAGTCTTGGGATTTCAACTGAATTGGATTATTTTAATGGATTAGTGTGTATTTATTTAAGAAAGCAAGCAAATGCTTCTTCTTACAATTTAGCCCAAACAAACAGGTAGTTTAAGAATTTAAACTTACTGTTAGGTTTAAAATATTCTATCCCTTTTACTTTTAACGCTGAGTCACTTAATAATGTAGTTTGACTGCATATCATATTTAGTAATGAACGAGTACTACATCCTAAAGACAATTACATGCTACTAAAATATTAGAAAATCGGCAAAGTATAAAGACGTTCTTTATCATAACGCCACGCTCGGCTGCCCTTGCTATCTATACATTGCGATATTTTTTTATAACCTGAATGTTGGCGAATGTGTTCAACGCGTTTCCATATTTAGCAAGAAAAGGATCGAGCTATGTTTTACTATCATTGTTCTCTATTTTCAAAGGGTTTTACGAGTAAAATAAACTTTGCCATCGATTTATTTGCTTCATTTCGGAAAATTCCAAAACCGTCATCAAATATTTCTGTTGAATGATGAAAATTTTGCGAATTCGCTAATAATAAAACTACATATTTTGTATACCACGTATCCGGCACCGTTTAAAGAATTAATCCATTTTCACAAAGTAGGAGAGAATTCGTCAATAAGGTATAATTCATGAAGAAGAAATAAAGTAGACTCCTGACCTAATTTTGGGCACAATGCTTAATCTAAAGGACTAGCCAATTACGTCGAGTGCCCAAGTATGTCAACAAAAATTGTCTATTCCGTCTCAGTAATAATCCATGGTGATCAGACATTACTGGTTCAGGCATTGTAAGATGTGGTTAATTATCTTCCAGAATCAATATCTATTCAATGGGTTGTTTAAACTATGTATTTGGGTGGTCCTAAGGATATTATAAAAATGTTATCAACTTTTTCTCAGACTGAAATTCAAGACCTCAGATTCTGCGATTTTATATGTTAACCACTTAAGTAAATGTATATAGATATAGTCAGTTATTATTTTAAACAAATTAAATCAAATCAATTTTATTCAAGTAAACTTCACAATGAAGCGTTTTTGAATCGTCAACAATTAAATAGTACCACCGTTTCGGAAAGCATCTTCTAGCGAGAAGAAACTAGCATAGTTGCTCTTTTCAAATAAACAGATTTACAATGCTGTTGTAAATGTGCAATTTACAGTAATTAGTGTCCTATGATGGAACCCGAGCCTAACTCCAGGCGTTTCTTTCTAAATAGTACTCTTTTAATGAATATTATAAAAACTCATACAAATAACATACTTTTTGGAATAAGTAAGGATTGCCTTATATCTATCTCATCTGGTTGTATTACATTTTGTTTCATGATCAATTCAACTCGTTCATACGGTTACTCTATAAAACGAATGTCAAACGTTTTAGTGGTCGTAAGCCATGGCCAATCGCGCCGCGGTCTAGAGGGTAAATGGTGCGTCTGTGATATCCCCACAGTTTATTAGTTTTACTGCCTTTTCAAATTCGCTCCGAGGCGGAGAGTATTTGTATAGTTTACCTTATTATGTTCGAAAAGCGTTGTTAATATTTTCCTTTTGATTTTTAATACACTATAATTTATAAATTATGATACTCGCCGGTGTTCCGTGTAGTAAGAATACTAAAATACTTAAATCCTATTTGAATGTGTCTTTAATACGTGAGTCAGATTTTTCGGATATTCTTCTCTTTAAAAGGACAGCACTGATCTTCCTGTACATAAATATATGTATATTTATTATTTTTGTATATTTCACATGAGTTATATGTTTATCCCTTTCTTTTATAAATGAATTAAAGAACGACATGAATTTAGAAATTTTATAGTTTTAACTCTTACGGATTCATATAAAAAAAAAACTCACAATAATGTTTATAAGAATTGTGCTAGTTTATTTGTTCATTATTTTCACATAAGGATTACAAGTTTTTGACGAAACTGATAAAGTTGTGATTAATGTTTGTAACATGACTTAGCTTAAACCGTATAATAAATAAATATAACCAAAGATGGGCTAGCTACCCAACCTAACCACGAAACCAACGAGGCAATCAGACTTTATAAAAGAGAAATGTAAATGTCAATTCAACGGGATAATTCTGTTAATAATAATATGCTTGCCATAAATATTAATACAAAAAATTTAACAAAAACGCTAACTTTTTTGTCGGTTCTACTAAGACTAATTTCTTTTTCGAAACTGCGAAGTGTTTAATTTGACAACCGATAGGTAAGTACTTCAATATCCAATAGAGGAGATTGATTTGATTTGAGCATTGTTTGACACTTTTTAAGAGAAATGGACGGATTTGTTCTAAATTAACAGTAGGAGCATAGAAAGAAAGAAATATCTAGGTACTACTTACTACCTGTATACTAAATTAAAAAAAATAGTAGAGATAAAGTATGTTCCAGTTGATACTCATTTTTCCTATATATCTTTCGAATCAAGACCAACCAATAAATTCCCAATTGATTATTAATTTATTTATAACGACATAACTCCTGTCGTACACTCTTGTCCGACTTCAAAGATATCGTTATCTATATCAACAACAACAACAACAACAGCCTGTAAATTCCCACTGCTGGGCTAAAGGACTCTTCTCCCTTTGAGGAGAAGGTTTGGAACATATTCCACCACGCTGTTCCAACGCGGGTTGGTGGAATACAGATGTGGCAGAATTTCTATGAAATTTGTCACATGCAGGTTTACTCACGATGTATTCCTTCACCACTGAGCACAAGATGAATTATAAAGACAAATTAAGCACATGAATCAGCGGTGCTTGCCTGAGTTTGAACCTGCAATAATTAAGATGCACGCGTTCTAACCGCTGGGCCATCTCGACTCTCATCTATATCATATTTGGTTTAAAATATGATTTTTATGTATCGATATCAGTAATTTCAGAATACGTTGAAACAATAACAAGCTCGTTGTTGTACCCCGAACCTCCAGGGTACTCGTAAAGTTTTGATTTATATTACCATCATGACTTAGCAAACGCGTAACTACACTCTGATGAGCGTATGTAATGTTCACAGTAAATAAACTGTACTTCCATTAGTTTAACAGTATTATGTTAAACCGCACGAGTTATCTAAGCACATTAAAACAAGTAACTATTGTGGATTATTACTATTAAAGCTTAAATACGGTTACAAGGCAAAAAACTCATATATTCATATCTTGACTGTTTGTATTGTTTATTATAGTTCTGCTGATTAAAATTTCGAAATGTTCTGTAATATTTGCTTTAATTGTAGTGTTAAGTATAATTATTGCATTAACATTTTTTAAAAACACCATTGTTATCATATAATTAATGTACGTTGACTTTGACCGGTTTGAACCATTCCATTTCATTCCAATGCAAGAATGCTAGGAGAATTAGCCGATGGAAACGTAAGTCAAATTGTTGTATGAATGGTGAATCAGCCCTTTAGTTACTTGTGATACAAGGTAAGTTGTTTAAGTATTAATTTATTTAATATACGCTAAACACAACAATAACATAAAATTAAAATTTTGTTTTAAAATAAGATAATACTTTTTGAACAATAAATAAAAATTTTAACAAAAAGAAAAACCGACTTCAAACAAAACACTATTTTAAAACAAATGAATATGCACGAAAAAGTAATAAAAATAATTGCGTATTCAACATATTTTTTAGAGTCTTCCTAAGTTAAATGAAATGAAAAATATTAGACTACTTAAAAGTCGATTAACGATTATATCATGTAGTTATAGTTATTGGTATATTTGGAGCCGGTGTCAGCCACGGTGCCCTTGCCCCAACAATCAAAAGAAAGAAGCGATACGAGCCCCTTGATTGATCCAATATATTATTGTGTAACAGGTACTTTGTAAAAAACATATTTGTTAAAGTATTCTCGTATTGGTTTTTGAAAGATATACGTAGGGTTATGTAGGGTTTTATTGGCTGACACCGACTCCAAATATAACAATAGTTATAACTACATGATATAATCGTTAATCGACTTTTAAGTAGTCTAATATTTTTCATTTCATTTACCTTAGGAAGACTCTAAAAAATATGTTGAATACGCAATTATTTTTATTACTTTTTCGTGCATATTCATTTGTTTTAAAATAGTGTTTTGTTTGAAGTCGGTTTTTCTTTTTGTTAAAATTTTTATTTATTTTTTGATTTTAAGTGAAGCTGATGTTGACTAACTATTTTTTTTTTTAATATGGATAGATTAAGCGTTCCGTTTATATGAGTCAGAAACTACTTCGAGGACAATTTCAAAGGAAACTTGCGAATAAAGCAAAAATAGACTTTCGAAAATGCGGACTTAATACGTCACGCGGCGTAAACTACAAGGATCCCTCGAAAGAGCTGTAATCGAACTCAGCAAAAAAACTTTGAAAAAGACCAACTATATTTCGTACATCATATGACATCACATCACATACACAGAATTTGATTAAAGATAGTAAGAAATTCTGCCCCATATCGCACCCTAACTGCGAGCCGTATAGGAGTTCCATCACTACATAGTATAAAACAAAGTCGCTTTCTCTGTCCCTATATCTATAAATCTACGCAACGGATTTTGATGCGGTTTTTTTTTAAAAGATAGTGTGATTCAAGGGGAAGGTTTGTGTATATAATACATGAACAATATAGTAAAGAAACACTGATAATTTTAGAAGTTTGCGATGTGATGTCGTAAGTAAACAAATTCTGTAGTAGTATTTAGTATCAGTATTGCACCCGTGCGAAGCCGGGGTGGGTAGCTAGTTGATTATAATATTCGACTATGATAATTACATAAACATAACCACATTACGGAAGGTGACTCAAATATCCAAATAACCTATAAATAAAAGATTCGACTGAGTATCGCTAACGTGCTCCTCAGAATTGTTCCGTTCCCTTCCGTTCCGTTACTTTGTCATGGATCCTGTGCTCAGAACCTTACCAAATTTTCACCAAATTACCCTTGAAATATATATTTTATAATAAAAAAAGAATTATCAAAATTGGTTAACGTGATTTTCAGTTATTCACCTATTTGTCGCGCATATACATAATGCAAATTTAAGACTTATGTCGTTTTCATACGGATACCATCGTCGAAAAAAAATTTAAAAAAAATGGGACCCCACGGGAGGCACTACCTTTCAAACAAAAAAAAAATTATCAAAATCGGTCTACCCAGTAAAAAGTTATGAGGTAACAAACATAAAAAAAAAAAAAAAAAGAAAAAAAAAATACAGACGAATTGATAACCTCCTCCTTTTGGAAGTCGGTTGAAAAATAATTTGCAAGTCGCTTCGTTAGAACAAGTAACGTTACATTTCGAGAAAATTGCATGATCAAACTTTATAATAATTCAATATTTGGGAAAGATTAGAAATCCAATTTTAATGGGTCAACAAAAGTAAAGTAACAGCCTGTAATTAAGATAAGGCCTCCTCTTCCATTAAGGAGAGGGCTTGGAAAATATTCTACCACGCTATTCCAATGCGGGTTGGTGGAATGCACATGTGGTAGAATTTCGATGAAATTAGAGACATGCAGGTTTCCTCACGATGTTTCCCTTCAATACCGAGCTAGAGATGAATTATAAACACAAATTAAGCACATATATATTGTGGTGGTTGCCTGTGTTTGAACCTGCAGTCATCGGTTAAGATGCACGCGTTCTAACTACTGGGCCATCTCAGCTCATCTCATTATAATATATGCTTACTTTAAACTATACCCCTAAAAGTTGTGATATTCATAAAGCTGTTATTAATTTATAAATATGTTTATAATTATTATTAACTAAATTGTTAAAGGACCGCATAACGATATAAATTTGCAGGCCGTGACCATATATTAATAAAAGTAAATAGGATTATAAGGAATTACTTATAATGGGATATTGAAGTTCAAAAAAACATAACATGCAGAAAGTTAAACAAGGTGTGGTTTAATAATTATTATACCCTTTTTAAGGTTATTTATAATCCGATATGCCGGTTTTTATAATTCCCATTTATATTTAGTTCTTGGAGTGCGATAAAGAATATATAAAACACATAAAACTCTTGTTACTCTTCATTGTTCATTCATCGGAAGTCTGTCCCGAAACTCGGATCTTCAATACAGAGACGAAAGTCGGAAAGTCGTCGCAATCTGTGAATTCAGGACTTCATATTGCACCAATACGACATGGAAGTTTTCGCCTTTTGTGGGAGAGACGTAAGAAAATCGACGAGTGTCAACTTCCGAACTATTCGGTTGCTTTATTGCTGTAAAGTTTTTATTATCGTTTGATGATTTAGAGCCTTTGTACTAACTATATATGTATGTTCCAACTATTGATAAAAATATATATAAACATATTACTAAAAAATTGTAATTTTGTCTACCAATTTTCATTGTTTAAAAAAAAACAAAGATAAAAAGTAATTTTGTAGATTACTTAAGTAGTATTTAATCTACGAAAAAACACTACAAGCAAAGAAATTTGGTAAGCAATGATAGTAACTGTGTCTTTAGTTCAGCTTCTAAGTAGGTTTGATAAAACTTAATACCATTTTTCCATTGATCCTGGAACTTCTTTCCGGTGGTGTGGAAGTTGCCGTTGCATTGGATTATGAAAATGAGACAGAGATTAGAGAAAGCACCTGTGTTTCCGAACACACTTGATCACTGTAATTTGTGCTGCGCTGTTTTAGTTGTCTGGTCTGGATAGTCAGGATCCATCATCTTTTGTCGTATAAATAATTTGCGTGCAAACATGCGAGAGAACGAGGATAAAATTGTTATTTATACAAGTAGAATTATAAACGCACTTTTGAATATCATGATATACTGTTGAACTAAATGGTAAGCTACAATGGGAAATTAGATTCTACGGAGAAGAACCGCCAAGAAACTCAGTAAATACTCTTTTTCATCATAATTATTACAAGGACAATTTAATTTGATATTTCGTATATAGAAATAACCCAATACTAAGTCCAAGCTTTTTTATCATTAATACAATCTTCTGTTGAATAATATGCCTTATTTATTACGGTATTTTTTTTACATGATTTTCAATTCTTTTTAATATGCCATGATAATAATTACTCTGTATTAAGCGACTTTAAGGATATTTAATTTTAGTGTTTTCAAGGTTTGTGTTTGATATGTACCGTCAATATCACCCACAGGGGGCATTCGAAACAGAATACTACCCCCAACTGTGCGGTAAGTTTAATTAATTTCGGTCATTTAAAATTACATAGTAAAGTTATTTACAAAGAACATTTTTAAATGTAAAACGAATATAGAATACTGTAAATTGTGAACAAAATTTTAAAGCTAGGATATCCAGTTAAACTTTTAAACCAGTCTGCTACATCGTAATAGAATAATAAAGTTTTTCCGTTAAACTCTTTTATAAACTTTTCACTCGACACCCGACCGAGCGGAAAAAATAAAAAAACAGCATTTCAACATATGTTTTTATGTTGATTACGCCATTATATATTTTTAGTACGTTAAATATAAAATATTTTTTCTAAAAAATAACACCAACTTAAAAGTCATCACTTAAAAGTAATAAAATCATTTGATTTAAACACGTATTATTGAAATCGGCCGATCGTATGTAAATATTTCTACATTTTGTTTTTCACTCAAAATCGTCCGACTGATATCCTGATATCCTCATCATGATACCATTCCAGGAGTATCTTCTTTCTAACTAAAAAAAATATCAAAATCGGTTCATAAATGGCGAAGTAATCGGCGAACCAACATAAAAAAAAAGAAAATATACCGATCGAATTGAGAACACTCCTTTTTTTGAAGTCGCTTAACAAAATAGCAAATAATAAAACACAGTGCGATTTAGCGATACATACAACGCGATGTTCAAATAATTATTTAAAATTCAACGAGTGTCACTCAAAATATAGTGACACTCAAATAAATTTTGCCATCACGAGCCATTCCGCCGAGATGGTGAAGTGGTTAGAACGCGTGCATCTTAACCGATAATTGTGGTTTCAAACCCAGACAAGCACCACTGAATATTCATCTGCTTAATTTGTGTTTATAAAATTCATCTGAGTTAATATATGTTCATGTGTCTGATTTCATAGAAATTGTGCCACATGTGTATTCCACCAAACTGAATTGAAACAGCGTTGTGGAATATGTTCCCAACCTTTTCCTCAAAGGGAGAAGAGGTCTTGACCCAGCTGTGGGAAATTTACAGGCTGTTGTTGTTGATGATGAGCAAAGTAATAAATAAATGTGTAGTAAAACTAATAACACATGCAAAATACATATTTTATTATTATTATATTATAACAATGGAAATAATATGAGAGGGAGAATGGTTTTTGTCGTGACGTCAAACGGCATAACGCCCTCATGGACTCTTTCGTTGCTTATGTGTGTGTAGTCCGTATAGCATATAATTAATTTGTTCTCCATGTAAGTGTGTACTGCACACTTACGTAGGCAATTTATGTTTATTTTACCGAAGAAAATGCATAGTTTTATTTACTTTCATTTTATAGCAGTTATCGCTCGTGGCTAGGCTCGTGTTTTAAGGGTTGCTTATCATGTATTAACTTATGTCCTTTCATGGAGTTCAAGTTTGCCGTATATGCACATAGGTATTAAAGTAAACAGTTAGTAAAGTTACATATTCTATGACTAAAATATTTCACATCTGTGTATCTCATATTCTTTGGCATATATCATGTATAAAGGTCGAAGCATTGTATATGTAAAACAGAGTATCTATCAAGTGCGTCACAGTCCGTATAATTGTACCGTCTCGTTGATAAATCGTGAAAAAGTTAGTGTCTTTCATTATCCCATCAGCCCAGCAACAGCTTTATACATAATTTCTTGAAATTCAGTTAATTGGTTTGGTCGTTAAAGAGCGACAGACAGACAGACAGAGCTACTTTCACATTTATAATTTTAATATAGATATATTTGTTAGCTTTCTTTAATTATAACTCATTCCAATGAACATCAATTTCAGTATTCGACATCTGTCATCTACCAATGACAGCTGGGATATATTTTAACGTCGAAATAAGTTATCGTAACAATCTTCGCAACACATACATTTATATAACATTCAACGTTTAATACTTTAGAAATCAAATAATATTTTCATTAAAAAGCTATAACGCGATTCGAAACGTCTTCAATTAATAATCGTCACTGGCAGCTGTTCCTACCTGGATGTAATTAAATTACATTGACGTTTCAAGAAATACCTTTTTAGATTCACTCACTTTGTAATGATTAGATATAAAATAACATAACGAACATACGTTCAAAGCATATAACGAAACGTAATAAGTTACATCTATAAATTAATTATTAATATGTTGCGAAGTTATTCTTAAGAAAACCATATCAAATAAGCTCAGTCAAAAATCAATTAAACGGTTCTTAGTACGAGATATAGAGAGAGATACCATCGTCAACTTGCTGTAAGAAATTATTGATGGAAAAATCATCATTACATAGTATGAAACAAAGTCGCTAACCGCTGTCTCTCCCTATTTATACTTAGATCTTTCAAATTACGCAATTAATTATGATGAGGTTTTTTTAATAGATGAAATGATTCCAAAGGAAGGTTTTTGTTTATAATAGATGGACAATATAGTAAAGAAACAAGAAAAAATCTGTAGTATACTTAATATCAGCATAGCACCCGTGCAACTCCGGGGCGAGTCGCTATTTACAAATAACATTAAAAGGATCTTTGATTCTAACCAAGACATTCAGGTTACAAGTAGATCTCGTCCAATCAGACAAATCACTACCGTTCGCCAGTATAATAAATAAGAAACCTTATTCCAAGTCATACATTTTATTTATAGTAAAAGTTATTCCTTAATATAGTCAGTTTAATAAAAACGAACCGCCTTATGAAGTCAGTTCGATGTCACTATTTATGTTATTAAAGAAAATTCAATATATTTCGGAAATAAAATACAAGAGCAATACATGCAAGCAATAAAGTAACATACCAGTCATAAAAATATTTATAATATTACTATGGAAAAACAATTCTGAATCGCGCTAACGTTTGGTTCGTCGCAACGTACATAGGGTCTCCACTTTGAAGATTACGTATAAAACAACATGTCTTATAATTATCAAGTCCCATGCAACCAACCAACTCTTTTAGTGGTAATTCACAATTGCGTTATAAGCTACAAGAATCGTATGCTATCATATATGTTAACAGCGTAAGCCGATTTTTGTACCGGTGATTATAAGACGATAGCGGCATGTAAAAAAACAATAGTAAAGTAGCTGGTAACCCACTGCTGGACTAAGGCCTCCTCTCCCATTAAGGAGTCTATCATGTCTATGGGCACTAAGCTGATACGAGGCCCCAAGACACTTATGGCAAATTTATCTTAGTAGTAAACAATTCTATTAGATAGATAAAGTTGTAAAAAAGGAATAAACTATCTAATCAAAACAATTGTGCGCTAATAGTATATAAAAACATCTAATACGCGTGTGAAACTGTTATTTCAACTTTAAGTGTAATAAAAACTGTTTAAATGAACGTAAAATATTGTGTGTGTCACAAGTTCGAGAAACAGACAGTGTAGATAGAAATTATATTTCGGATTTTGATAAACTGTGCCTTTAAATTTTGATAACTGTTACAGTGGTGTTAAAATTAGAAGTAAATAAAACAAAATACTAATAAATAAATTTAGTTTTAAAAAACTTAAATAACAAAGAATATAAAAATAAGTGAAGGTAGGAGTGAAATGAACTAGATGAACACGGTAAAAATTAGCATTTAGAAAAAAAAAAAGAACAAGATAAGTCTATATACATTTTTTCACAACACCATTAATGAAACTGTTGGTCCAACGGTTGAATTACGAACAAGTTACTCGACTGTTCTGAGTTCGCTACTGGCACGTATTACGATTTTTTTTACTATTCTATTTTTATTTTTTTCCAATACTTATTTTTCTCATCTTGGCTTGGCTTATTAATTAAAATATACAAATATAACTAAATAACGAAAATGGAAGGGCCATTCCAAATGCTTTTCGAAAGAATGAAAGTAGAGATGGAAAAACAAACAAATACTATATTTGAAAAAATTAACGAAAAATTAGAACCACTGATCGAGGACAATAAAAATATGAAAAATAAAATAGAAATGTTGGAAAGGAAAATTGAATATTTAGAGAAGGAAAAGAGAAAAAATAACATTCTTTTATTTGGCTTGGAAGAAAAAGAAAAATTTGATTTGGAGTTATTTGAAAGAGTACATGAAATTATTGAAACAAATTTGAAAATTACTTTGGAACCAAGTGATGTATCCAATATTCACCGTATCGGCATCAGTAAAAAAAATAAAATACGACCCGTTCTTATTGTTTTTGCAAATATCTGGAAAAGAAATAATATACTAAAAATGAAAAAGAACCTAAAAGAGGTATATGTCACCGAAGATTTTCCGAAAGAAGTATTAGAAAAACGAAGAGAATTGAAACCTAAACTCATAGAAGAACGAGCAAAAGGCAATTTTGCCTACATAAAATATGATCAGTTAATAGTCAAAGAGGGAAATACAAAAGAAAAAAGGAAACGGGACCAATCATATTCTCCAGAGGATCAGAATCAGGCCAAGAAGTTGTTGAGCAATACTTCTGCAATAAAAGAAAACAGGAAGAATGCATTCGATATGATGAGACCTAAATCAAACTCTTTTTCTCATACGAAGCCAAACAAAACTAATTAGCAACTATATTCCAGCATCCAGAAGCAGAACAACCCCAATCCGGCTGGTCCCCGTGGGGTTGCTAGACCACCACCCCCTAGAATCAAACCATTAAATGAAAAAACAAACATTAAAATGTACATTGCAACCTTAAACGTTAGGACGCTCATGACAGATACCAGGTTAGAAGAATTATAGGAAGCCATAGTTCTATAAAATGGGATATCATTGGTCTATGTGAAGTAAGAAGAATAGGAGAAGAAATACGGGAATACAATGAATACATTTTTTACTTCTATGGTGAAAAACAGGGTATATATGGAATAGGCTTTTTAATAAAGCAATACTTAAAAGACAAAATAATCAGTTTTCAAGGTGTATCAGATAGAATTGCAATTCTTAATATACAATTACCAAAATTTAAACAACCATGGTCGATCATCCAAGTCCATATACCCACTGTTCAACACTGCACTATTTTTCTGTTCATACTATGTGTATAAATTAAAGTTTCCATGCTCTTTTTAAAAACTCGTTTTATTTACTGCATACAACATTCATAGGTGAATCAATTGTAGAAAAACAAAAATCAGCACGAAAATTCTAGTAATTCCATTTTAAATATAATTCAAAAGGGAAATTGACATATAACATAAACTTTTTTTATGACATAATAATAAAAACTATTTTTAAACATAACTATTTTAAACATTCCGCCCACCAAGAACTTGTTCTTTTAAATTACTCACAAATAAAATTAAGTTAAACAATATAAAGACCGCCCACCATGACACAGTAAAACTAAACTAGTATAACAATAATTATAGTAAATAAATTTATATTAACACTCTGAATCACAATGAGAAAACTAAAATTAATTATCACTGACAGACTCACTCATGGGTAAAAAACAAAGTTTGTTACACGCTCTTTTGAATAGACCGCTCTTGGTTTTAACTGTAACAACACGAGTGATGTTGTCCTTCCCCGTGTGCTTTTTCTCAACTTTTCCAAGTAGCCACTTGGCGGGTGGCAAATTTTCGTCTCTGATAATTACTATATCACCAATCTCTGGTTCAGCTCCCTTCGATGACCACTTATACCGTTGATTTAGTGTAATCAGATATTCAGCTGACCATCTCTTCCAGAAATCATTTAACATTTTTTGTACAAGTTTCCATCGCTGTAGACCTGTAATATTGACTTTGGAGTAATCTTCATCTGGAATTGTTATTAATGGTTCTCCAATAAGGAAATGACCCGGAGTTAGTGGCAATACGTCACTATCACTCAATGGACACAACGGTCGTGAATTCAAACATGCCTCTATCTGCGTTAGTAACGTAGAAAGCTCTTCATACGTTAGAGTAGTGTCACCTATAACTCTTTTGAGATGATACTTTGTAGAGCGAACACAAGCCTCCCAAAGCCCTCCAAAATTTGGTGCTTGAGGTGGTATATAGTGCCACGTAGTTCCTTCATTTGCTAGCAACGTTTTTATTTCCTTAGAAAAGTCAGAAACAGCCTTATTAAACATCTCTCTCAATTCTTTATCAGCACCTACAAAATTGGTACCATTATCGCTGTACAGATCCTTACAATAGCCCCTTCTGGACACGAATCTTCGAAAGGCTGCTATAAACCCTTCAGTAGACAGGTTGGAAACTGCTTCTAAGTGGACAGCGCGGGTAACCATACATATAAAAACACATATATAGCCCTTATAAGATTTTGAACCACGACCTGACGCGAATCTCAATTTTATGAAGCCAGTAAAATCTACTCCCGTAGACTTAAATGCTCTCTCAGGTTTCAGTCTCACTGATGGTAGTTGACCCATAAATGGATGAGATTTTTGTTATGAATACCTGAGGCACGTAATACAATTTCTGTAACATTTTTTAACATTATCTCTTGCTCTTAATATCCAGAACTTTGACCTTAAATAATTCAGCATTGCCAGCGGTCCACCATGCAAGAGTTTTAAATGAGCATCTTGTATGATTAATTTTGTGAGGTGACTAGTACCAGGTAAAATAATAGAATGTTTCGTATCAAAACTTGCTTGAGAATGTTCAATGCGACCACCAACTCTTAAGACACCATTGACATCAAGAATAGGACAAAGAGTATGTAATTTGCTAGATTTTGATACATATCCATTATTCTTTAGCATATTAATATCATCCTTAAAATGAAAATTTTGGGTGTCTTTTATACAAATTTGTAAAACTATGTTCCTCTCTTCTGGTGTAATGTTTTCTGGTAGAAATCTTATCTTATTTGGTATTTTCCAAAGCAGAACTCTTCGACAATAAGATAACACTCGCAATAGTCTCTGTAAATTCGAAAATTTCGTCCACAGAAATTCCTCATCCTTTATTTGAACAACTGCGCTCATATTCTTAATGGATCTTTGTTCCTCGTTTGTTATAAAATCACTGGATTTATATGTTTCGTACTCATTTATCTCTTTGAGCCATGATGGGCCAAACCACCACAAATTGAGATCCTTCAAATTTTCGGCTTGAATACCTCTTGATGCACAGTCAGCAGGATTCTCCTTCGAATTGACATGATTCCATTGATCTCTATTCAGAATAGTCAATATTTCTGACACTCTATTACTGACGAACGTCGTCCAACGGCTTGGTTCACCGGTTATCCATGCTAATACTGTGGTAGAGTCAGACCAGGCTCGTAATCGTTCCTTTGGAATGTTTAGAACTTGCGACACTTCAAAAATTAATTGGGCTGCAAGAAGAGCTGCACATAGTTCAAGACGTGGGATGGATATTTCCTTCTCCACTGGAGCGACTCTAGTTTTTGCCGTGATTAGATGGACTCTAATATTCCCTTTTACATCCTTACTTTTCATGTAAACTGCAGCAGCATAGGCAGCTTGCGAAGCATCTGCAAATGCGTGAAGTTCTACGTAATAGCCACGTTTTACTTGCAACCATCTTGGAATAATTATGCTTTTTACGTTAACCAAATCACATCGAAACGCTAACCACTCTTTCAACAAGTCTGGTGTAAGATTATCATCCCAAGCTAAGCCAGACTTCCACAACTTCTGCATGTAAATCTTGGCTGTAATAATGACAGGCGCAATCCATCCCAATGGATCGTATAATCTTGCGATATCCGATAATACATTTCTTTTCGTTATGGGCATATCTGCTTCAGGTACATGATGCAAGTATTCAAAATTATCTGTATTCTTATTCCAACATATACCTAAAACTTTAATCATATTATTTTCTTTAAAAATTACAGCTTGATTTGATCTTATTTTATCTGCTTTGATGTGATTAAGTAAATTCTCGCTATTTGTGCACCACTTTTGTAGACAAAAGCCTCCAGCCTTCATCAATTTGTTCATTTGATCGTAAATCTCAATAATCTCATTTTCGTCATCACCACCTGTTAGTAAGTCATCCATATAAAAATCTTGTAAAGTTATCTTGGCTGCTATTGGGTACTTGGACTTTTCATCTTTTGCTAGTTGTTGTAGACATTTTACAGCTAAATATGGGGCGCATGAGGTACCAAATGGGAGTCTTACATGTTTATAGGTTTCTATGGGCTTGTTCGGATCAAATCTCCACAAAATTCTCAGACAATCTGAATCATCACCATGTACACGAATCTGCCTGTACATTTGCACAATATCAGCCACAACACAGTATGGATGAAGTCTCCATCTCATTAAAATATGTCTAAGATCTTGTTGAAGCTTAGGTCCTATGATAAAGCAGCTATTCAATGAAACGTTGTTAGATCCTTTACAAGAAGCGTCAAAAACACATCGAACCTTGGTAGTTTCTTTATCTTCTCTTATCACAGCGTGATGTGGAAGATAAAATACTCTAGAGTTCATCTCTGAATCCGAAACCTTAATCATGTGATGTTGAATTATGTAGTCTTCTATCACCTTTTTATAGTCATCATATAAGTCTGGATTTTTAATTAGTTTTCTTTCGAGTAGTTTAAATCTTCTAAGAGCAATTTCTTTTGTTTCACCTTTAAAACACTGTGGATCTTCTTCATTAAATGGTAACCTTACTATGTACCGTACTTCTTCATCTCTTTTTGTTGTTTTTTCAAAAAACTCTTCACAAATTTTCTCATCTCTTGTCATTTTCTTAACTACATTCTCTGGTCCTCTTTCTATCTCCCAAAATTTGGTTAAGAGCTGATCCTCTTCCAATTGTAGGTGGAGATTGATAATTCTATTTGATGTATTAGTCTTACCGATAATAAGATCCAACCTAATTGCGTGTTCTGTGCAATAAGGCCACACTTCGATGGATGTTTCTTAAGACCCTCTAAGATGATTTCGCTAAGGATGTCCACACCTAAAATAAGATCCACTCTGTTTGGCTCTCCAAATTGCGGATCTGCCAGTAATAAATTCTCCATTTCTGGCCAGTCCGTGATTAAAGTTCTATTATTTGGTAAGAACGAAGTCAATGTACTCAAGACGAACGCTTCAACTGGCATTGTAAACGAATGATATCTCGACTCTAATATAAATGAAACCGAACTCTTTGTATGTGTCTCCCCGTCTCCCACTCCTGTTATAAGGCCATTAACTGATTTCCGTTCAAGACCCAGAGCTTGAACAGTAGCTTCGTTGATAAATGATGCCTCAGAACCTTGATCTATAAGAGCACGTGCAAATTGACAATAGCCAGTTTTGGTTTTGATTTTGACCACTGCTGTGGCCAATATTACTTCTCTGCGTCTCTCCTGTGTAAAGTGAGTTGATATCTTAGTTTCCGTTTCAGTTTCAATGTTAAGCTCCTTCGACTCGTAAGGATTTAAGTCTTGTTTTCGTTCAATGTGCAACAAAAAGTGATGACGTTTTCCACAACGTCGACAACACGTTGATTGGCGACAAAACTTAACTGTATGATTACGTCCCAAACAATTAAAACACAATCTCTTTTCTTGCACAAACTCAATTCTTTCTTCAGGAGATTTATTTGCAAATTGCTCGCAATGGTGTAGTATGTGTGATCCAGAACACATAGTGCAGGTATTTGTATGTGAAATATCTCCATTTCTCTCATAAGTAGAATGAAATGATTTCTGCTTGATTAGTTGTTTTGATGGATTTATCATCTCTAATGTTCTAAAGCGAGTTTCTAGAAATTTTGATAAATCTTTCCACATTGGTAAGGCGTCTGATTCAATTTGACTAACATGCACTTCCCATTGTTTGCGAGATTCTTGATCTAACTTGGACACAACTAAATAATTAATGAATAAGTCCCAATTCTCAGTGTTTACACCTAAGTTGTTAAGCGATTTCAGGCACGCCGTAGTGGTATCCAAGAGTTGTTTCAAATTAACCGCCGAATCAATGATAACGTTTCTTTGATAAAATAGCTTCTTCATAATCTCATTAGTATTATATCTTAAATTGTTGTATCGCTTTATCAACATTTTCCATGCTTCACCATAATTAATTTCTGTAGTAGATAAATTTTTAAGAAGGTTTGCAGGTTCCCCCGAAAGACTGCTCTTTAGATAATGCAGCTTTTGCACTCCACTTAAATTTCCATTTTCATGGATGAGCGAAACGAAGAGATCATAGAAAGATTGCCATTCATCATAATCTCCTGAAAATGTTGGCAAATTGATCTGCGGCAATCGTACTTCATACAAATTCGTCGACTGATTTGAAGAATTTTTCCTTGACATCGATGATGTTATTTGCTCGAGATCTTCTTTTAACTTTACCTTAAATTCAAAATAAACTTCATCATATTTATCAAAGATTTCATTTCTAAAATAATTTAATTTAATTTTTTCGGCGACTGTCACTTTCGATATTATTTCCGCATGTTGATCAAAAAATATTGTATATAATTTTTCTATATGTTCAAGCTTCGTTTCTATGAACGCCCGTGTAATCCTTTCTTTTGGTGATTTTTTATAATTTCGAAAAGCTTTTTGTAAATTTTCTAGTTGATCTTCTTGTTTTAAAATCGTAGACTCCATTTTATAATTTGATTTTCTGAACTGTCAATATCAACTAATTTATATTTTGAAATCTTGAAAATACGTAATTCAGTCTTTATATTAATATCAATAACACATTTTTTAAAATCCGTAGTCTCAGTTGAACACAATCTATTTTTCTAAGTCCCACAATTGCACAGATTCTTCTAGTCTTTTACCGCACTTTATTTTAACGTAGGTTCCGTTTTTCACTGAATGCACGATGTTTTAAGTCCAATCTTCATCAAGTCTGAATTTCTTCCCGGGTTTCGGCACCATAATGTTCAACACTGCACTATTTTTCTGTTCATACTATGTGTATAAATTAAAGTTTCCATGCTCTTTTTAAAAACTCGTTTTATTTACTGCATACAACATTCATAGGTGAATCAATTGTAGAAAAACAAAAATCAGCACGAAAATTCTAGTAATTCCATTTTAAATATAATTCAAAAGGGAAATTGACATATAACATAAACTTTTTTTATGACATAATAATAAAAACTATTTTTAAACATAACTATTTTAAACACCCACAGAACAAGACACTATGGTGGTGAAAAATAAATTTTACAATAATCTGACAGAAATAATGCAAAAAACAAACAAACAAACAATTTTGATGGGAGACTTCAATTCAAAGGTAGGTAAGAAAACAAATAAAGATGAATTTGTCATAGGAGATTACAGTAGTGGAGAAAGAAATGAGAATGGACAACGGCTCATAGAATTCGCCCTCGCAAACAATTTGAAAATCATAAATACCTTCATCAAAAAGAGAAAGACAAGAAAGTGGACATGGATATCTCCAAATGGTAGAGACAGAAATGAAATCGATTTCATTCTAACAAAAGAAAAGAAAATATTTAATGATATCGATGTAGTAAATAAACTAAATTTTAATACAGATCACAGAATGGTAAGAGGAGTTATATTATGTGGAAAAAAGAAATCAAGAAAACACATTACCTCGACAACTCATAATACAATGATAACATCGCCTATACCACAGGATGTCCTAAAAGAGTTAAAAAATAAATTAGAAGAAATCGAAATGCAATACACTGAAAGAAAAGTATGATTTTCTGGAAAAGGCACTGACAAATGTAAAAATAATGTGTACTAAAAAAGAGAGGAAAAGTAAACTAGGAGAAGAAGCGATTAAACTAATGAACGAGAGGAAAATAATGTTAAAGAAACGAAAAGATAACCGTCATAACATCTGTCATATCAGCAAAAAGATTCAAGTATCAATACGAAAACATAAGAAAGCAGAGAGACTAAAAGTACTTATTAAACAGATAGAGAAAACAGGTGGACTTAAAAAAGGTTTAAAACAACTAAAAGAATACACTCAATGGATACCTAACATAAAAATAAAACATAAGGAGAATAATGATAAAGTAGCTATAAAGAGATCATCAATAGCTAAAGTGGCTACTGAATTCTATAAGAAACTATACACGGAGACAGAAGAAAAAATAGCCACAGAAACAGAGAAATATACTAATGAAGAAGCACTGCCTTGTATACTAGAAGCCGAAGTTGAAAGAGCTGTAAAAACACAAAAATGCGGCAGAGACGATAATATTTCGAACGAGTTACTGAAAGACACTTTACCCGTTATATCCAAAGCGTTGACGAAAGTATTTAACGATATATTTACTACTGAACAAATACCAACTCAATGGACGAAGTCAACTATTGTCTTGCTCTATAAAAAGGGAGACAAAAATGATATAAGTAATTACAGACCCATATGTCTAATGTCCAATATATACAAAGTGTTTTCTAAAATAATACTTGCTCGAATAACAAAACGCTTAGAAGAAAGCCAATCGAGAGAACAAGCTGGATTTCGCGCTGATTATTCTACCATTGATCATATTCACGTGGTTAAACAAATTATTGAAAAACTTAATGAATATGGCCATCATTACTACATAGCATTTATCGATTATAATAAGGCTTTTGATTCTCTTAGTCATAATTATATCTGGAAAACTCTAGAAAAACAGGGCGTAGAAAGAAAATATATACAAATCCTAAAAGGAACATACAAAAACTCAACGGCAAAAGTCAGACTTGAACAATTGGGAGAAGAATTTAGTATCCAGAGAGGTGTCAGACAAGGTGATCCATTATCCCCAAAACTTTTTACGGCAGTGTTAGAAAATATATTCAGAAATTTAGACTGGGAAGATTTTGGAATTAATGTACATGGAAAAAACCTAAATCACTTAAGATTCGCTGACGACATTGTACTATTCTCAGACAGACCAGATATACTACAAACTATGTTGCAACAATTAGATAAAGAAAGTAAAAAAGCTGGTTTATCAATGAATCCAGAGAAAACTAAAATAATGACGAATGCGATAAAAGAAAACATAGAAATAGGACAGGAGATTATCAAATATGTCGATGAATACGTATATCTAGGACAACTAATATCAATAAAAGACCAATATCCAAAAGAAATAGACAGAAGAATTAGCAACACTTGGAAACGTTACTGGTCCCTGCAAGAAATATTCAAGAACGAAACAATACCAATTTCGGTGAAAAGCAAACTGTTCAACGTGTGTATGAGACATGGGAGGCCATATCTCACCTACGGGTGTCAAACTTGGCCTGCCACCAGTAAAAATATCCAAAAACTTGTAGTTTGCCAACGCAATATGGAACGAAGTATGCTAAGCATAAGGCTACATGACAGATGGTCGATCACAAAAATAAGGAAAAAGACGAAAGTGAGCGATATCTTACAAAAGATCAAAACCCTGAAATGGAACTGGACTGGCCACATTATGAGAACAAACAAAGAAAAATGGACGAAAGACGTAATGGAATGGTATCCTAGGAATGGGAAACGACAAAAGGGGCGTCCAACCAAAAGATGGGAGGATGACCTACCAAAAGGTTGGAGAAGACTTGCTCGTGACAGACACGAATGGAAAAAACTAGGGGAGGCCTATGTCGAAAGACAACCTGACCAACGAACTGGTTGCTGTAGAATTGAACATATCACTTAAATTAAGCATATTTATTGTAACCATTATTTATAGTGTTATTAGTTATAATAGTGTTGTAAGTTATTTGTAAGTATTTTGGTCAGCGAATAAAGGCTTTTATTATTATTATTATTATTAGTAAACAATTCACCAGAAGAAAGCAAATTTTAATATTGTATTGGTTCACCTTTCCAATATTGTGTTACAGTGTTATGTCAAAATTACGTTTCATTTTTAAACCATGAGACAAAATTGGGTCGATTTTTTTCTTATATTAATAGCATAGTAGCAACATATTATTTTGTATTAATATAAAAATTACTAAGAAATATGACTCGACTGAAGCAAATGGCAATTTAGCAAGTAAAAAACTAATATAGGATAAAATACAGTTGCAATATTTGAATCAATACATGCAATCAGTGTGGATTGTTGGCGCGGAGCCAAATCGAAGGAGGCTGAAAGCGTCTATGAACTTTAGGGAAATCATTGGCACGGATACAAATCTTGGCGTTGAGATGAAAAACGTTTCGACTGACGCCATTTGTAAAAGAAAGAAAGTTAATAGCCAATCAGGTTATTTTAAATAATATCAATCGACCAATGAAAATCACTTAATGCTACAATATTTCCAATTATGAATGAATATTGTCAAATTATTCGGCATTGATATAAGTCGATTATTTTAATGTTGTAACCTTTTAACGATATTAATAGTAATGATTTGTGCAAACCCTTTTGGTTACGGACCTTTTCCCCACAAGTCATCCATCTCATTGGGGTTGAAGATTGCTAGTCAAACGCAGGCAAGCACCGCTGAATTCCTTGTATAACATTACTAAGAAAATCATAGTAAATAAACCTTTAAATACTTCGGTTCAATTTTAAAACACGTGTATTCACTAGCTCGCATTAGTATATCGTACTGAAATAAGCTCCAAGCCCTCACCTTGACAGAGTTTTTTTGGTCAGCAAACAGTCTAGATCATCGTCAAATATTACTAGTTTAAGAAAAATCAGCCTTTATATCAGTGAATTAGTAGCGCATTTTCGCTCAAAGGTAAAAAAATGTTTTCTTTCCTTTCAGTTTAAAATGTATCTGTCGTTACAACAAATTTCTTTCTTCAAATGCCTAATTGATATAATACAATAAATAAGAACAATATCACAAGACGCTGCTGGATTCATAATATTCGTATTGTGCTAAGTTTCCGAATTCATGGCGTTTAATTTCAAAGCATTTCCATAGCCTGTTGCAAATTCACATCTGAATACACGCCCCAGAATTTTGTAATAAACCGTAAAACGGCTTCAGGTTCGCGCAGTGTAGACATCATAAATAGTTGAGGAAGCAATTCCTGAAGAATCTTTACCAAAACATCCCTAGTTCTTTCGGACGATAAACTAGACATATCCCTTAAGACGTATATATTTCAGTGTTGCAAGTAAACCTTTAATAACTTTGTTTAAATCTCCCTGATTGATTATATTGACATTTGTAAGCAACTTTAGAATAGCCTAACAACAACAACAACAGCCTGTAAATTTCCCACTGCTGGGCTAAGGCCTCCTCTCCCTTTGAGGAGAAGGATTGAAACATTCCACCACGATGTTCCAATGTGGGTTGGAAGAATACACATGTGGCACAATGTCTATGAAAATGGACTGTAGGATTTGTCACGATGTTTCTTCCATTGCCTGGCACGAGACGAATTATAAACACAAATTAAGCACATAAATATTTAGTAGTGTTTGTCTGGGTTTGAACCCGCAATCATCGGTTAAGATACACGCGTTCTAACCACTGGGCCATCTTGGCTAGAATAGCTCTATAGGTTAAAATCATCACGTTAGTGTAAAAATAATCGTCACGTTAAAATAAATCAGTTATTTCATCCGAACAAAATTTTAATATTTGTAAATTAAATCTTAAATCACTCCGTATAGATTCAGAATACTTGAAACGTTCGTAAAAAGAATTTTCAATAAGGCAAGTCTGTATATTTTTATACAATTGCATAATCAGAGTATTTGTCGTGCCTCCGGCATCGGCGAGGAAAACATTTCTTAATTAAATGGTCCAAGGCAGGTGGGACGGGAGGATCCTACATTGTTACATATATTTTGTTCTATGTTTTTCGTTGGATAGAAAAAAATTAAAGCGCGATGAACTCAAAATGAGTGATAAAAGTTTATTCAACTAATTTAATTCAATAACATTTTACACGTACATTGAACCATTTAACTTTATTAACGTGTATAGCAAAAGAGCATGCTAGTTTCAGTGCTATAGAGCAATTCTGTTTACAATTTATGTGATAATAGCAGTTCTTGCTTCGACCGCATTTTAAGGTTTGGTCGTCAGATGTTCGGTACAAAAAGGTTTTCCTAGGAATTCAAGGCTGCAAGGTTTGTTTTACCAAATCTCATTAAAATTTGGTCCAGTGATTTCGCCAAGAAAGAGCAACAGAGATATCTTCTCATTTATAATATTAGTATCTATAGATCATAATCTATAATAAAGATAATTATAGATAGTTTTGTATTACGTACCTAATCAAAATCAAAATAAACTTTATTCATGTGGGCTTTTACAGGCAGTTTGTCGTCAGTTAACAATTAAGTGAAGCTACCAACAGTTCGGAAAGTAGATTCTACCGAGAAGAACCGGCAAGAAACTCAGTGTTTGTTAAATACAATTATATATGTATGTTATATATCCTGCTTGGAAGTCAACAGGTATTAACTCTAAGCATATTTTTCATCTATAAAATCTTTTACCGAATAATACGTCTTTTTATGAGTCGAGATGGCCCAGTGGTTAGAGCGCGTGCATCTTAACCGATAATTGCGGGTTCGAACCCAGGCAAGCACCGCTGGTTCATGTGCTTAATTTGTCTTTATAATTCATCTCGTGCTCAACGGTGAAGGAAAACATCGTGAGGAAACCTGCATGTGACAAATTTCATAGAAATTCTGCCACATGTGAATTCCATCAGACCGCATTGGAACAGCGTGGTGGAATATGTTCCAAACCTTGTCCTCAAACGGAGAAGAGGTCTTTAGCCCAACAGTGGGAATTTACAGGCTGTTGTTGTTGTTGTTGTTGACGTCTTCTTTACCAATGTATTATTTAGAAACGATTTGAATTTACGAAACGGCTAACTGCCGCATACTGTTTTTAAATTGATGTTTTTTTACTTACAAATTTTATAATAATGGTATTACTAAAAAGATTACCAACAAAGTCCGAAGAAATAACCGAATTATATAATGATTAATGAAATATAGAAAGCAAAGTTTTATCCTGGTAACATTATTAATTTAATAGAGTCGTTATTCACTGACTTGGTAATAATCTCCTTTGTTATTTTGTTACGTATTTATGTTACGTTAACGTTTAGACACGCGGTAATGTTACGGAAGAAAATATGGAGACAATTAGTTGTCGATTTGGTTCCGTACAATAATAAAAGGAGATGTTCACTTAGTGGTTTTGTGCAAGCCCGTTTGGGTAGGTACCACCCACTCATCTGTTATTCTACTGCCAAATAACAGTACTCAGTATTGTTGTGTCATTGTCTATGGGTGATGGTGACTTACTATCAGGTGGCCCATACGCTCGTCCGCAAACCGATTCCATAAAAAACAGCACGAAACTCATTCGTTAATTCTGTTTAGTATTTTTCTGTGTTATCTATTGTATGTATCACTCAATATATATATTATGATACAAAGTAATTAGCTTTATCATTAGCATCCATGTTAATATCATAGGATGTAAGGTAATAGAAGGTTTCCATTTTTGAAGTCGGTTAAAAATATAAATTTTTCACTTCCAAATTTCAACGGAAGCAGCAATCCAACAACATCTCTTTATCTTATTAAAACTTGTTTTTCAGCACAAATCTCATCCCGCGCCAATTGCAAGCCAGTTGTGAATAATATATTTTTACTCTGGCCCCGTTGTTCTTTCAGCGTCTAAACAATCTTGACTCGTATTCACTGAGGAATGAGGCGATGTAATTGTTTTATATTACACTACAAAAACCCGGCAGGCGACCTGCCTGTGTATTCGTGTACCATTTATCATGACGATCAGTTGATGGGTAGCGCTATCCACTGAGCTACAACAAATTGGATGGTATAATAACTTATCCATGAAAAACACATGCATGTTTCAATCTTTTGTAATCGATCAAACGGTATCTTAATTTTTTTTCGATATGTCTGTGTTATGTTCCCTGATAATTTATGAGCTACTTATCATAATTAAAAAAATATATACATATATCCTTGGAAGAGTCTTCCTCGTCAACCGGTTATAAAGTATTGGACGTCACTATATTGAATATTGCTAAATTGAAAAAGTAATTATGACGTATAAGGTATCAATTGAAAGGACATTTCGAATGCTCTCACACACCTAATGTATGTATTTTTACATTTATACAAATAAATACTTTAAAAAGTGATCAATAGATATGCCTAACGTTTTCTTCGAGGTTTTGAGAAGTTTTTTTTTTAAAAGCGTTTATTGTACTATTTGAGAGTACAGTTATGAATAAAAAAATTCAGAGGTTTGTTGATGTTCTTGTATTTGTTTTTTAGTAATATTAATAATTAATTTGAAGCGTGTTGTATTATATTCGTGCCTTAATAAAACAAATAAAAATAAATATTATAACACATTTTGAACAATAATAATAAACCATTTTTCGTATCTAAGGAGACTTATAAATCACCAAAAAATATCCCGCAGTTTAATTTTGAAATTCTTAAATAACAAAAGGTATCTTAAATGTTACAAAGAATTTAGTTCATCTATGAGACCGTACCTAATGCATCCCGTCGGTGTATAGAGTATGGTGAAGTTTTAAATCGCTTGTTGAGAGTTTCCCACAAACAAATACAAAAGTTCGGTATTGCAGGCTGGTACAGATAGCCGAGTAAAATACAATGGCGTCTCGATCACTGTACGGGCGAGAACTATTGAGAAATAAAGATTTAAAAGTAGCCTCTGCGTTTTTGGACAATAACAAAAATGGACTCGAACTGACCAAATATTTTTGCTTGCCTGACTTATGTTTTACAAGTGCGCTTGGTAAATATAATTCTAAACTATTCGATTTATATTTTGGTAATAACAAGGTTGGACGTAATATATATAATCGCGTCTTTAATTCTAAGTATTGAATTCTAAGGAATGTAATCTTTTGCCGTAGGAAAATGCTGAGCCATATGTTTGTATTCAGTATGTAGCTATTGAGGGATGCCTTGTGGATCCGGTAGTGATAGAAGTAGTCTAGTAATATAGCCGCAGATCCCGAGATGCTAGGTTCGAATCCTAGGTTGGCTTTATAAAATTGGTTTGGGTTTTTTATAGGAATATTCTCAGTAATAGGAGGAATTCTTGAAGTTAGCAGTAATAATACACTTATTATGCCACGGAAAGCACGTAAAGTCGTTGAGCGTCCATCAGAATATGAGTGGAAACGCTTGTGCTCTATAATGACATATTATGAGGCGTAATTGGCAGGTCTCATGATACTTCAGAATCCACGTTATTATAATTTTTAGAAATTTTGAATGCGAAAAGGTTTTAAATCTCTCTGTAAAAAAATAGGCGTTTTTACTATTGATTCTCAGTTCAAAGTATTTTTCAGACGGCATAAATAAAATTTTAACAAAAAGAAAAACCGACTTCAAACAAAACACTATTTTAAAACAAATTAATATGCACGAAAAAGTAATAAAAATAATTGCGTATTCAACATATTTTTTAGAGTCTTCCTAAGTTAAATGAAATGAAAAATATTAGACTACTTAAAAGTCGATTAACGATTATATCATGTAGTTATAATTATTGTTATATTTGGAGCCGGTGTTAGCCACGGTGCCCTTGCCCCAACAATCAAAAGAAAGAAGCGATACGAGCCCCTTGATTGATCCAGTATATTATTGTGTAAAAGGTAATTTGTAAAAAACATATTTGTTAAAGTATTCTCGTATTGTTTTTTGATAGATATACTATAGGGTTTTATTGGCTGACACCGACTCCAAATATAACAATAATTATAACTACATGATATAATCGTTAATCGACTTTTAAGTAGTCTAATATTTTTCATTTCATTTAACTTAGGAAGACTCTAAAAAATATGTTGAATACGCAATTATTTTTATTACTTTTTCGTGCATATTAATTTGTTTTAAAATAGTGTTTTGTTTGAAGTCGGTTTTTCTTTTTGTTAAAATTTTATTTATTTTTTGATTTTAAGTGAAGCTGATGTTGACTAACTAATTTTTTTTAATATGGATAGATTAAGCGTTCCGTTTATATGAGTCAGAAACTACTTCGAGGACAATTTCAAAGGAAACTTGCGAATAAAGCAAAAATAGACTTTCGAAAATGCGGATTTAATACGTCACGCGGCGTGAACTACAAGGATCCCTCGAAAGAGCTGTAATCGAACTCAGCAAAAAAACCTTGAAAAAGACCAACTATATTTCGTACATCATATGACATCACATCACATACACAAAATTTGATTAAAGATAGTAAGAAATTCTGCCCCATATCGCACCCTAACTGCGAGCCGTATAGGAGTTCCATCACTACATCATATAAAACAAAGTCGCTTTCTCTGTCCCTATATCTTTAAATCTACGCAACGGATTTTGATGCGGTTTTTTTTAAAATATAGTGTGATTCAAGGGGATGGTTTGTGTATATAATACATGAACAATATAGTAAAGAAACACTGATAATTTTAGAAGTTTGCGATGTGATGTCGTATATAAACAAATTCTGTATTATATTTAGTATCAGTATTGCACCCGTGCGAAGCCGGGGTGGGTAGCTAGTTGATTATAATATTCGACTATGATGATTACATAAACATAACCACATTACGGAAGGTGACTCAAATATCCAAATAACCTATAAATAAAAGATTCGACCGAGTATCGCTAACGTGCTCCTCAGAATTGTTCCGTTCCCTTCCGTTCCGTCACTTTGTCATGGATCCTGTGCTCAGAACCTTACCAAACTTTCACCAAACTACCCTTGAAGTATATATTTTATAATAAAAAAAGAATTATCAAAATTGGTTAACGTGATTTTCAGTTATTCACCTATTTGTCGCGCATATACATAACGCAAATTTAAGACTTATGTCGTTTTCACATGGATTCCATCATCGGAAAAAAAAATAAAAAAAATGGGACCCCACGGGAAGCACTACCTTTCAAACAAAAAAAAAATTATCAAAATCGGTCCACCCAGTGAAAAGTTATGAGGTAACAAACATAAAAAAAAAAAAAAAAAAAAAAAAAAAAAAAAAAAAAAAAAAAAAAAAATACAGACGAATTGATAACCTCCTCCTTTTGGAAGTCGGTTGAAAACATTATTATTCCAGACTTTTCTATTGACACTCGCTTGGATAATACGCATAGTTATGAAGGCAAACATTTGAAAAGGAAAAAGGGGTGACTTTGTTCAGACAAAAATCATTTATAAATCACTAACTTATACGATAGAGCGTTTTTATTGTTATATAAATATGTATGTTCATATCAAAAATAAAATGAAGGTATAGCTATATTCCCTGAATTTGTATTTGAATTTATGAATATAGCGAAAATAAATGTTTTTTCGTTGACAGTGAAAACTTAATTGATATTTATTCTCTAATATAATCTGTGGTCCGTTAAACTAAGCTAATTGACAGCTGTCAAAAACGGTACTAAAATAAATTAATAATACATAAGGTATAACAATATGACGGACTATAATATATCGATAAATGTATTTCGTGATATAAGTGTTACTATTGCAATGTGTGAATTGAAGAATATATATCCAAAATGAACGGTTTTTGATCATATTATATGCCATTATTTCCGAAGTGAGGACCCAATTACAAAAACCTTTTGGCGAAAGAGAGAAAGAATTTCATACGTTACAATGTATGAAACAAAGTTGCTTGCCGCTGTCTGTCTGTCCCTGCGTATGCTTAGGTCTTTAAAATTACACGACGGATTTTGATGTTGTTTATTTAATAGATAGATTGATTCAACAGGAAGTGTATTATATATAATACAAGCGCAATATAGTAGAGAAATACCGATAATTTTTTACTCAAAATAATGTACCACAGGAACACTTTAAAAGTTTTTATTCAGATACATACATATCTTAAAATGAGAGCCGCATATTATGAATTAACTTTAAAACTTATGCCTTAAAGGGGTTATTTTATAAAATTGGTTTTCTAGAATAATCAATTCTAAAGCAATTTGATTATACATTGAAAACACCTTATGTATTTTTAAGAGCTCCGTTGTATTTCATAGAATTTTAAACTTGGAAGTTTTTGTGATCTAATTTTATTCCTACATTACTTTTTAAGCTGGACCTACATACTTCTCATCTACATTCTTTAATTACCGGACTAACGTGAATAAAATGTATGCAACGCTCAACGATAATGTTTTTGTCGCTGAAAACGAATTTGCACGAGTTTGGAATGCTATAAGGTGATTTAAAAGAGAATTTACCTCACTATAATTATATACCCAAGACAACATAGAAAACTAATGATAATCTACATCTACATAGAATGGAACCCGGGACCTCGGAGTGGCGTACCCATGAAAACCGGTGTACACACCACTTGACCATGGAGGTCGACATATTTATAACTGTTATGATATCGTCTGTGGATCAATGTTACCTTATATCTAATTATTGGTCAATTGAGGCAATCTATAATAATCAGTATAGGTTTTTTAATCTTAATAGTCATATGCAACCGTCGTTACTTCTGATTTTCCATAACACAAGAGCTTTGGCTACTTACATAGTGATAAGACTAATGTATGTGATGTTGTCCAATAGTTATTATTGTTATTATTTTATTTATTTATTTATTTATTTGTTTATTAAGGACCATTAGCAGTCACTACATTTACAGATGTTATACATAAAAAAATATTTTTACTTAATATAAAGTGTGCGACTATTTAAGACGGCCGCAACATGCATTATTAGGTATAATACACAAGTACACAAGTAGGTATATTTTTTTACTAAAATAATTTTATAATAATATAATAATAGAGATTAACTACATTTCATTTCAAAAATAACTTAATAATTATTATAATTAAGAAGTTCAGAAATATAATTTATCACGTTAATAACATACAATAAAAAGGTGAAAAGAATTAGTAAATTATAATAACTTTGAAAACATCTTTCATTGATATCTTAAACTAAAATCCTTACAATAATTTGTTTGTTATTAAGATTCTAAAATTAATTGCTTTCCATTTTTGCTGTATTTGATTTATGCAACCCAATGCAATAATACTATATATATATATTATTCAATAGAAAAAAACACTTACACATATAAAATAAATTACAAATAAAGTATTTACTTTAAGCCAATATTGCTGTAACATTTTAGTAGAATTCCGCTTTCTCAAGGGAAAAAGCTGTCCCGACCCGCATCGGATTAAATCAAGGGGAAAAGCGGTCTGAGAAAAAGGAAAAACTTCGCTCAATTAGAAAATGAGTGACAACAAAACGCTTTTGTTTTGTTACGCGAGGAGTTTAAAGTTTTAAGCTGGTAACAAAATTATAGTTGTTGACTTTAGTAGTTCACCTGTGAACGTTTTCTTTTGTTATGAAACATGATCTTCACTTGTTTCAATATTTAATTATTGGAGAAGTTAATTAAAGTTGGCCGATATGGTCCAGTGGTTAGAACGAGTGCATCTTAACCGATGATTGCGGGTTCAAACTTAGGCACCCACTGAATATTCATATGCTTAAATTGTGTTTATAATTCATTTTGTGCTCAGTGGTGAAGAAAAACATCGTGAAGAAATTCATGTGTTTAATTTCATAGAAATTCTGCCACATTTGTATTTCACAAATCCGTATTGGAACAGCGTGGTGATAATTTGTTCCAATACTTCTCAAAAGGAGAGGAGTGGAAATTTGTGTCAGTGGCTGTTATTGTAATCAAAGTTGTCACTTAAAATGAACATCCTCGTTCTGCTTTGGTATAAGTTCTATGGAATAATGAAATAATGGTGTAACAAAGTCAGAATGATAAATAAATATACACAGCGATTTTTCTAATTAAATCAAACTAATTACTGTAATAAGCTTAATTTCGTAAATTGTCATTGAAAAATAGGAAAAAAAAACGCGTCTCCGAAATTACTTGTTCAAATACGACATTTCCAACTCATACTGTCTTAGTGTTGATACAATCTGGCGTTCCCAAAGGAATGAAATGTTGGATTTAATCAGCACGAAAATGCGAGTACGAAAAGATCTTGTTTAGGAAACAAAGTGACAAAGTCATGAGAAAAATAACACGTTGAACTGATTTTGTATTAAATTTTTTAAATTGATTTTGACATCTAAAATTGACAGGATAACCTTGTTAAGAGTCCCTATCTTAATTTTATGGGACGCTTGGACTTTTTATTTTCATTATTAATAGATTGAGAGCCAGTGATCAGCAGACTTACGGTATAGTATAGCAAGCTAGTGCCAGGTATACTGCTTCACTTGCTGTTGATGAAATGGAGATAACTTTTCCCATCGCGGGTTCCTTTGCCATGGAGTCAAAAGGCATAAAAATTGAGTTACAACACAACAGTTTTGATATTTTAAAAAATATTTATATCACTGACGGTATATGCTACTATACCGTAAGTCTACCAATCACTGGATTTTAGACTATAAAAAAAATTCAGACGAACAAACACATGATGTAGATACTCGAATATATTATCGTATACATAAAGGTACTATAAGGACTATGTATATTAATTAATCAGTCTTTACGGAGTCAATATGACGTCAAGGGATCTAAGATGTCCCTTGTATCTGTAATTATACAAGCTTACTCATCTTTCAAACCAAAACATAAATTATTGTTTGGCTGTAGAATAATTGGTGTAGCAGAAGGTCTGCGCAAATCCATTACACCGGTTAACTTCCTGTTATGATTTAAATTATAATAAATGAAGATAGTCCAGTAGCTAGGACGCGTATATCTTAACCGATGATTGCGTGTTCAAACCCAGGCAAGCAACAATGAATGTACATGTGCTCAATTTGTATTTATAATCTCCTGCTCGAAAGAAAACATCGCGAGGACACATGCATGTGTCTAACTTCATAGAAATTCTGCCACATGTGTATTCCACGTATTGGAACGACGTGATAAAATATGCACCAAAACCTTCTCCTCAAAGAGAGATGAGGCACAGTAGTAGTAAATTTACAAGCTGTTGTTGTTGTTGTTGGTACTTGTAATTTTATGACTATAGTTCTAAAATATTTGTTGTTTTCTATGAATCAAGTCCATAACAAATTGTCATGTAAACTTGTTGACCAATACAACTATTAATCTAATTATAAGAATTTGATCTCAAAAAATAAAATATACGAGCAACAAACGTATCGAATTTTATTTAACTTCAAGAAACGATGCAGTTAAGTTCTAATCGGTTCTCAAAGCCAAACAAGAAACATGTATCTTCGAGAGAGTAAACACGTCTAAGTGTTCACGGGCCATTTCATGCCATCATAGTCGCAGCCGCGGCTCACACGGAACCGGAAATAAAAATAAAAGTAGGCTGCTGTTAGACCGTAACAATTATATAGATTACTTGGTGGTAGGGCTTTGTGCAAGCCTGCCTGGGTAGGTACCACCCACTTATCAGTTATTCTACCGTCAAATAACAGTACTCAGTATTGTTGTGTTCCAGTTTGAAGGGTGAGTGCCAGTGTAACTACAGGTACAAGGAACGTAACATCTTAGTCCCCAAGGCTGGTTGCATATTTCATACAAAAAAGGTACTCAAATTTTCCATGGAAAACAAGCTTCAGAATGACGCTAACCTTTGGTTCACTCCGATATACATATATTATGTATACTCGTATACGATGAATACAGACTTTGAAAATAATGAGCTGTTCTTTTGTGGAACTTATTTTTTACCACATAGATGTAACCAGTACCAAGCACGGAACTATATAGAAGTGTTTTTTTGGTAAAGTAACAACAACAACAGCCTGTAAATTTCCCACTGATTGGCTAAGGCCTCCTCTCACCATTTGAGGAGAAGGTCCGGAACATATTCCATCACGTTGTTCCAATACGGTTTGGTGGACATATGTGGCAGAATTTTTATGAAATTAGAAACATGCAGGTTTCCTCGTGATGGTTTTCTTCAACGTCGAGCACGAGAGGATTTATAAACACAAATTAAGTACATGAATATTTAGTGGTGCTTGCCTGGATTTGAACCAGCAATCATCGGTTAAGATACACATGTAACCACTGAGCCACCTCGGCTCTTATAGCATATAATATAATATAAGAGTAATTGTTTCTAACGTGTAACGTCTGATGTCTCAACTTGGAAAAAAGCGCTCATTGGTCAAATCGAATATTGCTCGCTTCCTCCGCTTCCTGTTGAACACTTCCGTCCCTTTTCACGAAATCACTCCCACAGATTGCAGGAAACCGAGGGGAAAGGTGTTACACATCAATATAATAATAATAAGTTTTTACGCGATGAGATTCTACTAATATTATACATAGGAAAACGGATGAATTTATTGCTCTATCACGTCAGAATAACTAAATATATCAGTATGGCACGGAGGTTGGTATAGTCTGTAATATTCCATAGCTTTAACCTGGAAAAAAGTACCCAACACTTGTTACCTCTACCTTTCCCTACCTTGTTTTTTTTTATAATAATTGTAAATATTTTGCAACAAACTTAGGTAATTAACCGATATTTTAACCATCGCTTTATTATCTAATAAGTGACTCGTGACCATAGTACATAAAACAGGTATTTGACATACCAAGTTCAGATACCAACATACAGAGTTATAGAGTCGTCACAATTACCAATATTTTCTTTGTGAAATACTAAGTCATCATCAGTTTATTAATCCATTAATATGTTTATGTATATGTGAAGGACACACCCAAAAAAGAAAATATAGACTGCCACTATACTGATGCTAAATCTCCCTGAGAATGCTTTTGCTGATGGTTACCTACCAACCCTACCCATTCAGAAACTCAGGGCTTTTACACCGTTAATTGTTGAAATTAAGGCTTACATTGCTCTTACTGTTAAATGTAAATCTCATATCTATGTATGTGTACATGTCTTGCTTTTTTTTGAGTTCTGGTGATTTTATTTCAGTCTGTCAGAACCATATTATCATTAATATTAATAATAAAATATTAAATAAATTAAAAACTACTGTCGGTGTAATACGCAGTCAACTGATGTATCTCAATAACATGACCAATAACATCAGAGAGCCATTAAACTAGTTATTATCGATTTTATATAACTACAAATAGAGTTGGTAATTGCTTGCAAATGAACAGTTAATTCTGTTGGATGTGTTTAATATTGATCTTATTCGCTGAGTTCCAATATTTGGCGTTCTGTTTACATTGTAGTTGCACTGCCGAGTTTACCAAGATAATTAAGATTAGTAACGCAATGTACTGGTTTATTTTTTATTTTTGTTTATCGTGTTTAAAGTATCAAATATATTTATCCGTACTACAATTCTGCCAATTTTGCAGTTTACTGATCTGGTTTTATTGGTAAATAAGAATAAATACTGACTATTTTTTGAAAACAATTCCTGGCATTTAATATAAAAAATGTGGTTCGAAATTACTATTCAAATTTGTTTTTTATTTACAAAAAGGTGACGGATGAAACGCATTCAACTACATCTTAGTTGAGTTGAGTATACTTTGATGGATGTGTTTGAGGAATAACGAGAGTGGATAGAATACAAAATGAGTAGGTAATATGAAGTTTGAAACTAGTTGAGGTGACAGAAAAGCTGAAAGGAAGTCGATTATGATATTATGGGTATCATTTAGATATCAAATGATAATAATTTTGTCAATGTGGATAAGTATATAACTTTATATTATTATCTATTATTATATTATATTATTATTTGATTTTCCGTAATTTCCGTAACAAATGGACCAGCTGAATACAGTGTTTTATTTTGAATGGTCAAGATTTTGCCGAAGAATATTATACGTGAAATGTAAATAGTCAGTATCTGCTTAACTAGAAAAGAGGAACTATAGTAATATAATATACCCATCGAATACCTGACATTTTTCTCATCATCCGACTATTCAAATCAAATCAAAATAAATTTTATTCAAGTAGGCTTTTACAAGCACTTTTGAATCGTCATTTTACAATTAAGTGAAGCTACCACTGTTCATATTGTTCTGGTAACCTCACTTTAGTGAGACATACCATCTTGTTTACTTTCCGTCATTCTATTGATATTATCATAATTGTGTAAATATATGATTCAAGCACACATTTACAGCAGGCTCTCGTCGACGCTTGTATGTTGTCTTTGCTTCCTTGTGTGGTATCTACACCACAAGCATTCCACTAACACAGTACAATGTTTTGTAATAAAAACTTTATTTATCAGAAAGGCCGAAAATAACTGGATGTTCTATGTGTAAATAACATGCACCTGTTATCCTCATTCCTTAGAAAGACGTAAGTGAGGATATAAAAAGAAGTCGTAATAAAGTAGGAAATCTTGTAAAAACTACTGCTGGGCAAATGTCTGATCTCTTTAGATGAAGAATTGAAGTTGCTTTATTTCCGACGAAAAGACACAGATTTCCTGGCGATGTTTTTAATGTATATTAATAGAACGACTGCTTAGTACAGAAGATATAATATATGCATTTGATTTTGACAAGTTTTGGGTTGAAATGGGAATCACATCTCGTTGATATTCATGCCAGACCAAAGAAAATGAATACGGATTTTTTTATTTATACAAAAAATTTACAATATCACACGAAATACTCTGATTCCAATGTAAATAGCTAAAGCACTTGTGTTATGGAAAATCAGAAGACTTTGACTCAGCCGGGAATCCAAGCCTTGGAGCGGCGTACTCATGAAAACCTGTGTACATACCACTCGACCACAGAGATCGTCGTTCATTTTGTACATACTATAACACTAGAAAAATGTATGCTACATACTGAGACTAAAAGAAAAAAATATATGTATATTCCACTCATAGCTTGACGGAGAGCCATCAACGCGCAAGTCCCCCAATTTACACGGAATATGCAAACGCTTCCTGTTTCATTCAGTGGCAGCACTTTAGCACTAATTAATTATTCCATTCGCTCACATTGGGCACTACTTAATCAACCATTAACATGTTCACTGTGCGTATTGATTGCGGACTTGCTCCGCTATTTTGTTTCCTTGCGCCCACAAATAGGCTCTAGGGCTGTGCATGGATGTGGCTTATAAACACCCTTGCAATATTAGCTACTGACTGTTTTGCTGATTCTCCTTAGTAGAAAGAGATTGTGGACGAACCAGTGGTTTACTTACAAACTTTACGTTTCTATACAATGTCTATTCAAAAGTGATTGTAAAAGTCTACTTGAACGAGTTAGCTATATTTTGATTGATCGATTTATATATATGTATATTTCAACATATTTTTTCCTGTTTGCTAACCTTCTTATTATTTTGTTTCGTACTTATTTATTAAGCATCGGTGGTTTTGAAATATAAGAAAAACTAAATGTTAATGTAAATGTTTGAAACATGTATGTTCAATGTTCATACATGTTTTCCACAAATTGTTAATATTGATGACGATTGTGTGTTTACCAAATTTGTGCTTCTAATTAATCTTCTGCTTAGCATGTGAACTTACCATGGCAAGCAAAGCTTTAACTATTACTTAGACGAAATGGTAATTACGGTTTGAAATGGAAAATCAGTTGAGCCTATTATTTAGCTTTCCAAATAAATGATGACAACTTGAATCGTAGATCGCGTAATGTGTAGGGAAACCTACATTGACTGGAAGTAAATTATAGCGAGTAATTCATTAATACGTAACAGAAGTAAAAGGGTCTCTTGCTTTATAATTGTAGCATAAACGTATTATTTGAATCGCTGGAAAAATTACTTACGCTCCTTTTCCCCGCAAGGAATAGAGGTGTATGTGGGAATCACTGGCGTCAAGTGCTGGAATATAAATTCAGTGTGTACACCACATGATGCGAATCGTGGCGTCGCCTTCTCCGTCGTTTTTTTTTTATGGATAGAGTCAGCACAGACATTCTCCATCCATTCTGCGGCTTCATCACTGTGGCCTCCTTCTGCATCATAACTTTTTTGCAGAATAAGACCATCTCGCGCTTTAGAGCATAGTGAATATCATATAAGCTGATCTGATTAACATTCTCTTGTAATATGCATAAAACTGAACTGATACAGTGTGGAAAAATCCCTGAGTTTTCTGTTCACCGCGAAAAATATAAATCCTTATTATTTTAATAATACATAAGGGCTGTGAATTTGCTCAAAGTAAAATAAAAAATGTTCAGTTAAAAAGGCAGTATTGGTAGCGAATAAAAGCATTGTGAATGGATATTTGATAGCCCTGCCATTCGTTGGATGCAATTACTTTCGGCGTCTTTATGGTAACGATTTCGTCTGTCAATTACAGAGGACACTTTATTATATGGCTTCCGTTAATAAACCTTCGTCTTCAACATAAGTGATTTGATGAATGAATCTTTATGTGTAGGGATAGATATTTCATTAAATGAATTACGATTAATTATTATACTGCTATGTCTGAAGAGACGAAATGGATCAGTTACTAGATTACGAAGATTGTTGAAAATTCCATGAAAGTTTCATATTTTTTATTATTTTATAATTGTGCTTATGAGTCTCAAATTTTCAGTATTTATATAATACCATTACAATATATGTAATTATGCTTATACTAAATTAAATATCTGCTTCACATGGGTAGAATGAATAAAAATAAACCAATACTTTTATCATTTTGACGACCTCCGTGGTCGAGTGGTGTGTACACCGGTTTTCATGGGTACGCCACTCTGAGGTCCCGGGTTCGATTCCTGGCCGAGTCGATGTAGATTACCATTAGTTTTCTATGTTGTCTTGGGTCTGGGTGTTTGTGGTACCGTCGTTACTTCTGATTTCCATAACACAAGTGCTTTAGCTACTTACATTGGGATCAGAGTAATGTATGTGATGTTGTCTCATATTTATTTATTTATTTATATTTATTTATTGCTCTCATCAATTGTGGATGTTTCTATTAAGTTCCCTGCGTTAAATTATTTGGAACACAGTTACTGAACGCATACATAAACGTCAAACATGGCCGCCAAAACGTCATGCCATTAAAATTTTAAGGATTTAATATTGAAATATCTCGATTATACGAATTTTGCTACATACATATGTTGTTGACTACAAAATCATTACTTTTTGACGATCAATAATTGTTGATGGATTTCGATCAGATCTGTCGTAGAACTGCAGCAAATTATTAGTATAGATTCTTTTGAAATTAGGACAACTCTTAAGAGACACTTCAAAATATTTTACCAAATCTATTCCTTTGTGGTGCAAATAATTTATAATCAATGATTTATCATCATTACTTTGAAAGTTTCATTTATTAAATACACCATTCTTGGTAGTACATATTTGTTTTTAATATATTGTTTCAAATAGAAACATAATATCATTATAGCAGCAATATCAAACAAAGCTCATAGCACCGTTCACAGGAGCGCAAATGCGGTCATGTATAAGAGGCAGATAAGCGTAATTATCGCGATTACAAGGCTTAAATGCATTATGGATTATCTTAAAACTCTTTGTAAAAAAGATCATTTACTAAATAATGAAATTTTGAGTAAAATTTTAAATGCTAAAGTTTTTTATGGCAAGTGGGGTTATTTATGGTAATTATTCAACACTGCCAATAATTAGTACAATAGTCTTTAATGAGATGTTATGATCCTTGTTCCTGTCGATGAAATCACAAATTCCTTCACACTTGCATTGCAACGATTTTATAATTATTTGCAGGTAGAATATATGATGGTGGTACTGTTCTGATACCAAGAACGGCTGCACAAAGCTCTACCAGCAAGAAGTGGTGAGTGTGTTTGTTTCAAGACCCATGAAAAGGCGCGTAGGTACCAAAACTCCGCCCTCCCAAATGCGGGCGGAAACTAAGTTATTAAGAAATTAAATATTGACCTCCATAAATACTATTGTATTGGCAATAGTTATATTCTTAATTCTTATTTAAATTAAATAATTATTTTTATTAATAATAAGTTATTTAATAGGAGATATTTACCATATTTTTTTATTTTTACTTGGTGGATATTTCGACATCTACAAATGTCTTGTTCTCGTAAACTGGTGAGAACTATGAAATATATAAATAAATAACAGAAATACTTTTAAAATGTAATAAAAATAGAGTTAAAAATTAATGAAAGAAATAGTCACTTCGTTTAATTAAATAATTAAATTTGATCTGCTCATAATCTTGTTACTTTAGTAAAAACATCGTTATTTTAGTACAATTAATTTGTCAACAGCTCCAGTGGTTAATGGCTAATGGAGGTGAATTGGAGCCGATAAATAAGAAAATTGGCGACCCGCACGTGGTCCGCAAATACAATTAATTACCCCTGGCCCACATGTCGCCGACGGCAGCCATTACTGGACCAACGGGGATAGAATTTTGATGGATATTACGTTTCGTTAATTTGATATGTTTTTTTTTATTTTGTATTTATGGGTTAGTGGATCAAATAAGGGACGTTTGTAATACGTTTTTCCAGTAGTATTTGTTTAAAGGTTGACCGTAAAGGCGTTTGGAAATATGATTTGAGATTTATATTACAGTTAAGTATGCAGGAATATTGAAACTATTAATAATAGTTAAGATATTCTTCGTGAACAAAACACGTCTGTGATTACATATCATTAGAAAAAAATAAATACGAAAAATATTTATGTATAAACTAATATTATAAAGAGGTAAAATTTGCATGCTTGTATGTACAGGGGCAATTTCTTTATTTTTTTTTTACGGTAGAGTATCATTAATATAATTTAATTCTATCGTATCATTTTCATTATTAATAAATTGCACCAGTGTGAGGTTGAGGTAAGTTTAATATAAACATTATATTTTAAATTAATTCTGCAATCATATAAATTGTAATAGATTAAATATACTCTATATTTATATATATTCTATATTATCTGCAAAATAATTTAGTAACATAAAATTCTACATAATACCTGGAAAAAATTATGGTACTATAAGAAGATAAAATAAAATTAAGGTAATTATACAATTATTGATTCAACATAGACTTATTTATATGAGGTACGATTCATTACGATTTATGCGTCATTGAGAATTCACTGAGTTGCGGCCTAAAAGTGTCAGTGAAGTTGGAAAACTTCCAAAGGTTGGTCGTTGGTATCTTGAGATAGTGCTGCGTGGTGGAGACTGGAGAACTAAGGACTCTGCCCAGTCGGACGATTTATGTCTAATAAAAGTCTGTCGTTTGCAGAGGTCGGGACTTTTTTCCTTTCATTGTTAACGATTTTTCGGATTCACTATTGATAGCAGAGATTTGCACTTTTTAAAATCCATAAAACGTTTAAATGTGTTGAAAATTTGGAAGAATAATTTGAAAATAAAGCTACTAATTTACAATAGACAAATCATAGACTTTGTAATATAGCGATAAAACTATACAGAATCACATCGTCCACTTAGAAGCTTGTGATAATTTTATAAATGTAATAAGCAATTTTGATACAACAACAACAACACCAGCCTGTAAATTTCCCACTGCTGGGCTAAGGCGTCCTTTCTCTTTGACGAGAAGGTTCGGAACATATTACACCACAGTTACGATGTGAATTAGCAGAATTTCTATGAAATTAGACACATGCAGGTTTCCTCACGATGTTTTCCTTCACCGCCGAGTACGAGATGAATTCTAAACACATATTAAGCACATAAATATATTAATAGCGCTTGCCGGGTTTGAAGCCGCAATCATCGGTTAAGATGCACGCGTTCTAACCACTGTGTCATCTCGGCTCTCAATTGTGCTAATGACAAATATTACTCAAGCTATTGGATGAAAAAATCCAAACGAATAGAAATCTTGATATTTTAGTGAATTTTGCTATAAATATCCACCGGTAAAAGTACCGATAGCAAGAAAGTGTAATGTTCACATCGTTCCGCATCGGTTGGACTTCAATTCTCTGTTGCGAAGCTGAAACGTTTTTCGAAATGGCCACTCAGATCGACGATCGTCCACAATGACTACGACCACCGCATTTATCTTGTGAAATCTGCCCATTGAATCCAAGAGCTATTGTATTCGATTTGATTACAGGTGAACTATACCGTGATTTCGCGTTCCTTGTCAGTAAGGAATGGCGTGAAAATGTATGAGCATTCATCATTGTCGATATCTTTTTCAATTGAAGAAGGTAGTAAGTTGAACGATGGATGCTATTTAACAGTACCAGTGGCTGATCTTTTGGTTTTGAAGATTATTGGTTCAAATGCGAATAATCATCACATTACCTGCGCATATTTTATGTTCACAATTCACTATATCTTCAATAATAAAATACGTCGTGAGAGAATCTTGTTTGACTCTTTCCCAGCCGTGGGACATTAATAGACTGTTACTTTTTATTATTAGTACTGACTGACTGTCTTTGATTAATTTGCTATAATCTTGAGGATATTTATACCTTTTAGTGCAATAGTATTTAAATACGATAAAAATTGAAACCGAAACTAATTATCATTTGCTGTCGTAACGCTTGGCCCTTGGAGTAGTGGTGCAAAAAGCTTCATCAAAAGTATAACACCTCGCCTCATTGCCTCCACTGGTGACAGGAGGGCTGGTTCGTTTTTTACCCAGAGGATCGGAATTGCGGTTCAACGGGAAAATGCTGCTAGCATTCTTGCCACCATTCCACGCGGTCAAGATTTATACAGTAACTAATTTTAGTTCATATTTGTATATATATATTTAATATTGTTAATTCTGTATAAAATAAATAATAATATTATCATTATATTTGTATCTTAATAAAAATGGTAACAAATCAAATGTTACAATCGTAATACTGAAACGTTAGGTAATATTGCCACCATATGTAATCATTCACGTGAAATGAAGGAGTGTTAGACAGCTGAAGCTATTCCAGCGGCTCAATTTCAGCGAGAGGAGCTTTCCAAATTGTCTACTACACATCAATGTCAGACCGATCGCACGTTCCCTTTTAATAAGTGAAAAGTTGATGGTGATCGCTTTAGCCTCATTTGTATGTTCAAGCGTGTGTTGCGATTTCGCTTTTTTATGCTTCACGTGTTGTTTTCCGCGGTTTCGCTCGCGTTTTATTGTTTCATATTCGATTTTTTTTGTTTGTGAAAAAGCAACAGCCCGTATATTTCCCACTGCTGAGATAAGTCCTCCTCTTCCATTAAGGAGAGTGTTTGGAACATATTCCACCACACTGCTCCAATGCGGGTTGGTGGAATGCACATGTGGCAGAATTTCGATGAAATTAAACACATGCAGGTTTCCTCACGACGTTTTCCTTCACCGCCGACCACGAGATGAATTTTAAACACAAATTAAGGACATATATATGGTGGTGCTTGCCTGGGTTTAAGCCCGCAATCATCGGGTAAGATGGACGCGTTCTACAAACTGGGCCATCTCAGTTCTACAAAGTTACTATGCTGGAGATTATTCAGATTAATACAGGCATCTTCATCATCATCATCAAGCGTGTATTACGATTTCATTTTTTGTGCTTTACATGTTGTTTTCCGCGGTTTTGCTTGCGTTTTATTGTTTCAAATTTGATTTAGTGATTTGTTCGAAAAGCAACAGACAGATAGACAAATAGACAAAGTTTCTGGATTATATATTATTCAGAAGAATAATACTGTCTTTTAAAAGATTGTATTATGTCTTAGTAAAAATCTTTATTGTATACCATACTAGTAACTCGCCCCGACTTCACACGGGAGCAATGTTGATACAACGAGTAAATATTATAGAAATGTCTTACAATTTTCGGCTAGCTAAATAGCTGCTATGAGACATTACAAACCGCTATATATAAGTACATTGTGCATGTATTACACGTATAAAGCTTTCTTATTAATTAATTTATCTAATAAAAAAAACGCATCAAAATCCGTTGCGTTTTTAAAGAATTTTAAAGATACGCTGTATGTACATACAGTGGTAATCGACTTTGTTTTATATTATGTGATTAATGTAGATGTCATAATAACTTCGTTCTGAGGTTGTCGTCTAAAATAAGTTCCTTTTTAAACACAGAAACTAATAAAATATGTATTGTTAGAGTATCGGAATAAACAGTTTTATGTATTATAGAATCCAACGCAAACTTTCTGAAATAAAATAATCTTTTATATCCTCATTGATCTTTTTCTTACACATCATATAAAGTTTTTACGAAATATCCGATCCTGTAGTCAGTAAGATTTTTACATTCTTTATGGAATCTACTAATAATATTCAGTGATCGCAGCTAGTTGTGTGATCACAGTAGTTGCCCAATGCATTGCCTACTTTGGGAACTGAGAATTCTTATATCTGGTTCCCGCAATTAGACCAGCTCACTCATAATTAAAACCATAAAAAACATGGTTAAATACATATTGCTGTTTAGCTTACTATAATAAATATCGTTATAAATATAATAGAGGAATTCCTCTGTGTGGTATCATAAACCCAAAAAATAACTCGTACTAGATAGCTTTTTATTATAATTTTGCGTCTAAATTTTATTTATTTATTTATTGTAAAAAGTTACACCATCGACTTATCACTTAACACTTAAAAAAAATAAAATATTTAATATGAGTAACATTCGAGGTGATACATCTTTATAGGTGTAAACAACATTGACGTTCAAAATTAGTAACCAAACTAACCTATGTAAAATATAAAATTCCTCTTTCCTATCTGTGAATCTTATATTTCTAGACAGCCTTCATATGATAGAAGCTAATATCTAATTATTAAATTATTTACCTTAACATATCGCTTAAACACTCAAGTGTAGTTTCTGTACTCAATGAACCGGAGAAAGTTTTGAGTTAGCACATAAATTTTAAACCCATTTCATGCTCCAACTTGTGAACTTGAGAGCAACTTCACCCATATTTTCCTTTAAGCCTTTAATGGGATATAAATTGAATTGCGATGCATCGTTTGGCGATACAAGAATCTATCACGGTGAATGTTATGCGATGGCGCTGTTCCATTAGTTACCTTATTGAACAATCCATTGGATATACAAAGCTATTGAAGGGAATGATTGAAATAGAAGTTTACATCTTTCAGAAAATAATGGTATTTATATTGTAGGTGGCTTGAAATCAAGTCAATCTTACATAACATCCTGTACAGCCTGTTTATTTTCCACTGCTGGGCTAAGACCTCTCCTTTGGAGGAGAATGTTTGGAACATATTCCACCACGCTGTTCCAATGAGGGTTGGTGGAATTTCAATGAAATTAGACAGATGCAGGTTTCCTTAAGATGATTTCCTTCACCGCCGAGCACGGGATGAATTATAAACACAAATTAAGCACATGAGTATTCGGTGGTGGTCGCCTGGGTTAGAACCAGCAATCATCGATTAAGATGCATGCATTCTAACCAATAGGCCATGTCGGCTCTTAAATAGAATAAATACTTGCAGCGAAATAATCAATGAAACGGTTTCACAGATTGATTTATTACAGGTTGATTTACAGATGTTTGATGTACAGAGAATATTGGAATTGGTAATTTGAAACAGCTTTCCAACTTTTCTGTGATCATTTTCAAAACCAACGTCTATCTAGATAAACACTAACGTTAATATACTACTGTGAAGTGCCTTATAAGTCAGCTCAAATATCACCCCATAAAATGTAGCAACCCATAGCACTACTTAGAGTGGAAGATCAACCTTTATTCCTTTATACTCACATCCATTACATTATAAAGGCGACGATCATTTATTACCAGCTTCAATTAGCCCTATTAATTTGATTTACTGCGTATACAGACAGATTTGGATCTTAATTGTGTAATTAAATAGCCTAATATATTAATAGCAAAAGTTCCTAATGCATGGCTGTAGGAAGACCATGAACATAAGTGGTATTGTATTTTAGCTGTTCTTGTTTATGTAAACATGTATGGGAAAATTTTAATAACGATTTTGGGCACAGGAACTACCTAGGGTACAAGAAAGCTGTGCCTATAGTGCATAAGTATGTTAATGGATGTACATTATTCTTTTCGTTGCTCTGAATTTTTTTTGTCTCGACTCTAAGCATAAAACCTGTATATCTGCAGCTTTATAAGATAGCTATACCAATAAGACAGTCGAGTGATTTTTTATAAACGCGGATGATGATAATTTGCATAATAATTTTACGTAATATTTTTTATTTTTTATTTTCCTTCCTCAAAGGCCGGCAACGCACCTGATAGCCTCCTGCTCGATTGCCACCTATCAAGTAAAAAAAAGTAGCAATTCACCGGAATTTGAACCCATTATCTTTGTTTAAGATTCAAGCGTTCTATCCACCGAGCCAGCTCGGCTCTTCGTATCCAATGATCCTTGTATTAATGCAAATTCTTGTCTGTCTATGCGTTGTATTTGTGAAACAGCGCCATTTGGCAAGCGCGAATGCTTTGTGGGGGCGATAAATATTATCGCTAGCGAAATATCTTACTTAACTATATATTAAACTTGTATTTGAAAATAGACTTTGCTACATTCGTGTACGGAATATATTGCAGTGGCTGGCTTTGATAATTTTATTGTTTGGAAATCGTGTTCATATTAAGATTTTTATAAATGGAGCTTATTTTATTTTTATTACATTTAGTCCGATGACTGGCAATTACTGATCGGAATAAGCAATCGGGATTTTGAAATAAATATCGTATTATCCGCTTGTAGTACAACTATTTGCATCCGGTAAATTTTAAAGGATAAAAAGTAACTATGTGCTATTCCAGACAATCTATATCTGACGACCTCCGTAGTAGAGTGGTACGTTCACCGGTTTTAATGGGTACGCCACTCCGAGGTCTCGGGTTCGATTTCCGGCGGAGTCGATGTAGATTATCATTACTTTTCTACCTCGCACAACTTTGTGGAAATAGCTTTCGCCGACGGTTTTTCCGAACCGATACAACACGGGAACCTTCAAGAAAAGAGTGCACTCCTTTCTTAAAGGCCGGCAACGCACCTGCAAGCCCCCTGGTGTTGCAGATATCCATGGGCGGTGGTAGTCACTTTCCATCAGGTGAGCCTTTTGCAAGTTTGCCACCAACATATATCATAAAAAAAATTAAAAACTGATTTTCCATAACACAAGTGGTTAGGCTACTTACATTGGGATCAGAGGAATATGTGTAAATGCTGTATCATATTTATTTATGTATTTATATCCGCACCAAATTTCATTCTAATCCAATCCGTCGTGATTCAGTCATAAACATAAATCTATTCAAACTTTTCTATTAATATTATTAGTAGGAAAAAAACCTCATTTTAAGCATAAACATTTCCTTTATCAGAGATGTATTGTTCCTTATTAATAAATATACGACTCAAATACCTTTAAAACACAATGCATGTTTAATTTGTGGTTATTTCGATCAACTATTGCTGTGAAGCTGACTGAATAATACTGAAAAACAATACATGCCATTTTATTTTTTTTATTATTTGTTTCATTGGTGATGTTAAGTATTTGACGCTGTATTGGAATTTTTTTTTCATTTTGTGCTTTAGTACGGTTTATTTATAATCATGGGGTTCAAATAGGGATGATTTTAATTAAGACGATTCTTTGTTCCGAAGCTACCAACAGGGTAGCTTGGTACCAAATTTACCACTGCTAGGCTAAGGCCTCTCTTTCCGTTTTTTCGTGGGAAGGTTTAACATTAATATGGGTTACATATTACTTACAATTTTCTTAAAATTAGGCATACCGTATCTTCTTAAGTGTAGTTAAAGCACATGAAAATTAATTGGTGTTTGTCTCGCTTTGAACCCGCAATCATCGGTTAATGCACACGTTCTAACCACTGGGCCATGTCGCCTCTCAAAATGTTACACAGAAATTGAACCCATAAATATGTCAACATATTTTAAACCTTATTTCGAATACCGTTAATTTGATTTTAATGATTATTAATTGGTGTTACATAGATATACATAACATGAAGACATGACGAGATAAAGAGATAAAAAAAATTACGAACAGGAAAGAAAGAGTTGAATATTGATGTTCCATTTTTAAAACTACGGAAATCTTAAAACAAAAGAATACGACTCGTGTATTCAAATAGTCAATGCTTGTTTCATTAAGAACAGCGAGCGAGGTTCTTTTTTTGATTTTCGAATCAAAATAGAACGTTCTGATTGCATGGCGGGAATGTTAACTTGTGAGTTTATTTTTCTGTTGTACGATTTAAATAATTATTTGTTTCAGTTTCGGCTTGGACTATTTTTAGAATTCCATATCTAAAATAGAAAAAACTGAACTTCTATAGGATCACTTCGTAGTAGGATCACTTCTGTACCATTTGCACATTATTTGGATCCGCGTAGAAATTAAATTAATATCTTAATCAAAGGTGCACAATCACTTTGAGAAAATATCAACCTCCTTTATACAGATAATTCAAATATACACCTATTTATGTTCCATAATTAACAATTGCAATGGTAAAAAAACCTTAGGAAACTTCCTGTTGAGATAATCATTAAACTTTGCCAGAAGCAATATCATGTAGCAAATGTAGAGGGAAACAATCTTATGGAGGACTTATAGGTATGTAATTACACAAAAATACGGAACGGTTTGGTGTGCGACTCGCATTAGGCCATTTTTTATTGAAAGCAAGCCTTTATTTAATGCATTTATATATCGCATACTGACAGGGAAAACCAAATAAATCGTGTGTATTAATACTTACTTAGAAATATTTATGTACCATATCTGTAGGTCTTAAGCCGTGCTCATCTTAAATTAGATTCAGAAGAAATAACTCAAAGTAAATAACTAATAAATAACATTAATGATAAATAACAAAAATAGAATTATAAAATGTAATGTAATATTATAATTTCCACTAATAAGTTCCCTGCCAAGTGCATGTTCCTTGCTGAGGGTAGCGTAGTGCATACTATGCAGAGAAACTTTGGGTACAGGCCAAATGAGTTAATGGTTGATAAGGCAAGGTTAATTTAGCTTTGTTTTCGAGCGTCTGCTGGATGTATTAAATTTTCTAAACGGTCGCACGTATTGCTTTGAACGCTTTAAAACGTTTAGCAGTGGATGGTATTATTCTTTGTCCTGTTTCAGTAGAGTAATGGGCGCAATGCGCTTCCGTGATGGTCAAGCGGTTGATTTCGTTTTGGTTTGGAGCCGAGATGGTCCAGTGGTTAGAACGCGTGCATCTTAACTTATGATTGCGGGTTAAAACCCAGGCAAACCACTGAATATTCATGTGCTTAATTTGTGTTTATAATTCATCTCGTCCTCGGCGATGAAGGAAAACATCGTGAGGAAACCTGCATGTGTCAAATTTCATAGAAATTCTGCCACATGTGTATTCCACCAACTCCCATTGGAGCAGCGTGCTGGAATATTACAAATCTTCTCCTCAAAGGAAGAGGAGCTGGGCCTTTAGCCCAGCAGTGGGAAATTTACAGGCTGTTGTTGTTGTTGTTTTGTTCCTCTAACCTACAAGGTATTACGAGAAATATATTTTTGTGAAAAATACGAATGCTTATCTTTGTAATGTGGCCACATTGGGAAAGCATATCTCTGTCTGTCCGTCTATCTTACCTTCAATGCCAACACTTCAAACCTGAATAATCTGTGTAGTAGAAATAAATGACCTTGAGATTAACAGTTATTACCAGTATAAGCAGTTCCAAAAATAGTTCGCATCGATTTGACGTTGGGTCACATAAGTTAAGTCCTTTATCTCATATCAGTGCTATAAAACACACTTTCGACCGCAAGCAAAGACCGTAATGTCAAATGAATCGTGAATACGAATATTTATCAATATTCTTTTGCTACTAATTTATATGTAAATTTTTATTTGCTATGGCCCGAAAAGTATTATCTTTAAAACTATTAAATAAATATTGGATAATAAATAAATATTGGACAACATCACATACATTATTCTGATCCTAATGTAAGTAGCTAAAGCACTTGTGTTATGGAAAATCACAAGTAACGACGGTACCACAAACACCCAGACCATCTTGGGTTTAGGAAATCTAGGAAGTCTCATAGGAAATTTTCTACATCGACTCAGCAGGGAATCGAACCCGGGACCTCGGAGTGGCATACCCATGAAAACCGGTGATTACAATACTCGACCACGGAAAGAAAAAAACTGTATTTCAAATAGCCAAAATTCTCGTTGACTAAATTTTCAATTACAGTACTGAATTTTTGTGGATTTTTCATAAGCCACGAGTTCATAAGTGGTCCATCGATCCCGCGGCAGATGCGATTTATAACCGCAAATACGAACAATCGACTGTTTCGTGTGAAAAGCGTTTTATCTCCACTTTGTGATAAATTACCTTTTAAGCCTTTGTTATTTGTATTTCTGAGTCGTTCTGATTACGCAAGCGTGATTCAATAAATTATATACAAAACATTTCCGGGTGTATATAATATTGACAAAGATAGAGATTTGGGCAGAATACTTTCTGTTGGTTTCCTTCGATTCATTACCAAACACCAATCTTTATAGCTGGATCCTGGAAATAAAAGGCATAAGAGATATAACATCTTAAAACCTATTGATAGAATCATATTGATGAGGTAAGCAGTTGTAGTTATGGCAGTACCAGTGTCTGTGGGACAATTTTGCCTCATCTCATGTTATCTCTGCGTACTGTGAACAATGAACAAAGACTTTTTGACAATATTTAAAGACGCAAACGGTATCGTGTATTATAACTAAAAAATCACGATTTTAAAGTACTGTTCTTTTATTAACATTTTAGACGAATTGTAACAAGAATATACCATACGTGAGATTAGAAAAAATATTTTACTGTTAGCCGCATGAAAGAGCTCTATACCAAAATATATGACATAGAAAAAAAATGAAAGTAATATAGTATTTCCATCAAGGAAACGGAGGAGAAGCCCATAATTTGTAAACAGCGGTTTGTACTGCCACTGTTGTTCTATTCGTAAAAGAAGAATCTTAGGTAACTTTGCCCTAAGATAGTATTTTTCACAATATAGTTTTATAAACTACTTTTAAATAAGAAACAAACTCCAATATATACCCTCATTACTATTTTAATAGGTTAAAAGGGACGAAGTCGCTTCCCTCTAGTGTTTGACAAGACTACACTTTTATACTATGTTCGGAAAAAAAATTGACAATGCTATTACCAGTACACAGGACCCGGAAAAGGCCGTAACCGTATTATATAAAGGCTTCTTTTAATGCAGTTGGTGTCGCAGCCTGCCGGCGTCTAGTAAATCAATAAAAATATCGACTCACGATAGACGGACAATTTAAACGGGTTATTTTTCATTTTTTTTTTTCGAAATTCGAATATGTTTTTATTTTTTTTCTTTTTAAAGAATAGTAGGAATAACCCAAATCGTGTGTATTAATACTTACTTAGAAATATTTATGTACCATATCTGTAGGTCTTAAGCCGTGCTCATCTTAAATTAGATTCAGAAGAAATAACTCAAAGTAAATAACTAATAAATAACATTAATGATAAATAACAAAAATAGAATTATAAAATGTAATGTAATATTATAATTTCCACTAATAAGTTCCCTGCCAAGTGCATGTTCCTTGCTGAGGGTAGCGTAGTGCATACTATGCAGAGAAACTTTGGGTACAGGCCAAATGAGTTAATGGTTGATAAGGCAAGGTTAATTTAGCTTTGTTTTCGAGCGTCTGCTGGATGTATTAAATTTTCTAAACGGTCGCACGTATTGCTTTGAACGCTTGAAAACGTTTAGCAGTGGATGGTATTATTCTTTGTCCTGTTTCAGCAGAGTTATGGGCGCAATGCGCTTCCGTGATGGTCAAGCGGTTGATTTCGTTTTCGGGCGAGATGGCCCAGTGGTTAGACCGCGTGCATTTTAACTTATGATTGTGTGTTCAAACCCATTCAAACCACTGAATATTCATATGCTTAATTTGTGTTTATAATTCATCTCGTTCTCGGCGATGAAGGAAAACATCGTGAGGAAACCTGCATGTGTCAAATTTCATAGAAATTCTGCCACATGTGTGTTCCACCAACCCGCATTAGAGCAGCGTGCTGGAATATTACAAATCTTCTCCTCAAAGGAAGAGGAGCTGGGCCTTTAGCCCAGCAGTGGGAAGTTTACAGGCTGTTGTTTTTGTTGTTTTGTTCCTCGAACCTACAAGGTATTACGAGAAATATATTTTTGTGAAAAATACGAAAAAATATTTTACTGTTAGCCGCATGAAAGAGCTCTATACCAAAATATATGACATAGAAAAAAAATGAAAGTAATATAGTATTTCCATCAAGGAAACGGAGGAGAAGCCCATAATTTGTAAACAGCGGTTTGTACTGCCACTGTTGTTCTATTCGTAAAAGAAGAATCTTAGGTAACTTTGCCCTAAGATAGTATTTTTCACAATATAGTTTTATAAACTACTTTTAAATAAGAAACAAACTCCAATATATACCCTCATTACTATTTTAATAGGTTAAAAGGGACGAAGTCGCTTCCCTCTAGTGTTTGACAAGACTACACTTTTATACTATGTTCGGAAAAAAAATTGACAATGCTATTACCAGTACACAGGACCCGGAAAAGGCCGTAACCGTATTATATAAAGGCTTCTTTTAATGCAGTTGGTGTCGCAGCCTGCCGGCGTCTAGTAAATCAATAAAAATATCGACTCACGATAGACGGACAATTTAAACGGGTTATTTTTCATTTTTTTTTTTCGAAATTCGAATATGTTTTTATTTTTTTTCTTTTTAAAGAATAGTAGGAATAACCCAAATCAATTAAGGAATCTTCACCTACATAGCATTAAACAAAGTCGCTTTCTCTGTCCCTATATCTCTATGTATGCTTAAACCTTCAAACTACGCAACGGATTTTGATGCAGTATTTCAATAGATAGATTGATTCGAAAGGAAGGTTTTGAATGTAATATATGGATAGTATATAGTACATAGTAGTAAAGAAACACTGATAATTTAAGAAGTTCCTAATGTGATGTTGTAAATAAACAAATTCTGTAGTATATATCTGTACTGATACTATCAGTAATGCACCCGTGCGAAGACGGGGCGGGTCGCTATTTATTAATATTCCTATTTACTCCTCTTTTTAGGCTTGTCGCTTAGCTTCTGTTAGAATTGGACACGACAATAGGTCAATGAGTCAGGATCGATCCGACTTTTTACATCACGAGGCGCTTAGACCATTGCTGTACTTACGATCGAAATATGTTACAGCCAAAGCATTTGCCATTAATTTTTAAAATTAAATTAAATGCGTAAGCGTAAATCGGATTACAAAAGGATCTGTAGCGTGAACAAAGTTATTTGTTGTGATTTCAAAAATGAATTAACGAAAATCTATATATTGACTTCCGCATTCAATTATACAAATAAATATTATTAAAACAAACTTTTATTCGAGAATGCAAACAATAAGAGTATCAGAGTTTTGTGCGACGAATAATAATTATATTGGTTTTGTTGTATATAACATTTTTATTAGTAAATTACTGTTAACAGTATTATGTGATGATAAATAATTTAAAAGTATGCTCGCTAATATACAAACAAGCTGGAAAAAAAGCAGTTAAATAGTTACAACTAATGTTATAAAAGTGAAAGTTAGCACAACAGCTGAGCACCATGAAATTTTGGATACAAGATGTCACGGGCGTAGGAAAAGACACCTAAGACTTGACCACTACGCGAGTGAAGCCACTGACGGAAACTAGTTAATACAGTTTTTTTTTTAATAATATAATGTGAAAACCTCTTGGATTAAGTGGAAAAAATTTAAGCTGCAGATCCCTAGGCGCATGCATTGGAGTCCCCCAGGTCAATAAATGTTATTGGATTTTTTCATAGTCTATGCTAAAAATGTTTAGGCCTAGGCATTTTCTTTACACATCATGTTTTCGTTCTGACTTTGCGTAAAAGTAGTAGTAGTATTTCATTTGGTATTCAATATAGAGATTTTATTTTGAAAACATTTATCAACATCCTCACTGTAAATAGCTATGCAAAAACATTTCATCAGATTAAATCATAAATGGTAAAGTGCCAAAAGCATATTCATGGCACTTGAAGTAAATCGAATATTTATGTATAAAATGGATACTGCTTACAAACAATATACCAGTTCATTGGTTTCCCTGCACACGAGTATTGAAATCTGTTCTCGCCTTGCCAAAATGCTTATTTTCCGATAGAATAATTTCGTTTCATGTGTCATCGATTCAACCCGGGATGGCCTTGCTGTTCGAACGCTTAAATATTAACCGATGATTGCAGTTTAAAAGCGAATTTTCATTTGATTAATCTTGTGTCCGATGGCGAAGAAGAACGTCTTAATAAAAGCTTGGTTGTATCTAATTACGCTGACAAACAAGAACGTCTTAAGAAAGCCTGCATGTATCTAATTACAAAGAAATTTTTACGGTAGATAGGCTCCAAACCATGTCATGAAAGGGTGGAAGAGGGGGTAGTAAAACGTAGCCTGTTGCTTACTATGTTTATTTATAAAATAATAATAAAGATATTAAATTGATAAAGAAGGCATTTATACTATAAAATCCACAACAGAACGATTTTTAAATCATTTTTTGCCGCGCACAATCACAGTGTGGAACAAGCTTTCGCCGACGGTTTTTCCGAACCAATATGATTTGGGAACCTTCAAGAAAAGAGCGTACACTTTTTTTAAAGGCCAGCAACGCATCTGCAACCCCCTGGTGCTGCAGATGTCCATCAGGTGAGTCTCTTGCTTGTTTGCCCCCTAAAAAATAAAAAAAGACATATTATTCCATATAACATTATATTGCTGTTAAAAAACCGAGCATTCCCGCTCTTTCTCGTTGTCTCTTTCTATCGTGTACGGGTTTATATAATACTAGTGAACCGCCCCGATTACGCACGGGTACAATGCTGGTACTAAATATACTACAAAATATTTATAATTATATATACATACAACTTTCAGAGTTTTTTCGTTAGTATACAAACTGCTATGCTTTCAAAAAATGTCCTATATATGTAATGTTTAATCTGAAATGTTGTTCATTTATTTTATTTTGTTTGTTATTTAATACATAATAATATATAGTAAAAGAAACTTCCTTCTAAGTGGGAACTTTTATTTATTACATATTTTAAATTATAAATATTAACATGAATAATATAAAATTATTATTTGTAAATATTTCGCACCATCGTAAATTATGTTACGCTTAAATTAGCCTCGACGGTAGTAACTATAGGACGATAGGCAGTAATGTTAAACTATTAAGTTTGAATATACCCTGGAGGCCTCTTTGTCGCCATTGTTGTTTGTACCTCTATGTTCCCACTTGTTGCTTAACAAACACAACGTTACATTGATATTTCCTACGTCATAACCATGCATAAATAGTTCATCAATAATGAGCTATCGTTCTCCTGTCTGACAAGCAATTCGAATTGTAACTGGGATAATAATTATGTTTAACCGTTTGTTTATTTATAAATATAATATATTTAATTAAAAAATTAAAATTAATCGTCTTTCATTTTGAATATGATGAGCTCGAAATTTTTAAATAATATTTCATATAAAAAAAAATTAAAAGTAACTGTAAATTTCCTACTGTTGAAATAAAGCCTCCTCTTCAATTAAGGAGAGGGCTTGGAACATATTCCACCACGCTGTTCCAATGCGGGTTGGTGGAATGCACATGTGGCAGAATTTCGATTAAATTAGACATATGCAGGTTTCCTCACGATGTTTTCCTTCACCGCCGAGTGAAAATCAAGACGTTAAAAAAGCAAGCCTTTTCGAAACGAATCTCTAAAATTAAATGTGACCTTGAAATTATATATCCTTTTCGTGTTTGGGTCTAAAAGCAACTTTATTTCTTATTTAAAAATAGTCTGAGACAGTATTAGAAAGAGATAAAAGTATTAATGAAAAGAGATAGGGCAATGAGACGTCGAAATTCAATTAAAAACACATAAATCAATCACGACTGCGCAGTCCACATTGTGTACTTTGATTAACACTTAACAAGGCTCCAATTAAGCCAATGGTTTGGATTTAATTAGTGAAGTTTTCCTCCTACTCGACGTTATTTCAGAAGTACGCAAGGCGCAAAGAGAACGAACGCAAGTAAAGATTAGGCAGCAAATATTATTGTGTGGTGCATGCAAACTGCTCGGGCAATTATACGAAAGTCACTTGAAATCGGAATTCCCTGTTCCAAGTTTGAATTTCGAACTGATTCTAATATAATTCAAAATTACAATTCTCAGAAATTATAAAAAAATGTGCCGAGATGGGCCAGTGGTTAGAGGTGCGTCTTACCCGATACTCGCAGGTCAATACCCAGGCAAGCACCAATGAATATTCATGTCAAACACATTTGTGTTCATAATTCATCTCATGCTCGGGGGTGAGGGAAAACATTGTGAGGAAACATCCATGTCTCTAATTTCACAGTAATTCTGCCAGTTATGTATTTCACCCACCCGCATTGAAGCAGAGTGGTGGATATGCTCCAAACCTTCTCCTCAGAGGGAGAGGTGGCCTTAGCAGCAGTGGGAAATTTACAGACTGTTTTGATGACGATGATGATGATAAAAAAGAACAATTTTGTGTAATAAGTAAAGTAGTTTGTTTTTCATACTTTTGATTTTCAAGTAAGTAGTTTCGAATCTTGTCAGATTAAAAAAATATCTTACGAAATTTCTATATAATAGTATGCATAGTAAATAAAAGTTATCTACATACATAAGTGATTTTCTATTTTAAATCTTAACAATGTACAAGTGCTTCTGTGGGTTGGTACATTTCCGTTCAACCAGGTCCAATTTATATAAGAACAAAGAACAATATAAGAACATGAGATACAATAATCTATGTTAAGATGCAGCGTCACGATTTCCATCAATTAGTTCAGAACGAAGATGCTGTATAAGTATGGAGGGTTCTTACGTCAACAGATAATTTCTTAAGCAATATGAGCCAGTGTAACTACAGGCACAAGGGACATAACATCTTAGTTCCCAAGGTTGGTGGCACATTGACGATGTAAGGAATAGTTAATATTTCTTCCAGCGTCATTGTCTATGGGCGATGGTGACCACTTACCATCAGGTGGCCCATATGTTCTTCCGCGAACCTATACCATAAAAAAATAAACTTTAACAATCTTTTCGAGCCCTACCTTGTAACCAGGTGCACAAATATTACTAACAACAATAATAATAAAAAAACAACCTGTCAATTTCCCACTGCTGGACTAAGGTCCCTTTTCCCTTTGAGGAGAAGGTTTGGAGCATATTTTTAATGCGGGTTGGTACATTCACATGTGGCACAATATCTTTGAAATAACGTATGCCGGTTTCCTCACGATGTTTTCTTTCACTGCTGAGCTTGAGATGAATTATAAACACAAATGAACCCCATGAAAATTCAGTGGTGCTTGCCTGGGTTTGATCCTGCAATAATGGGTTAAGATGCACGCGTTCTAACCACTGGGCCATCTCGGCTGACTGATAAACATGAAAATATAAAATAATTTTTTTGAAGTTTCAAGTTCTTAATTACAGTTCCAAAGCTAATACTAATTATATACGATATGATGACCTCCGTGATCGAATACTCCGAGATTCCGGGTTTGATATCCGACCGAGTCGATATAGAAAAAGTTCATTAGTTTTCTATCTTGTCTTGGATCTGGGTGTTTGTGGTACAGTCGTTCCATCTGCATTTCCATAACACAATTGCTTTAGCTACTTTGGTATCAGAGTAATGTAAGTGATAGTCTCCAAAATTTATTTATTTAGACAGGGTCATAAAGGAACTGTTAAATGATTGTCATTCAACTTGATTATAATTAAGTAACATAATTATTTACTTACGTCCCTGCAACTTTGTTATATTAAATTATGGAAGCTAATTTTATTATTCTATTTATACGGTCATACCCGTGTCACAAAGTTGATCCAAACTTGGTATCCTATTTATGCTGCCTTGATGTTTGGGAACGGGTTCAATTAAAACTCAAAGGTATCGCTGTAATTCGACTTTAGATTACGATCCAAATTTGAAATTCGTAATCTTTTGCTGCAACAACTCGCTCAATGAATTTCTATATTACTGATTGTTTTGAATTTGTTACTCTGGAATATTCGACTGTAATAGTTGTTACTGATAACTATTCGAATCAAATAAGGCATTTTAATGGTTTTTTGAAATAGTATAAAACAAAGTCGCTTACAATTGTCTGTCCCTATGTATGCTTAGATATTTAAAATTAGGCAAAGAATTTTGATGTGGTCTTTTTTAATAGATAAAGTGATTCGAGAAGAATTTTGTGTATAATACGTGGACAATCCAGTAAAGAAATGCTGACAATTTTAGATGTTTCTAATGTAATGTCGTAAATAAACAAATTCTGTTCTATATCTCTATCAGCATTGCAACTGTGCGAAGGCGGGGCGGGTCGCTATTGTTCATAGCTAAACTACACTAAAAAGGTCCTATATTATTGATCCACGGAACTAATCTTCGTATGACTTAAAACAGTACCTCTCTCCAAGAAACTTACTCTAGTAACGAATTGCCTGTCGCGCTAGAAGTACCTACGATCGCCTGCAGGCATAGGGCACAAGTTAATGTACAAACGCCCAGTAGGACTAATCGATCTTAAAATATATTTTATAAGAGTTCCTGTAAACAAATATAATCTTATTACCTTCAAAGTAAAGTAAAGTAACAGCCTGTAAATTTAACACTTCTGGGCTAGGGCTTCCTCTCCCATTAAGGAGAGGGCTTGGAATATTTTCCACCACGCTGTTCCAATACGGGTTGGTGGAACACATATGTGGCAGCATTTCGATGAAATTAGACACTTGCAGATTTCCTCACAATGTTTTCCTTCACCTCCGTGCACGAGATGAATTATAAATACAAATTAAGCACATATATATAGTGGTGCTTGCCTGGGTATGAGCCCAAAATCATCGGTTAAGATGCAAGCATTCTAACCACTGGGACATCTTAGCTTTCTGTGAAATTTACAAAGCTAGTATTATAGAGTTCATTTTTGTTTGAATATCTCTTATCTAAGAATCTCTTAGTATACGGCCGTGAAGCAATAAAATGTAATGCAGTGAAAATTCTGAGCAGCTAGTTTTAATATAAGACAACTTTTTTCTTAGTTAAATTGTATATATTCAGCATAAGTTATAAGTCACGACTTTGTTTTTGTAAAACATAAGGTATCATTTCTTTGAAATATTTAATTTGTGTTATGTTACTTTTAATTTCCCATTAGGGGTTGGGCTAATTATCCTTAACACAGGTTATGTTAGTAACCCATAAAGGATAATAAGTTTCACTCTTTTTGAAGTGACAAACCACATGTAAATAGAGTACTTAGCTAATAGTCATATTTAACAATAGTCATACTTATTTTGTATACTCATATAAAAAAAAAAATGTCGTTTTAAAAAAGGATTTTAGTTCGAATGCAGATGGGTCGTTTTCTAGAAAATAATAAATCCAACGCGTCTAATTTGCTAGCGAAATAAATTTGACTTTCGTTTCTCACGATTTTTTTATACGTTTAAGCAAAGCTATCTTGAGAAATGGAATTACTTAGTTTATAAATGTTTACATGCTGATACAAGTATAAAACATTTGTAACTTAGAACACAAGGTGAAACAGAAGAATTGGTGTAATATGAAGTTATATAGCGCCTCTTTGCTAGCTACATAAAACCTGATAGATTTATACTTAAATCATAGATTTTCAGACACGAAGTTAAAAAGTAGGCAACTGTTTCAGAAATAAAATAAAAACTTTCTGCGAGTCATCGGATTACAAGCGCATCTTTAGGCAAGCAGTCGTGCAGATGCATCTGGGCAACTTGATGGTAAGATATTACCATAGACTCATCGCCTAACAGTACCATTTCGGCAGAGCACACCAAGTTTATTAAAAGCAAATTTCTTATTACTTTGCTATTGGCCGTAAAACTGAACGAACGCTTGATATGTCAGCGACAAATACTTCGATATTGGTCGTGACAGGGAAGTGTTCTCAAATTGAACGGATATGCAAAAGGTAACTTTTTAGCGGTCAACGCTTAGCACTTAAGTCGTATTGGAGATGGAGTTGATTTGGTTAATATAATATATAAAAAAGAAAATGGCCTCACAGTTCTTCAAACTATATTAAAAACAATAACAGTGTTACCAAGAATTTCCTAAAGAAGTAGAACTACTAGTTTAAGGTCGTTATAAATATTAATTCAGGGTAGGAAATATGTCACTTCCAATCGCCTTCCTATTCTATGATTGTACATCTGGTTCTGGCATTCCGAAAATGCAAAGCAGCAAAAACGTGTTTAAGTTAAAACGACTTAAAACTTCTCTTCTCTTTTGAGTTAAATTATATCACCAATTAGTTGTTCTTTATTTAAATTATTAATGAGAATGTAATAAAATAAGGATAAAATATAATATGGTTATGTAACAAGACATGCTCACGTAGATTAAAGAGATAGATCATAATGGAAGGTCACGTGCTTTTTAAAGATACAAAATTTATGCGTTAGATGAAATTCTGCTTTGTAAATCTACCAACAGTTATTGCAAGGCTGTGTGCTAAGTGCTGGAATCGGTTCTAACCTTTAAGTGAAGGTGAGGTATTGGTCAGTCTTTTGGGCATTTTTAAGCTGCAGTCTAGAGAGAGGCGTTAGGGAGATAGATTTGGTATCTTTTCAATGGAACGGAACACTAACTTTAGAGCGGTTACATATAGGGTAGATATCTTTTTTGACTACCTGATGGTAGGTGGTCACCTCTACCCATAAATAATGGCGCTGTAAGAAACATCAACCATTAAGATGTTTCTCGTGTCTGTAGTTACATTGGTTCATTCACCCTTCAAACTGGAACACAACTATACTAAGTACTGTTTGGCGGTAGAATATCTGATGAGTCGGCGGTACATACCCAGACAAGCTTGCACAAAACCCTACCACCAAGTAAATTTTAATGGTTTATTTCAAATCTACACAATACTTTTTACTTTAATAGGCGTCAATGCCCACTTTTTGAAAATATTCAGGTTAAACATTCATATAAAACAAAATTTCTAATTATTTTATTGTGTATACTGTTGCCTAATTAATATTTAAATATGGAATACGGAGTTTTGTTTCAGCTAATATGCTTATAATAATATGCTAACGAGCACTCGGGACCTCTAAAATGTAACAAGTAACAACATGTTACTTTATATGGGTAAAGAAAAAATATTCGTAATATTTTTTTACTCTATAAACATATTTTACATGGTTTCAGTGAAATTAAGACGTAACAGAGATAGAGTACTGAAGAATTGAAAAGCAAATTATATACTAACTGCGTTTTAAAAATATGTTTAGAATTCTCCTAAGTAAAATGGAATAAAAAATATTAGACTACTCATTAAAAGTCGATTTACGATTACGAGTATACAATGTTGTTACAATTATTGTTATATTTAAATAATACAGTCGAATTGTTAACGTCCTCCTTTTTTTGAAGTCGATTAAAAAACACAAGTGTAGATGTATATACTAACTGGCTTCAACATAATGGCTCGTAACAGAAACGCGGTATACTGTCGCATTGGAATGTGGTCGTCGCTCACCACAATACGACCAATAAGCCCTCTTATGCAATTTCAGTAATTTTGTGGTAATTTTTCGAAATGCCAAAATATATTATCATTAAATGATTTAAAAGTTACTACTGAGTTCAGAGCAAGAGCTGAGATGGCCCAGTGGTTAGAACACGTGCATCTTAACCGATGATTGCGGGCTTAAACCCAGGCAAGCACCACTCTATATATGTATGTGTGTTTATAATTCATCTCGTGCTCGGCGGTGAAGGAAACATCGTGAGGAAACCTGCATTTGTCTAATTTCATCGAAATTCTGGCACATGTGCATTCCACCAACCCGCATTGGAACAGCGTGGTGGAATATGTTTCAAACCCTCTCCTTAATGGAAGAGGCGGCCTTATCCCAGCAGTGAGAAATTTACAGGCTGTTTACTTTTTTACTGAGTTCAATTAACCCAACAAACATTATAAATGCGTAAGGAACTTTGTTTGTTTTTATTGCTTGATCGGGAAACAGAAAAGGGAATATCTCTTTTTCCTAATGCCTAGAGAAACAAAATAACAATATACGTTTGACCAGAAAGGATCAGACAGAAAGATGGATGGATTAAAGTCGCTACGAAGTTGTGATCTATAAAAGTGATTTGCCATTGAACACGTCTTACTCGATGGTTAGGTAAGGATTTAGAAAAATGGCAGATACCCAATTGATAGATTTAGGAGTGTTATCTATAGTATTATTATATATGTGAAAGTAACTCTGTCTGTCTGTCGGTCTTTCACGACTAGAACCGTATTGATGAAATTTGGTATGAAGCAAACTTGAGCTCCACGAATGGACATAAACTTATTTGCACATAAAGTATTACTTAGTAGATGTACACGACCGTAAGAAGCGTTACGCGAAGGAGGAGGCCTTTTTTCTGAAGATTTTCTGAAGATCTGAAGAAAAGTCATAGATAATTCCCAATCAATAGCTGATATTAATTAGATTGATGTTCTCCTAGTAGTACCACGAATATTGATTGCGCTAAAAAATAATAAATTGCGCAGAAAATGCATATAGTTGAAAGGAGATATTAAACTACGCCCCATGTAATTGTTATTCATATTATCGAATACGATTGCAAATTTGACACGAATCGAAAGAGTTTACATAGAAGCTAAAGTTTTAGGTATTTTGTTAGACAAGTTTAAAGACTGGAAACTTCGAAACTTGAAACTAATACCAAAAACATTTTGATAAAAACTTAACAGCCCTTTATTAGCCTATCACGTAGTTTCAATCGCATTGAAACAAATATAATAAACAATTAAAATATCAAAATAAACAAAAGAATATAAAATATTTTTTTCATTTGTTTACATCGCTTCCATACGTTATATAAATTGCAGCAGACTTGCGTTCAAATGGATAAATCGATTGTATATATTTGAACAGAAATTAACATGTTTAACGACAAAAGAGTGCCACGGGTGATTATTTAAAGTGTATCGAATCAATATTCATTAAACATTAAATTGCGAACTGGAGCACTGCCAGATACGGCTGGTAATTATTCTGATACTGACGTTATTGCCCAAAAATATTCTCAACTTGGTCGGTTAAAATTCATTTGAAGATATAAAAAAGATATATTCGAAGTTATATTTTTAAACGAACTACGCCCGCGATCTTGTACGCCTTTGAATATAACAAAAAAATATATATTATTGTAGCCTAAGTTACTCCCTATTATATAAGTTATCTGTCAGTGAAAGTCTCGGCAAAATCGGTTCAGCCATTCCAGAGATTAGCCGGAACAAACAGACCAACCGACATAAATTGAAAAAAAAAAATGTTATTTTGATATATGTACCGTGTATAAATACACATGTATTGAGTAAAAAAAGGCTATTTTAATATTACAAACAGACAGTCCAATTTTACTATATGATTAACCTTTTAGTCAGTTAACAGTATCGTACCCCAAATAATATATGGTGTACTCAATGTATCCAAACAGATCAAATTTAAATTTTATTACAGTACAGAATTTACCTGTGTTTTGCGCAAAATTATGGGACATAGTATAGTCCTGTTTAGATCTTCCTCGCGATTAGCCGGGGTGAGCGATATCAGTTAGGATGATATCATCATAGATTCCACTTCCACAACCACTTTGCGGAACCAGCTTTCGCCGGAGGTTTTTCCGAACCGATACGACATGGGAGCGTACTTCTTCCTCAGTGCCCGGCAACGCCAGGTGCCTGCCCCCCGGTGCTGCACATGTCCATGGGCGGTGGTAGTCACTTTCCATCAGGTGAGCCTCTTGCTCGTTTGCCACCTATCACATAAAAAAAGACTAATAAAAGTGTGTTAAAATTAAATATAATACGTAAGAATCCGAGAAAAATAGTTTTCAAAAATCAAAATCAAAATATACTTTATTCAGGTGGGCTTTTTCTAGCACTTTTGAATCGTCATATAATAATTAAGTGAAGCTACCACCGGTTCGGAAAGTAGATTCTACCGAGAAGAACCGGCAAGAAACTCAGGTAGTTACTCTTTTTCAATATTTAAAAAAAAGTACAGTCATGTTAAATTAATATATCCTGCCTGGAAGTCAACAGGTATTAATTTCACGCTTTTTTATCATCTACAAAATCTTGTATCGAGTAATACGCCTTTTTTACCAATGTATTTTTTATAAACGATTTGAATTTACGAGACGGCAAAGTTAAAAATGTCTGCGGAATTTTATTATAGAAATGGAATTATATTATTTGAGTGATTTATAATTGATTTTCTTAAAGGGTTCCTCGTTCCATTTCCATTTCGATCTGATCTTCTTTAGGTATAATTTAATCTTTATAATAGATTATTCAAACGTGCTTATATTATGAATTAATATTTAAATAAATTTATAAAATGTTATTGTATATAAATTACTTTTATGTATTTAATTCAGAGTGCCTTAACTGGGCCGTATTGTAAAGCTTCCGCTCCGTATTCATGGGAATTTAGTGTTCCCGAAATAAAGTACCGGAGTGTAATTGATATAGTAAATAAAATTAACAATTACATTATTTTTTGCTTAAAGTTTTTTAGGAAATTAAGACGTTATACTTTTTATTCCGAACCTCGACATAGAATGACGTCTGCGTTTGAAGGGAGGAGGAGGAGGCGATATAATGTTATATATACCCCGTTAAATGCCTAAACGCAGATGGGGGTAAAGAAAAAGTACAGTACAGTAAGTAAAAGCTAGTGAAATAAATTATGAACCTGATACAATCTTTTAACAAAGTATAGCGTGATTCGAAAATCATTAAAAAGCAACAACGCCATCTATCCATAAATTTAAGGAGTACAGAATCAAAATTATCGCTGATTTGCTTTAGCCTTCCGTAACACCTTTAACACGTTGACAGTCCCTGCATCACATATGATACAAATTTGTCATTCACCATACGTCCTTGCATCACATCTGATGCAAGAAGGCGTACAGACTCTACACCTTTTATTGGCGAGGACGTCTGAGTTAGGGAAATAAATATTATTAGGACGTCTAAAATAGATATTAAGAAAAGTAAAACACCAATGAACCAACACATTTTTTTTAATAAATGAAAATATTGCTAAGACGGTCGGGAACTCATTTTTGCTAACTATTTTGTGCAACAATAGATCTGCGATGCTCGATTAATTATGATTAACGTTTATAATTATTTTTATGCAACTACCGCAAGAAAACTAAAACAATTAGTTATATGAATACCCACATTTTTTGCTTCGACGTTCCCTGCATCATATGTGATACACTAAAATTAAGGACGAGACGTCCTTGTATCACATGTGATACATGCTGAAAATAACTGTAATATTACAGTGACGGAGATTTCAAGTATAAATTTATTAAATGTGAAGTATTTCCAACTACCTTTCATAAAAAAACCGCAGGACGCCACGTGAAGGTTGTTGGATTTGGCCTGGACAGTCAACGTGTTGCACATAGGCTTATTAATAAGATAAATATAGTAGCGTATTTGAGTTGGTAATCTAAATCGTAAAGGCATTAAGCTAATACTTGTATTTGAAACGGGTTTTGTTTTTTTTTTTCAAAAACTGCATAAAATTTAAATGAAGAAGTAATAAAATTGCTAATTTCTTAAGGAGCTTCACTGAGAGTCAGATAATTTACTTGCAAAGTTTAAACTTCATTTAAATAATGTGTCGTCGTAAAAGATTACCAAAACGTTTTAAATATGAAATTCCAAATATTACGTTTTCTTATTGAATTGCTTAGTTATAGAATTAATATGAAGCTATTGAATATATAACCAATAGATAAATTACTTAAATTTATTACAATTTTCGAATCGTAATCAATTGAATCTTACAAATTAAATGTTAAATTCGGAGAACAAACTGGGCAGCTAATAATTTATGAGCATAGATGTCGAACGAAGCTCGAAGATTGCAGGTCCAAACTCTGGCAAACACCGCAGAATTCTCAATTTCGTATAAATTTAGAATTCGAGAGTAAAGAACATGTTGTTATTTTTATGTTATAGGTGGCAAATGAGCAGGATGCTTAACTGTAACAGTAACAGCCTGTGAATTTCCCACTGCTGGGCTAAGGTATCCTTTCCCAATAATGAGAGGGTGTGGAACATATTCCACCAGGCTGTTCCAATGCGGGTTGGTGAAATGCACATGTGTCAGAAGTGCTTGCCTGGGTTTGAACCCGAACTGATCGGTTATGAGGCACGCGTTCTAACCACTTGGCCATCTTAGCTCAACTTACCTGATGGAAAGTGATTACAATGGCGATGGACATCTGCAACACCCGAATGAGCTGCCCACCTTTAAGCAAAGTGTATGTTCTTTACTTGAAGTGGTATCGGTTCGGAAAAACCGCCAACGAAAGCTGGGTCCACACATTGGTCTTTAAAGTCACGCTGTTGTGGATTTTCGGAATTCTAGATGCTGCGAGTGAAACTTGGAATGACGAGTTGTTCGAATAATTGTATTAATGGATTTTTACCAGCACTGTCGATTTTAGTATTGCGAATAGCAAACCTTTATATTTATAAGGCTTTATGTACGTGGTACCGCAGCGACCCAGCGCCGGACCACTTTACTGTGAATACATATGGAAACCGCACTGCAGCTTCGCCAGTACCGTCCAGGCATTGCAATGGCGCCGCGTGTAGACCGCAAATCACGCACTCAATAGTTAACCTGATCACACTACAATACTCAATATAAGTATTCTGTCGTTTTTTTGATGTTTCCAGATTAAAAAAATAAAACTGTATTATTTCAAAACAACGATGGTATAGCAAAATAATTAGCTCTATAATTAAAAATTAGATTCTTTTACTGCAATATAGAAAAGTTCATGATAATCGGTGCCTAAGTATCAACATTGTCACAACTTTTAACTAAATATGCTCTCCTGTAAAATGATGATTTTGTAGATGTCCGTATTTTGCTGCCATCGATATTATGTAACATATTAGAACGGCAACCAATTTATAACGATTTCTTTTACAAAAATACTAGCTCCGAAATTATATGTAAAATCATATATATTTTTATAGGTTATGTGTTTGTCCCATTTGTTGTTGAAACCTTTGGACATTGTATCAATGAATAAAGCTTCATTAAAAGTATAACACCTCGTCTTATTGTCTCCACTGATAACAGAAGGGCTGGTTCATTTTTGCTCTGTTATCGGAAATGCGATTTAACGAGGAAATGCTGTCATGTTTACCACCATTCCAAACGGCCATGACTATTTATTTTGTAATTCTTATTTATATATAATTAAGGGCTTAATTTTACTAATTTATCAAATTATTAATCATAATAATTATGGTTAAAAATGAGTTTACATAAATTACCTTCTAAAAATATTATTACTATTTTCACCATTCAAAGATCAAGTTTTTTATGCTCGAGTTATTAAATTATTTAGAGAATTAAATGAAAGGCACTTGTATTGCCAACGCACCTTGCCTGGCCTTTAATTAAGTTACGCAGAAATGTAAGCACTAACAATCTATTCATGCTGCTAATATAGCCTGTTTGAATACTGTTTCTAACCAATCCAACTAGAGGAAGTGAAACTTCATAAATTATGATACAGAATATAAGATGCATGTATACAGATGTAATATTCATTCATTTGTTTTGATTTACATGACAAATCATTAAAATTCAGCGACTATTTAATATGGTAGGTTAATGTGACTATATCCTGTGAAAATACTATTTTTAAATAGAGATTAATCACTACATATTATAAAACAAAGTCCTCCGACCGTGTTTGTCTGTGTGTATGTTCGTGATAAACTCTAAAACTCCTGAACGGATTTTCATGTGGTTTTCAATATTAGATGGAGGGATTCATGAGGAAGCTTTATGTATGTAATTTATTAAGGTTTTTTGGGTAAATAAGTTGAAATATAAGGACAATCGTTAAGCATGACCAAAAATCGACAAAAAAAAATATGAATAAAAGGTAAAAATATATAAAAAAAGACTAATAAACCGGGACTGGCGGGTAGTTTGTGTATATAAATAATGAGAAAACTTTTGTTAGATGAACATCCAATACGCTTTGGAGAAGCGAGGTGGAATTCTCCTTAACTCTACAATGGCTGTAGGCTGCTATTATAATTTACTTAAAAAGGCGTAATAATTACAGTCAGAGATATCTGATAATAAAACATTTACTCAAAAGAAGCTTCTTAGCAAAGCGTTGTAGGATCTAATGCTAAAATATTCAGTCGCTTCGACGTATAACATTATAACAAGTGATCTATTTATAGTATTAGAGCTCGAGACTCATCCCTTATATTTTCCACAACAACAATTTAACAAATTAGGAATACATTTGCGTCACATTATATTTTCAATGATATTCTTGTATATACAATTTTGTCTATTCTATATAATATTTTAAATTAACATGGTCATGTTTATTATTAAATTTATTAATTTCGAGATATTTACCATGTTATGTAGAGTCTCGTGAACAAGACATTCGTAGATAATGTCGAAATATCGAACTCCACCGAATAAAAATAAAAAACATGGTAATTATCCCGAAATTAATAACTTTGTCTATGCTATTATTAACTATCAAAATTATCTGATATAAACGAAGTCTCTGTCCCTATGTATTACTAAATCTTTAAACGAAACAGATTTTGATACGATATTTTTAAATAGATACAGTGATTCGAGAGGAAGGTTTTTGTACATAATACATGGACAATATAGTAAGGAAACACTGATAATTTTAGGCATTTCTAATTTGATGTAGTAAATAAACAAATTCTGTAGAATATTCAGTGTCAGTATTACACCCGTGTGGAGCCTTTTACGAATTTACTACCGCTTTTTATGTCGATTCTTCTTGGGTACAATTTTATTCTGTAACTATGATACATGACAGAATAAAGAAGAATATATTATTTCATTGATTCTAAAATATTTTATATTCATTGCAGAATGTTCTAGAACAAAGGAATATAAATAAATTGAGTTTGGTTGAGTCACTCTGATTTTCGATTTCGGAGACGAACAAATAAGATGGAAACAAGTATATAAGGAATAGTATGAATTAATAGCGTTGAGTGAATATAAGTGCTCAATTGTTACAAGCTTCTAATTAAGACTAAATATATATTTATATAAATTCTAATACTACGATTTTTCACTTTAGAACCTGACTCATTTCTTACATAGATTTATAAATTAAAATCATTTGTGAGAAATATATTGAAGTAAAAAAGGAATATTATCCAATACAAGATAATAGTTATACAGATGATAAAAAATCTTGGAGCTTGTACTTGTTGACTGCAATTTAGGATGTATTACATACATATATAATTAAGTATTTACCTAACATGACTGCATTTGTAACTACTGTTTCTAGCCTGTTCTTCTCGGTTAAATATGCATTCCGAACCGGTAAAATGGCAATTAAGAAGTCTTTGTAAAAGCCTATTTTTAATTTATCGTTGATAAAATCGTATTCGTTTCTAAATAATACACGTTTCATTACGATATCAAAGCAACATTGTATTTAAAATATTATTTTCCCACAAAAATAAAGGACGATGCCACACGTTACAGTTTCCGCGTACTTTGTCACTTGATAGTGAGTCCCGTACGTCGCACGTCACGTCAAATAGACTGCGTGCTACACATACGAGTGACATTTACGTCCCGAGCACTTCAAAGACAATCTTACGGATGACTCGATCTTGACATCTAAATTAATCTTACATAGACTCATTAGTCCTGATCTATTTCAATCTTACCTATCATTAACAAAATATAATTTAAGTGAACTAAAAAGTTATATGAATACACTTGTCCAATCATTCTTCAAACTGCAGGTAAAATATATGATCGTTAATAATATACAACAAAAATAACAACAACAGCCTGTATATATTCTCACTGCTGGCCAAATTATAAACACAAAGTACATATATACAGTCACAGCCTGTAAATTTCCCACTGCTGTTTTTAGCCTCCTCTCCTTATGAGGAGATTTGGAGCAAATTCCACCACGCTGCTTCAATGCAGGTTGTCCAAATTAGACAGGTGCAGGGGTCATCACGATGTTTCCTTTGCCTCCCAGCACGAGATGAATTAAGGACATGAAAAACAGTGCTGCTTGAACCTGGGTTTGAACCCGCATTCATCGATTAAGATGTACGCGTTCTAACCACTGGATCATATATAATAATAATTAATTGAATCAGAATTGATAATATTTAATCGAAAAAACTTAACATATAAATAATACAATATAATAATCGCAATTGGGAAACAGCGTTCAACACAAATGACGTCATAGTAAGCAGAGGCATGTGGTCTAAGGCCTACCGAGTAAATCAAAGAAATTCCGCTTTACACTGTCAGCAACGCCGATAACGTTCACCCTAAATTATTTTATTAATAAATGCCAAAGCAATTAATTTACAAACGTACAAACGATTAATTAAATCTTGGATTGTATCAATTGTTAAATCAAAAATGATTACAAAGATCGTGACGAGAATGAAAAATAAGCTTATGATACAACTAACGATCCGCCCTGGCTTCGCACAGATGCAATGCTGACACTAAATATATTACGGAACGTTACCAGAATGTTTACCATCGCGGACTTTATTGAAGACCTTCGTAAGGTGTACAATAAAAAGTAAAGGAAAGTGACAGCCTGTAAATTTCCCACTGCTGAGATAAGGCTCCTCTTCCATTAAGGAGAGGGTTTGGAACATATTCCACCACGTTGTTCCAATGCCAGTTGGTGGAATGCACATGTGGCAGAATTTCGTTGAAATTAGACACATGCAGGTTTCCTCGCGATGTTTTCCTTCACCGCCGAGCACGAGATGAATTATAAATACAAATTAAGCACATATTTATAGTGGTGCTTGCCTGGGTTTGAAGCCAGGTGTACAATTCTGTACAATATTATTTTGATCTATCTCATAGCCAGGGTTTTCAATGTAAGCGCATGAATGTGATTATTTACGATGTCACTTAGAAACCTGTAAAACAGTTATTAGTCTCTACTATATTATACACATAAGCCTTTCTCTTGAATTAAAAAAAACGCATCAAAATACATTACGTAAATTTGAAGATTTAAGCATACATGCGTATAGACTACGGTTAGCGACATTGTTTTATACTATGTAAAGAATAAAGATAAAGATATTAGCTGATGTTCGGCAGACATTACAATAACTGTTTAAATTTGAGCTAAAATCCGATTTTAGTATGCTCCGTGCTAAAAATACCACTTCTTATATCAATAAATATAACGCGCCAGACGTTGATGTCCAGCATCCCATTCTAGCATTGAGTTACTCCAATATGCATAGAAAACACGACGCGTGTTTTGTATAACAACAGCAGCCTGTATATTCCCACTGCTAGGCTAAAGGCCTCCTCTCCCTTTGAGGAGAAGGTATGTAACAGTATGGTGTATTCCACCACGCTGTTCCAATGCGGGTTGGTGGAATACACATGTGGCAGAATTTCTATGAAATTTGTCACATGCAGGTTTCCTCACGATGTTTTCCTTCACCGCTGAGCACGGTACGAGATGAATTATAAAGACAAATTAAGCACTTGAGTCAGCGGTACTTGCCTGGGTTTGAACCCGCAATCATCAGTTAAGATGCACGCGTTCGAACCACTGGGCTATCTCGACTCTAATATCGAATACGACGCGTGTTTTGTATATCAACTTCAAAATTTTTGGATGTGTTGAACAATTTTTACAAATGTGTCAATTTTTAAAAATAATGATTATTACGATTGCACGGCGACAAATATAAAGATAGTGTGGTGAGAAAAGTGTATTTTTGAAAAAAAAAAGGATATATTCTTTTTATTTTGGTATTAGCGCTTTGTCCAAACCCAGTTCAAGTCTGGGTTTATTACCACGCACTTATATGATATTCTGCATTAGTTTGCCTGTATTCTGGTTAGAAAGATAAATCGACCAGTGTAATTACAGGCACAAAGTACTTGACATCTTCACTCCCAAGGTTGGCCGTGCTTTGGCCATGCAGGATTTATACATATATTGTGGCAACTAAAATTGTGACTGATCAATTGGTTCATTGCCTGCCACCTATCTATATCATAAAAAACGAGACGTGAATTATTTTAACACAAGAAAAACATATTTCTCGAATACATATTTCGTCCCAATATTACGTATGTGAGTAGTAAAATAGAAATGGTTTTCTTTTTCGCTAAAGAAGCTTAGATATTAGCATAAAAAGGCATAAGGTCCTAAAAGCGAATCTACATGATTTTAAAGGTCGTGGTAGGGTTGTCACTTATGTTCCTTTTAAAGGATATACATTAATTTTCAGGGTGAGATGGCTGACGGGTAAATGGGCCTATAAGATTGCATTTGTCAGTAGATATTGCCATTCTATTCAAAATTATATATTAATCAATCATGATAGTGAATGTTCTGTAACTTGGGTTTGTGTCTGCATTGCGTGGAGGTTTATTATGGAGTAGTGGCAGTTAGTGTCCAAATTTCCGCAAAGATGCTTTGTTTCTTTTATGCGTCACATAACATTTTAGTTCGCCAACGGTTAGCGATATATTGGGGGTATAGAGTGGTTTAAATCCTTCTCAATTATAGTAGTATAATTTTGGTGGTTTTAAAATGACCTTAAAAGGGCTTTTGCCACCATTGACGTTCCTGCTCTTACTGAGCCCTGTGGAATTAGTCGTGATGATGGTAAGAGACCTGACGGATTAACATTGGTTCCTTGGGAACGAGGACGGTTCCTTGTGTGACGCTACATGCGTTGGCACGTATGGACGAAGTAATTCTTTCAAAATGGAGAAGTTTGGTGTATCATTTTTCAAATAACGTTTAAAGATTTGTACGTCAGCGAGATCGATGACCCTGTGACACTTATGATATGAAAAATCCCTAAAACCTAGAGGACCTTCTTATAAGTTCATTTTCAAGGTTATCAAAGTTCATACATTGTATTATTAAATTAAGTAAATTTATTCCCTCGTAATTTGAACTTTATGTTTCATTCGATAACATACTTTTTATCAATTATTTAATAATTATTAAAATACAGTAAAGTAGTAAAAAGTAAAGTAAATTTCCTACTTCTCGGTAAAGTCACAGCCTGTAAAATTCCCACTGCTGGGTTAAGGCCTCCTCTCTCAATAAGGACAGAGTTTGGAACATATTCCACCACGCTATTCCAATGCGGGTTGGTGGAATGCACATGTGGCAGAATTTCGATGAAATTAGACACATGCAGGCTTCCTTACGATGTTTTCCTTCACCACCGACCACGAGATGAATTATATACACAAATTAAGCACACATATATAGTGGTGCTTGCCGGGGATTGAACCCGAAATCATCGGTTAAGATGCACGCGTTCCTACTACTGGGCCATCTCAGCTCATTAAAATAAAGAACTGTTATAGATCAGTAGGGTCTTGTAGTTTAGAAGTTATCTGTGTTTATTCTCCTTTGCTCAGCACTCCATTGCTATCAGATTATAAGAGCTATTTCTTCATTGACATTAATAATTGTGTTTGCAAATACACTTACATATATAACCCATAATATCTCATAGTTAGACGCAAACTAAAAAATAGTTACTGTTTTGAGCAATTTAATATATTTATTTAATTATCCTATGATAATTAAATAAAAGCTCCGTAGTTATTCCATTAGTAATTAAATACAATTAAAAATATTTATAATCAGATCCATTGTTAAATAAAAAATAACATAGTAGTTATTTTCACTATTTCCTACATTAGATATTCGCTGTTCAAAATATTTAAACTATTGTTTTTACAACGAGGTTAAGGTATTTAATTTTCCTTACCTTTTCTACTTGATTAATTCCTTGCGGTTTTTAGGATAATCTAGCAATTCCCAAGATACCTACTTTAGATTCTATGCTGACTTCAGCCATTTTAAATTGTTACCCGCAGCCCTCGAAGTGCGGAATTTATAATTATTTTTTTCCTTTTAATTTAAACGTGCTAGTTAGTTTTGTTCTTTAAAAATTATGGTAGAGAATCGATATCAGGAGTTTTTATTAAAGTTTTTGTAACAACAACAACAACAACAACAACAGCCTGTTAATTCCCACTGCTGGGCTAAAGGCCTCCTCTCCCTTTGAGGAGAAGGTTTGGAACATATTCCACCACGCTGTTCCAATGCGGGTTGGTGGAATGCACATGTGGCAGAATTTCTATGAAATTTGTCACATGCAGGTTTCCTCACGATGTTTTCCTTCACCGCTGAGCACGAGATGAATTATAAAGACAAATTAAGCACATGAAACAGCGGTGCTTGCCTGGGTTTGAACCCGCAATCATCGGTTAAGATGCACGAGTTCCAACCACTGGGCCATCTCGACTCAAGTTTTTGTAAAGTAATATGAAATTCACATAACAGATAATACAAAATATTAATACTTAAGAAAATTTGTTAGTAGTAATAATGAATGCTAATACTTTATGTAAATTGAGCACTTAAATATATCAACATAAAACTGTTTTAGTTAATGAGATGAGAGAATTTAGAGATCACCTGCGTTTGCGCATACGACTGAACATTTTTAATGGCAAAAGGACAAGCAAATCGTCTACCTGATGGCGAGTGCTCGTTACATATTATAGACTCTGGTACTGTTTGAAGTATTAACAATTTCTCATATCTCCTTCTCACCAATGTACCACTAACTTATAGAACTAATATGTAATATCTCTTGTGCCTGTAGTTACACTGTCTCACTTGCCCTTTAACCCTGAACTGAACTGTAAGTATTTCTTAAGTATTGCTGTTTGATTTTTCGCGTAGTAGCTACCAAATAGAGGTGCGTAAAACCCTACCACCATGTACAATATTCTAAATTAATAGGTATATCTCGCCAAACTGGGCGATCTCCCTGGAATTGAATGACCGCTATACCCAAAACTGATCAGTACATAAAGTTCATAAACTCTAAAACATTTAATTAATATATATAAACTTAATTAATAATTTTATTAACAACAAGACTTTGTATTAATAGAAATCCCACTGATGCTTCAAAATAATTTATACCAAAGGATTAAAGCGTCAAATAGGAAATAATTTAGCAGAGCTCCATTTTAAATATACCCAAGGGAAAATACCAACTAGAATATATTATACGTGTTTCAATATGAAATCGAGATATGAATATTGAAAAGGACTGCTAGGGTTGCTCTAATTAGTTATCTTGTTTACAAAATCCTGTAGATAAACTTCATATATGTTTAGTTATAGGTTTTCTATCTCGTTGATTTGAATTTCGAACGAGACAGCCATGTTTCATTATTCTAGCGGCAAGATACGATGGCCGTTTTGACACATTAAAAAAATGATGTGAAATATAAATTTATCATCGATATAATATATTCAAATCTTTGTTTTTTTTGCAAGTAATTTAATTCAAGTTTTTGTTGCAAGTAGTATCTCATTGAAAAGGTTTAATAAAAAAAATAAAATCTAATATTTGTTGTTTAGAAATCACATTCGATAAATTTTATGACTAACTGCACGTCACTATTCACAATAAAGAACAACAATTTGCTCCTTTGATGTAATTATTTATAAAATACGAAACTTCATGAGCGGGCAAACATCAAAACTGCCATCATAGCGTGCCGCTACTATAATCACTCTGTAAAAACAGTCATAGGTAAGGTAATTTGTAATTAAATCGGATTAGCAAATAGGCTATTGGTAATTATTTAGTAATAACCACTGCCCATAGACAATGTAATATACTATAAAAATATATAATCATTCCTTTTTATAAATACTTAAGAAAGACTTTTGTGAGCATCAATGTGTTGTCAACAGATCGCTTTTAAAAGAAATCAGTAAGAAGTTTGTGAATTTAGAGTATACGTTATGTACAACCAATACCTGCTATAAGCTTTCATGAGCTTCATGTAAGAAAAAGAATAATCGATTAAATTATTTTCACAATTTAGTTTGATTGATTAAAAGTATTATTTCATGTAAACTAAAGTTTAATTGTATGTGTGAGCATGAAACCGCAAATAAATAAATGAATTTGATGAATCTAGAAAAAAAAAAAAAAAAAAATATTTGGACATCCTCAGGCACGGTGGAGTGACGATTTACGCAAGGCGGCTGGCAGGAGCTGGATGCGAGTAGCCGGAGAAAGACCACAGTGGCGTGCACTTGGAGAGGCCTATGTCCAGCAGTGGACAAAAACGGGCGGATGATGATGATGATTAAAACTAAGACTGACTGACTGACTTAAAATTACATAAATGATTAAATTTATGGTTACCTGGTCGTCTTTCAGAAAGTCAGGCAATCTCAAAGAGTTCTCTCTATTTCCTCTTATAATCCGATGGGATGACAAATCCACATCACCAGAACCAACGACTTTCAATTCAATTCCAGACTTTAGACTTACTGAGAATTTATCCAAAGAAAATTCAATTAGTCAGTTCATCAGTAATTGGGGTTCGAATCCAGGTCTCAAAATAAATATAAGCTAAAAGTTATAATTCAAGTAAAGTAACAGCCTGTAAATTTCCCACTGCTGGGATAAAGCCTCCTCTTCCATTATGGAGAGGGTTTGGAACATATTCCACCACGCTGTTCCAATGCGGGTTGGTGGAATGCACATGTGACAGAATTTCGATAAAATTAGACACATGCAGGTTTCCTCACGATGTTTTCCTTCACCACCGAGCACGAGATGAATTATAAACACAAATTAAGCACATAATCATCGGTTAAGATGCACGCGTTCTAACCACTAGGCCATCTCAGCTCAAAAGCTAGAAAGGCAATCGAAAATATATTCAAATAAGAATCAGAGAATAATATTTTTGAATCAACATATTTGAATAAACGTAGAAAAAATAGAAGCAATGGACTAGGTCGTGGGTGGTAGGGCTGACTAGACGCGATTCTGATAAAAAATGTAACATATTTCTCAATATCTTTTTATGTAAAAAAGTAGATAAAACCTTCATTACGCCCGTGCAAACGATGGTACTGTTCGCTAGACTAATACACATAAAATATATCGTCTTCAAAACTATCTCTTATACGATTCTTTGAATTTCATTTCAAGCATAAGACTGGACTATGCGTAAACCTAAGAAGTTATTGCTTTAATATTTTCTTAGGATGTGCTAAACCGCTTCTGAATACAGAAAAATCTTCATTTCGATATATAAAAGATGACCGAAGGGTTGTTTGCTTTGCGTCTACACAAATATCATATATACTTTACATATGAAACTAAAGAGTATAATATTTTCGACCATTTTTTATTTTTGTGAGTACTCTGATTTATTATTGAGCCTTACCTATGGTGCAGACCAGATAATACAAATTCTATGACACTCGTTACAAAGTAACTACTCTAGTTACAGAGTGTCTTTCCGAACCGGTGGTAGCTTCACATAATTGTCAAATGCCGATTCAAAAGTGCTTTTAAAAGCCTACTTGAATAAAGTTTATTTTGATTTTGATTTTAGAGCTGTGAATCTGGTTACCACCTTTATCCAAATAAGAAATTGAGTAAATAATTTATAATTTAAAGTAGGATTATCCCAGTATTTTACTGACATTGCATTTCAGATGAAATACTCATAGAATTTCATTGAAATTCAGAACATTCATTGTCCATAATTAAAGACAAAAATTATTTCTTGCAAAGACTTTATTGAAAAGCAATGGTACATATATACAATATATATGTATAAGTACCTACTTTTTCAATTAAGACTATCAAGTCTTCACCAAAAAATTTTATTGATTTCAATCACTTTCAAAAGATTTCAGTTGCTAATTGCTTTAATTGAATGTCTCAAATAAAGTTACCTATTTAGTTAGTTGATCGGCTAAAATTGATTTATATGAACATGCTATTGATACATATATACAACGTATTGATTGGCTGTTGGACGTTATGACGTCACAAGAAAACGAATATTTCAGTATGGAAATTGAAAAGTCTGTTATCGATTTTTTTTCAGCTTTTCAGCTTTCACATTTTATTTACATAAACACGATCATGAATTTACTTGAATATTATTTCTGAAGAAACTTCCTATCGCCAAATAGAAAAGCTAAATTTGCAAAGGGCATAATCCTTTTAACAGTTTTTTTTTAAAAAAAACAGAATCGTTCAAAAAGAAATAAAACGTTACAAATTACTGCGTCTTAAAAATGTATACATCTTGCCGCAAAGCAATTAATTTTTCAAAAGGCGACAAGACTAAGAACTCGAGATAACGTTGGACATTTATAAAATTACGCGATTATCCCCAAGGCTTTTGGGGTCTTTGGTTGCCTTCGTCTAAGATTATTTGGAACCTTTCTCTTGGTTAGTAATTAGAACTTTTAGCTGAGGAAATACTGTTTTTGACTATAATACAGGATGACAGGTGACAGGAGATGCCGAGATGGCCCAGTGGTTAGAACGCGTGTATGTGCATTGTAATCGATGATTGCGGTTTAAAACCCAGGCCAGCACCACTGAATATTCATGTGCTTAATTTGTGTTTATAATTAATCTCGAGCTTAGCGGTGAAGGAAAACATCGTGAGGAAACCTGCATGTGTCTTATATCATAGACATTCTGCCATATGTGAATTCAACTAATCCGCATTGAAACAGCGTGGTGGAATATATTCCTAACCTTCTCTTCAAAGGGAAATGAGGCCTTAGTGGAAAATTTACAGACTGTTGTTATTGTGACAGGATACTATTCTATAGTCCATAAGCTCTAGCTAGCTATTTTGTTATAAACAGGATATAACATTCGTCTTTTTTGCTATCGAACATATAATATCAACAAATAAGTATTCAACTAAATTCCTTTACCATACAGGAGAAATCTTGTTCATTACTAGCTGTTGCCCGCGGCTTAGCGAGCCTAGCGAAAACATCAACGTCAAATTTCATAGAAATTCTGCCACATCAATCCGTATTGGAACAGCGTGGTAGAATATGTTACATACCTTCTCCTCAAAGGGAAAGGAGGCCTTAGGCCATCAGTAGGAAGTTATCAGGCTGCTGTTTTTGTTGATTTGACTAATTCAAAACACTACGTTAATTTAAGACCTGTTTGTAAAGAACACCGCTGGTTCATTCATTTCCATGCAGTCCATTTTAAATATTTGGCCTTGTGCTTGGTAATTGACTTTAAGCCGAAACTGTATTCTTTTGAACTTAAAGGATATATAACACTGTTTGTCACCTATCCATCCATCGTCAAGTGATTAGTGTAGCCCCTATGACATTCCGATGGAGTACCGTAACTATGACACACTGTTGCATAATTTTGGAGGTCTTTAATCTCTCAGTCACATTATTGGCAAGACAATCTCCTAACATAAAAATACCGGACCTCAAGACTAACCTATATACGACATTCCAATAACTTTTTCAACCCTTAGGGCTAGAATATCCTGTTACGCTTAAATACGTACTTACTTATTTTTAAAAAATAGTTTTTAGTTTCTAACCAGAAACTTTATTTTTGGGATATTTTATTTATTTTACAAAAATAACGGACTACTTTACAAACTATCAACCCTTTCTTCACCCTTTTAGGGGTACAATATAAAAAAAAATTGTAATTCCAAAAATAAAATTTCATATAAAAATGACGGACTACCATACAAACGTTTTGACAGATATTTCACCCCCTTACGGGTAGAATTTCCAAAATTACTTTCTTACTATTGTGTCTACTAAATAAATTGATCCTACTCACTGATTTTCAAGTCCCTGACTTTAATAGTTTACGCTCGATGATGATGAATCAGACAGTCACGACTTGTTATCTTAGTTATATGGATTAGTTAACAAGTAAATATTATTTACACACCTAGATACCTATGAGTCTATCATAAATTAATTAACGAAGTTCAAAACTAAAGTTACCTTGCAAGTAAATAAATAATAATGTCTATCTAAACTGTAGCTTATTTAGAAAATTAAAATGCATAAGTCTGTAGGCATGGTGCACTATCTACTTCTTAATTGTTGCAGTAGTCATCATCATCATCATTTCAGCCAAAGGACGTCCACTGCTGGACATAGGCCTCCACCAAATCGGCACAATGCCCGGTCTTGTGCAACACGCAACCAGCGGCTTCCCGCAACCGTCACTAGGTCGTCTACCCACGCTGCGTCTTCCGGTCCGTGGTCGCCACTCGAAAACTCGTCGGGAGAACTGACGGCCGACATTTACTTGGTGGTAGGGTTTTGTGTAATGTCCCAACTGAGTTGGCACTCATCATATTATATTCTACAACGAAGCAATGCCTAGTATTATTGTGATCCACTAAGAGCTAGTTGACTACTGGTATATGTGTACGCCCGAGGCTGGTGGCGCTTTGTTGATGTAAATAATGGTCAATTTATCTTCCACTGGTTACCACTTAGTATTATAATACCTATAGCGTAAAAAAAACAAAAAAACACGTCCATACACGTTACTCATAAAGATTATTTTGGCATAGAGGAGAATACTCAAATTCTAAAAAGTTTTTTTATGATGTATGTAGGTCGATGGGTTGCAAGCCACTTGATGGTTGGTAATCATCGTTTTCAGCATTGACGCTGTTTGGAACTACATTACCAATGCGCCATTAACTTTAGGAACTAAGTTGTTTTTCCCTTGTCCCTTTAGTTAAACCGGGACACACAACATCTGAGTACTGCTGTTTAGCACTAGAAGATCTGATGAGTGAGTGGTACCTACTGAGAACAGCCACCACCTACATAACACCAAGTAAAATTTGTACCAATATAATTAAGAAGAAGATATAGAAGCAGATTATGCTGAGAATAATAAACTTGGAGTAGAAAGTTATCCTTCCGTGCTCGTATGCAAAATATGAATTTCAAAATTTATTAGACAAGATCTAAATTATGTTTTCATTAATTTAAATTATGTTAATTACAATTCATACCGTGTGTATTACGGAATATATTATTAAAAAGACGGAAATGAGAAAATACACAAGAAAATTAACACTTTGTTTTCAGAAGCGTGGACAACATGGTTATTAAATAAACGCTCGCTTTCGTCAAAAGATTTATTATTCACATTATACAAGAATACAAATAATATTCAAGTGAATCTTATTTTTATGACCATGAGGGCTATTTTACAATAACACTCTCTTACCAAAGTTCTCCCTCACAGCAAAGTTGAGTGACAGCGATGCGAGATGGAACCACGCGTTGCTTAAGAGATTATTATTCTCAGAGACTTTAATAATTTTAGTCGTTAATTGTGTTTTTCGGTCTAGTAATTACCATTTGCTGTTACAAGGTTATAAGTTTTTATTGGATATATTGTCGTGTTATAATTTTATTCCTTTGTCATTGCTTAGTTTATCTGGCAGTTTCGGAAATCACGACGAAAGGAATTTGACAACATACTGAACGCTCATTGGTCGCATATTACGTCATTTACTCATATCGACCAATGCACATTCAGATAGACGTCAAAAATAGTTGATCTGACTAAACTTTTGATTAGTCTTTTAGAAACAGGCTAAGTTAGGTAAAAAAAATAATTATGTGTTAGGGTTATCCGTCACAGTTTCTTCCACGGGAGTTAAAAATAAATATTCTTGTTTTCAGCGTGACTATTTCTACTAATAGGATCAAGGCTTTATCGAGGCGAGGAGGCGCTTATCGAACAAGAAAGTTGTAGATAATATTTTAATTATAATAAATGTGCTTTAGCATTATTTTATGTATGAACTTGCTTATTATGCTTTGGTTCCCGATACTCTACAAATCAGATTAATTTTAAACAAGCGACAGCTAAGCTGGAGTCGGCCACTAATCCGGATCCTGGAAAAGGAACAAGACATCGCAATTCAAAACTTGTTTAATCCAGCGCTGCAGCTGCTTTCAAAAGATACTCCGAAAACCGTTCCGTTGCTGTCATTTAAACCCTCAAGCGACTTATACGAAGAAATGAATACTTAAGAGATAAACATTGATGCGTAAGAAGTCTACGTGACATTGTTCCACAGATATTTTCATGAAGATGTAGAGTAATGCTGAGTGACAGCTTGATTTTTTTTATTTATTTAGACATGTCTACGAGCAAATAATATACAGCCAAAAAATACTAATATGACTTTTAATGTTAGCACAATAATATGAACTATTATTGACGTTTTGTGGCAGAATGATTGAATTAATGTCAAAATAATTTTCCGGAAGCATATATAAAATCATACTATATACTGTAATCATATCATATTTATTAAATTCCGTACCAAAAATTCCAAATATTGCATCAAAGAGATGAATGTGTGTCATTTGTGTACTTAACCCGCTTATCGGAAATAATTTCTGAAAAATTTGTTATGTTTTTTTATATAATTCATATTAATATTATAAATGTAATAGTAACTCAGTCTGTCTGTTTGTCGCTCTTCCACGCCCAAACCGCTGAACCGAGTTTGATGTAATTTGGCATGAGGAAAACTTGAACTTCAAGAAAGGGCGTAGGGTACTTTTTTGTCTAACATATGACAACCACCAACCTAAAACGCAAGCGAAGGCACGAGCGACTACTAGTATTAAATAAATTAGCATTGTCATTGTCGCACTAAAAATCGAATTACAAAAAGGCTGCTGGATTAAATAATTAATAATAATTAAAGCGACAAAGTTTTAACGCATTGACAGAAAAGTACTTTTCGTTCTACTGGAAATTATATTCGCTTTTCATATAGTCTTTGTTATTGTACTTTCTTTTGTTGCTCCACTATTACATTCCGAACTTAACAATAAATTTTAATATTTAAAGCTTCACTCATTATAATACACACAATCACAAATCTCTGTATCATGTGTTAAGTTTCTACTTAATACAGAATACAGAGGCATTGGAAATTTAGAGAAGTCTGTTAGTCAATTTATTTAGTCGTTCATATATAATATATTGTCTCATACTTTTTAGCCAATGGCCAAGCCAGCTTTCTTTAGCCAGTCTATTCAAACTTGGTCAAATACATTGTGCAATATATTAAGCGTATTTGTTGATTAGCGTACTTATTGATTTCAATATCTTCATATATTTCTGAAACTACACAAGGATAAACGTGAAAAAATGTTGCCAGTTTTCGTGGTAGTGGTCTTTTGTATAAAGTTTTCTTGTATGCAAGGTAGTTTTGGCAGTGTATGGTTTAAAAGAACACAAGCTGAATATTTAGTTTTTGACAATGTAATAATCCACATACATCTTCATATTCCCTAAAAACCATTTATGGGTTTCCCTCAGGTAAAGTGGATGTAAGTCTCATAACTAGAGGGGACTGCATGGTATGAGATTCATCAGTGCTTAATGCTTAAGAACACTCGCTAAAAAACCAGCATTATCCTCTACGCTTCTTCGAGGAACATCATCGGTTACAACATCATCATCAACACAAGATCGGTTGTCCATGAAAGACCTTCATTTCAAGGGCCAGTGCGACCTTCCAATATCTGTAGTCATATTCCGGTATGCTGAACATCTTCCTTAGGTATCTTCCAAGCAAGGTATTATAGTTTAGGTTTTTTCAGCTCAGATTATTTTCTTTCCGAATCGGTGGTAGTGTTTAATTAGACAATTAATAAGTGAAAAAATTGAATCCAGATATATTAGAAAGAAATTGAAGTTTCTGTTTGAACTGACAAACATCTAACATTTGTATTTAAAAACAAAAAAAAAACTTACCTCATTCTATTATTGATATTGATTTGGACATATAAAGATTTCTGACTACAATATAACCAGAGTAATTCAGAGACAAAAGTATATTTATAGACGGCTTAAGTTAGGACAGCCGTCATTAATTCTCATAACAGATGACACACGAGTGCTCCTCAAAGTGACTGTAGAGAACAAAGTTATAATTAATGAGAGCTGACCAATCTACCAAATTACGTTGACAGCGAACGTGGCTATCCATTCACTTTCGCTAACGGCTTTCGAACTCGCCAAAGTAATGTTTGTTTGAAATTAAAACATATATGGAACTATAGTTCTACTCAAATTGTTAGCTACCATAATTATTATAGGTTTTACATTTATAATAATAATAATAACTCTTTATTGTACATACACCCTAAAAAATAAATTTTACATTCAATAACACAATATATAAAAAGAAGAAATGTACAACAGGCGGTCTTATCGCTTAAAAGCGATTTCTTCCAGACAACCGGCGTAGAGGAGTTAATGTGAAAAAGCGGATTTATCTCTATACTATAATCTGTTATTGACACATATACTTGTAACCTAATAATCGTTTATTTATTTCCATATCTTGTAGACCTCCGTGATCGAGAGGTGAGTACACCGGTTCTTATGGCCAAGTCGATATAAAAAAACTTCTTTAGTTTTCTATGTTGTCTTGAGTCTGGGTGTCTGTGGTACCGTCGTTACTTCTGTTTTTCCATAACACAAGTGGTTTAGCTACTTACTCTTTTAATTATTATTTTACAGGGACTTATGGACCGTGGCTCACTCGCCATTCAGAACACAATATCAAATCAAATCAAAATATATTTTATTCAAGGAATTTACAAGCTCCTTTGAATATCCATTTAGCAATTATATGAAGTGTCCACCGACCGGTTCGGAAAGTAGTTTCTACAGAAGAACTGGCAAGAAACCCAGTAGTTACCTTTATTAAATTTAAAAAAATGTTATGTTAGTTAAATACAATTATGTATATATGGAATATATCCTGCCTGGAAGTCTACAAGTATTAATTTCACGCTTTTTTATCGTCTGCATAATCTTGTACTAAATAATATACCTTCTACCAATGTATTTTTTACAAATGATTTAAATTTATGAAACGGCAAAGTTAAAAATGTCTGTGGAATTTTGTTATTAAAAACGTATTACTGAACAAAAGTATCGAATTTTTGAGTCAAAAATGTAACGTGATTTTTCCACTAATGCACCGCATAACTGTACACCAACAGTATCGTTTCAAAGTTTTCAAGGAACGGGATTTACAAGGATCCGCCATTTATCCGTTTTTCATGCTTCCCGCTCCGGAGATAAAGCGTCCACTGTAAGCTTTAATATTTATCGTTTTGTCTTAACGTCGGATACTTATTTTCAACGCAAAATGTACTGCATTTAATCTTACCACGGGGAGCATATTTTTATTTTAAAACTTACCTTTCTGATTTAAATTAGAACTCTTTCAAAATAACACTTTGTAAATTTAATGCTTAACTAGCGACCCGCCCTGGCTTCGCACAGTTCCAATGGCTAGTACTAAATATAATTCAGAATTTGTTTATTTACGACATCACATTAGAAACTTCTAAAATTGTCTGCGTTTCTTTACTACATTGTCTATGTTTTGTGCACAAAAACCTATTTCTCGAATCTCTAAATATAAAAACGCATTAAAATTCGTTGCGTAATTTTAAAGATCTAAAGTCTATCTAAGCGTACATAGGGACAGACAGCGGGAAACTACTTTGTTTTTTACTCTGTAATGATGTAAAATAAGTAACAGCTAGTAAAGGTCTCACTGATTATTATCTCTTTTTCTTTCTCTTTTTCCACGGTGAGTAGAAGATTGGGAGCATATACAACCAAATACTCGAATGCAGGAAATCTAGGAAATATGTGGCAAAATTTAATTTAAAGTATTTCAAACCAAATTTCATCAAATTCAGCTCAGCGGTTTGGTCAAACATAGTTGCTTTCACATTTAAATGTAAATATACATTGTTATGGCTTAAGGTATCTAATAAAATTGTTTGACAATGACACAGGCTGAGAATTTTTGGTATTAATTACAATCGAAAAAGAGCTATGTTCCTTGCGTAACTTTATAATTTTGTGCAATGATACGCCTTTTTATGAATGCTCTATCAACAAAGGTAAAAAAAATCTACGGATATAAAATATAATATTCTGTATCATAAATAATACTGGGTGAGAAAATAATATTCAAGCAGGCCAATCAAAGCACTTTTTAATCGTTTTGTTACAATTTTTCATTAAATGCAAGGCTACCACCGGTTCGGACAGAAGATTCTACCGAGAAACATCAATGTCTCAATATAGCAGATTATCTACTCAAAACAATTAATTTGAGATAACCACAACGCCTAATGTTCGATTGACATGTTAATTAATAAATTATAACTATGTATATTGAACCAATGATAATTACAATACTCAATTTAATCCAAGATCCAAGTGATATCAAGTTATTGGGTTTTTCAGGTCGAAAGATTCTATGTGACCAGAGTCTGGAAATTGTAAGTATGTATGTTTCCGTAAACCATGAACTCTTAATGGTCTTATCGTTTACAGTTCCATTGGAAATGTGCCGTGAGGGCTCAGTTAGAAAGCTGAAAACTTAACTGATGATTACGGGTTCAAACCCATGTAAGAACCACTGAATTTACACATGATGCATGGTAATTGGTAAGCCGATGATTTCGGGTTCCATTTCCAAACCCATTGAACCCGAAATCATCGGTTAAGATACACGCATTCTCACGACTGGGCCATCGCAGCTCAAAATATATTAATATTTTTATTAAACTTCATTCAATCTTCAAAGACATGCTACGAAATATTAAAAACACTATATTAATATGTATTCATCAACATCTGTGGAAACCTACATGTTTTATCCGTAATGTATGTAGATCCTAGTATTTCGTTTGTGTGTGTTCGTTGTAAATGTAATATTATTAATTCAAGATTTAATGTAAATCAACTGTTATGTATGCATTTGTATTTCTCTATTTGAATACTTTTATAATTTTAGTAAATTTGTTCGTGAAAAGTAAATTATTTGCAATTTTATTTGTTTACAAAAAATCACACGCTTAAAACTTATAATAAATATACTCGTAAATTTTATGTTTGTATTTACTTAAGCTTTTTAAGGCTTACATTTAATTAAATTTACAAGTTTGGATAAAATATGTATAAGAGATTTTACCAAAAGAATAATTTAACCATAGTGTGTATAAAATGTGTGTTCTAGAGTGGAGACCGCGTCTCAGCAAACGTAGTGTAGGACGTCCTCAGGCACGGTGGAGTGACGATATACGCAAGGCGGCAGGCAGGAGCTGGATGCGAGTAGCCGGAGAAAGACCACAGTGGCGTGCACTTGGAGAGGCCTATGTCCAGCGGTGGACAACAACGGGCTGATGATGTGATGTGTGATGTGATGTGATGTGTATAAAATTTTGTTTAATACTGTAATACACATTACTACCAATATAGCTTTTATTTTGCAAACATATTCGAGTAAATTAAAAACTATTGAACATTTAATACTTTTGATTTACAAAAAAATAAATAATATCGAATGATTTATAATATAAACTACAAATCAATTACACATAAATAATTCATTCTGTTTTTTTCTTTTCAATATAAACTGGACCGAACGCGAAGTAAATAAAGGTGTAAATAAAAAATGCAACCAAATCGACAAACTCTTAAAATGCTTCTCTTTTAGACGTTTAACCTTTTATCATTCATTAAATAAAACTATCATATCGTATTTTTTATGATTTGCATTTATTATTTCCAAGGGTCAATGCAATTTTTTTTGATAACAAATGTATTTGGCATAGGTCATTAGTTCATAGAAGTTCAATTGGTCTCTATCACTATGTACTATTTTGTTGGTTTCTGCCTTCTTTGACACTGTTGGACGGCAAGTGCATGTCTGTTATACCACAGAGTATGCATTTAGTTTCGTAGTTCAAATATCTTTATTCAACAAAGATGCATTAAACTTCCTATGATTGTCAAAATCATCTCACTGCGTTGTACATCATTATTATAAAATATTTTTCACACAGAAAGTGTTTTATCTCCACAAGCAAGATTCAACAATGATATCGTCTCACATAAGTAAGAAAAGAACATAATAAAACAAAAATATTTCATCATTATGCACTGAAAACGAAACAGCCTGTATAACGTATACCGAATTTATGAAAATAAATACGTGATGCGAATGCTACGCGCCAAAAAGGTACCAACAATACATTTTCACGTCACGGGAATAATGTTTAGGAAATAAAATCTTAAAAGAACAAGCCCGTCTCACCTGAACGTCTTCTGAGACAAGATAAAACGCGGCCCAAACTTAGGTCTCAACTTTGTTGTGGAAATTTAAATCTAAATGACAAAGAACATGGATTTTCACGTGAAAGAACAAAAATTAAAGGTGTTTTCAGACATTTTGTTATTTCATTTCATTGTTCGAGTTTGTTTTAGCTGGCAATACATTTCTTAGTAATTCATACTCGTGAAACGTTGACAACCGACTTACGATGATACGCCATTTTGACACGTGATCCTAATAATTATTATGGTCAAAGTCGCATATCACATTCGGACATACATATACTCGTTCTATTATGACTCTCAAATTTCTTCCAATAACGAAGGATTATTTAAATTTCGTAAGTTAAATATGTTTTCTTATTTTTTAAGCTATTAGGCGGACGAGCATATGGGCCACCTGATGGTAAGTGATAACCATTCCCCATAGACAATGGCGCTGTAAGAAACAACCATTCCTTTCATCGTCAATGCGCCACCTACCTTGGGAACTAAGGTATTATGTCCCTTATGCCTGTAGTTACACTGGCTCACTCACGCTTCAAACCGGAACACAACAATACCGAGTACTGTTGTTTGGCGGTAGAATATCTGATGTGTTGTACGGGGTACCAAACGGGGTTTTAAAAAGAACCAAGTAAAGTAAGTAGATATATTTGACGAGCATAAAGAAGGTATTTCAGACATAAATATCCTACAAAACATTTTGAACAAACAATTTCAATTAAAGAGCTATCGCAGAGCCATTGTTATTCACGATAATCGGATGACTAACAATTCAGGTGTATCGTAAAGTTCGTTGTATTGACAGGCAGCCTGCCTCGCTGTTAATATCTACTGAATGTAGTTAAAATGAACTTGTATACGTACGAAATACTAACTACAAACAATTGAACATCGTGTTATGAAATTTTCTATAACTTTGCTTAAGAAATTATCGTAATATTTTTCAAATAAATTTTAGTAGATTGGCACAATCAAGTAAAGAAACTCTTGGGCTTTCATGATTGGTATTACTATTAATCCTTACAACAACTACAAAAACAGCCGGTATATTTCCCACTGCTGGGCTAGGTGCCACCTCTCCCCTTAAGGAGAATATTTGGAACATATTCTATCACACTGTTCCAATGCGGGTTCGTGGAATACACATGTAGCAGAATTTCTATGAAATTAGATACATTGCAGGTTTCTCACGATTTTTTCCTTCACCGCCGAGCACGAGATGAATTATAAACACAAATTATTATATATATCTATTAATCCTTAAAAATACGTAATATTTATGAGTTATAGAACATCTAACTCTAATTTCTTTATACTAATTAAAAACATGTCAGTTCACCTACTTTATTAGATAATCTTGCAAGTATATAAAGAAAGGAAACAGCCCATAACGGATAAGGTCTGGAGTTTATTCCAAAAGGGTCTATCCAATGCGGGTTGTTGGGTACACATAATATGCGGCGGAATATCAACACATACTCTCTTATGGTATACTAGCAACTCGCTCCGGCTTCACACGGGTGCAATATATATTCTAACGAATTATTTTATTTACAGCATCATATAACGAACCATCTAAAATTATCAGTTTTTCTTTAATCTCGAATCAATCAATTCTAAAAAAAAAAACCGCATCAAAATCCGTTGCGTAATTTTAAAGATCTAAGCATACATAGAGAGAGCGCCAACTTTGTTTTACATTATGACAAGTATAGAATTAAAAAAAATAAACACAACAAATGTAATATACTTTTAATATTGTTTTATATGACTTAGCTCGCTGCTTCCCTAGTCGGTTCGTACAAAGTGAATACATTCATCGCTGACCCAAAACCTACCGTCAAAGTTTTAAAGAAAAACTTGTTTACAGAGACGAGCTTAACTACGACGAGCACAACTAGAATGTAGTTTCCAAGTCATTAGTCACACGAGTAGGTTAACTGACACATGGACACTAGCTTATTAAGTCGAATCATATTTAGACTAAGTAAAACATTCATACATGCGAGCCTAGATGGCCCAGTGTAGAACGTGTGCATCTTAACCGACGATTGCGAGTTCAAACCCAGGTAAACACCATTGAATATTCATGTGCTTAACTTCTGTTTATTCATCATTCATGTCGTACTCGGCGGTGATGTGGAACAGCGTGGTTGAATATATTTCGTCGAATATATTCTTTTCTAATATTGCAAATGTGAAAGTAACTCTGTCTGTCTGCCTATCTGGCACTAGTCGCTGAACCGAATTTGATGAAATTTGGTATGAAGCAAATTTGAACTCCAGGGAAGGACAATCTCATTTATTCGTCACACTCGTAAACGCTTTTATTTATAGTAAAAAAGGAAATTAAATGTCCAGATGTTAAAAGTACTAATGAAAGAATTTTTCTTGTAATTTTCATATTTTTTATAATGTAAACTCTTTTTTGTGGACATAATTATTTATGGTATGAAGTCTAATATTGGTTAATACAGCTTTTATGAGTATAACATATTCTACTTCGCTTTGAATGAAAGCCTGCAAATTTATACTTTACTTCGAAGCTTTGAAATAGGTCATAATTGTAACTTCCAATGTGTAGTAGTGTAAAGAATTTTTTTTTTTTTTTTACATTATCCGGTTAGGCATATGACTCCACTCCACCTGATGGTAAGTGGAAATGGAAATATACCACTCCACCTGATGGTAAGTGGAAATGGAATCCAAATGCGAAGAAGACTAGTACGCACAGCAAGAATGAGCTGCACTAGTCACCCTCGCCATGCCGGCCCGCAAGATGCCTCTTCACGCCTCGTTTGAAGGCACCCAGGTTTCTTGTTTTTTTTTTTTTAATATAACAATCACAATAAAAGGAGACTTTAGGTGGTTTATGATAACTAAGATCCTCATAAACTTTGTATACAAGGTCGAACCAGTCTACCTCAAATGTATCAGAATTGTCGTGGTAAAACTTGTAACAGTACAATAGGTCTCAGAGGTCCAGTAGGCAGACCTAATACGTGTACAATACTTGAACCGAAATAAATAATCCCGAGGGAGTTTGGGCCTTGCGAGATCATAGAACGGTGACTTATTTATTATTATTTTCTTTGAATAAACATATCTTCACCGGCGTATTATACGTATTAACATACGTATGATACGCTGGTGAAGATTATTATGATTGTTTTTTTTTTTTTATTGGGGCAAAATACTCTGCGATTCTGTAGCCCGTCGGGATAGGTACCAACTACTAATCAAATATTTTACTAAAACAAACAGCTATACTCTGTATTCTTGTGTTCCGGTTTGTAGGTTTAATTTCCCAAAGTTGGTAACATACGAATGAACAACAGATGATGTTGATAGGAAGGTTTATTACAGCACCATTGTCTATAGTATTACCATTAAAAATATTATACTATGCTATGATTAATATACCTTTGACTACGTATGCAGAATTTCTTGATAATTCACTTATAAGTTCAGATGTTAAAACGTAACAAACGAACTCGCTTTCGCATTTTACATTATTGCTAAATATCTGCCTACGTGTTCTTATTTTAAAACAGCATTACAATCGTAACTTTTTGATTCCAGATTTTATCACAATGTAAATGATTCGATTGAAAACAATAGATCCCGCTGAGTTTCTTTCGCCGGTTCTTCTCAGGTCTGAGGTGTTAAATTCCGAACCGGTGGTAGATTTTCAAATATCAATAAGAAAGTGTAAACGCTTCTATTTTGTTTAAAAGTTTTTGTTCGCGCCAACGATTTTTATTTATATATATATATATATATATATATATATATATATATATATATATATATATATATATATATATATATATATATATATATATATATATATAATACTCAAAAAGAAAAGTAATGTGTAAAATCGAATGTTCTGTGATCTTCTTTTGTTTTTATTTTTCACTTATAAACTATTAATTACAACGAAAGTATGTATAATTATATTGCAATAATATCAAGATTAAACTAGTTTTAAGGCAATTTTTTGTTTAATTGAGTTCGCACTCCAGTGGTAGTAGTATTAGTAAGTATTAGACAGTTTTTGACTTTGACTTTGATTTTCTTTTGTTTCTTTTTTTTAACTTCGAGATTGTATCAAATGTTGTGTCACAGTTGTCATTTATTAAACGTATTTGGTTGTACCGCGCCATCTTTGATTGAAATCATGTTTGTTCCTATAATATTAAACAAGTTATTGCTATTCGAGCGAGTAATACATAAATAATAGACAATCAAATGCTATGACCTGCGAATCACGCTACGTTGCGTTTTCATTGAAATAGTTTGAATTTCTGTATGTGTAAGATTAACTATTTGCAATTCTTCGGATTGTTACTTACCTAAGGTAATAACATATTTGCTAATGGCAACACAGTTTTAAAATTGGAACATTGCGTTAATATCGATTTTCTTACCTAAAAATCAAAATCAAAAGTTTCGTTATTCAAGTAATTACAGTCGTCGTGACACTTTTGAGTCGTTACTGTTGACGTAACAGCAAGGAACTCAGTAATTACTTTTCAATTAAATGTATACCTTTCTGCTATTAAAAATACTAACCACCAGAGTTCATTTAATGTGTGTGAGTGCATTTAAACTATATCCATATTCTAGTCATAATCTACAGTCTATATCTGTAATAAACTTAGTGTTCTAATTTAGATTAGAAAAAAAATTACAATCAAATATAGATTAACAACAAATATCTAAAGTATCGCCATCTCTTGGCATAAATTGTAACTATATCTGACAGTAAATTTATCAAGAAAAAAAATATCCTTATGTGAATCCTTAAGTGATGGCACGCTCGAGCCTACTCAAAGTGATCTCGACATTTCCTCAACGTAAACTAAAGTAATGCAAGTTGACACGCTCGTCCGTAACTTTCCAACAGTTGACTCCGAAAATAACCAGACTGTCAACATTAATAACATCCGAGTTCACAGCGAAATTCCTTCGCAACTGACAAAGAGCGATGAGGCGACGCACGCTATTTTTCAAACGCCCCGCTAAGCCTTCTAAATTATGTATTAGGTGTTCTTGAGAATAATAAGTTTGTATGATCGAGTAAATAGTTATTTATGTCTTTTATATGTGTATACACCCTTACTTTTTAATAAAGGCCGTTGTTATTGGTTACTTTTACAATCAAAAGGAGTTGACATCCAAGAAGTATATATTAATTTAAATAATTGTATTTAACTAACTTGACTTTTTATTTTTTAAATGTTGAAAAAGAGTAACTATTGAGTTTCTTGCCAGTTCTTCTCGGTAGAATCTACTTTCCGAACAGGTGGCAGCTTCACTTAATTGTAAAATGACGATTCAAAAGTGCTCGTGGAAGCCTACTTGAAGATAGTTTATTTTGATTGATTGATTGATTAAATCATAATATTATTGTATTGAAATTATGCACCCAAAAGGCCGAGCGATCTTTGATGCATATATTAGCACCAGTTCGCTGGCATATATATTTCTATAGGCTATTATTCTTGGTGTTATGCTATGTGTGGGACTGTTACCTAGCAAACATATTATACTGTACCGCAATACAGCAATGCTAAAGTATTGTGGCATTTGAAGGTCGAGTTAGCTAGTAGAAAATTAGTTCTCAATGCTGTTGGCGCATTGGAGATGTAAGGAATGGATAAAATGTCATTACGACGCCAATATAGCAGTTATAATTATGTCATAAATAAAAGGAGTTTTGAAGGAACGCTTGATGCTTTTAACTTACTCGGAAGGCTACCCGAATATGTCCAGATTACACCGCAACAACTTACCAGCACCCAAACTAACCTAACTTTCCATAACTTTTATCCAGTAAAGTAACTTAAATATATCTACAGTATAATATCAACGTCAAGATAAGATCTCACTTAGAAGAAGCCAAAAAAAACAATTTAAACTTAAAACTTTAATTGAGATGCTGTCAGAAAAAAAACAACAAGAAACATTAAAAAAAGAAATAAAGTCAAACTCACCCAAGACACGGATAACATATTTGTGGAGATACAAATGTAACAATAAAAAAACCTTGCTTTTGCTAGACATTGTGTATTAAATAACAGAAACAACGAAACAAACGAACGACGTTTGCGAATAATTAGAAGACAAGAATTCAAACAATAACAAAAAAGTGTAACTACTTTACATGAAATCGCAAGTAAATAGAAAGAGATAGCAAAAAAACAAAACAAAAAAACTATTTAAAATTTTGAAAGACGTACTAGGATGATGGAATTAAAACATTTTTTCAAACGAACATTCCTGTCAGATGTCAATTCTTCTTCTTCTTCTACATCGTAAATTACATACATAGCGATATATATATTTTGTAAATCTGTATGTATTCCCCTTCAACGCTTTATATTAATTATTAATAATAAAACATATGCTATAAACTGATTCGTGAATTAATAATATGTTATTAAAGTAACTGGGCATGAAATTAACATTACATTTCGTTACACTCTACTAAACTTTTCTAATTAATAAATTTAATTATTAATTCAGAATTTAAATCTTCAGATAATAAGCTTAAATATGAATTTGTTATTTGTTAGAAAATAAATATTAAACATATATATAAACATTACCATTGTCTTAAAAGGATAGAAGTATGTGTGATACTTTTTTTCCTCACGCAGCCTCGCCCGATCTATGTAGGAGTCTAGGTAAATAAAATTACCTAGGTATATCTTTCCTATATAACAATATTTATTAAAATAAGAATTATTAACATGAAGTCCTTAAATATATACAAATATGCACCAAAACTACTTATTGTATAAATCTTGACCGCGTGGAATGGTGGCAAGAATGCTAGCAGCATTTCCCCGTTGAATCTAAATTCCGATCCTCTGGGCAGGAAAGGAACCAGCCCTACTGTCACCAGAAGAGGCAATAAGGTGAAATGTTATATTTTTAATGAACAAGCTAACTTTTGGACAGTGTGGCTTTCCTTGGGTTTCAAGCTTACATCATATTTTGAAATCGTAACAGACATACAGACAGACAGAGAAAATATTGGTAGTAATGTTCACCAAATTTATCATGTTAATCCCGATCCCGGTCGCTAAATTTTTCCTTAAATATATCTTCAGAATTTGAAGATTCAACTACCACCTTCATATCTGTAAATCTACAACAGCGCGATTTTTAAGGCATTTCCTGTCTCGCACAACCACTCTAAGTAACAGTCTAACCTTTGGCTGGCAGTTTTTTGGACTTAAACTTAACCAACGATTCCATTATACCTATATTACTGAGTCTAAAATCCATAAGTTTTGTTTAGTTTAAACTATTAAAGAAGCTGAAAATACTAAACACGTAGAATCAAAATGGTGTTACGTTAAAATGGCGTAAGAGACTGTTAAGATGCTCGTGACTCGTCGCGTGTTGAAAGGAGTTGTAAAATGTTACTTCTCTTGCTTCTTATTATAATAGGTACTATCCTCTCATCTCGTATTCTGAAAAAACCGCTGAACATAATTTCGTTTAGTATTTTAGTTTTCCAGTGTAAAAAGCGAGTGGGCCAGTTTACTAATAAGCAATCTAAGCAATCCCTTGGGTTTTCTTTGTCCCCAATTTTGTCTATATAATTTTTTATTGATATTTATATAATTTTTTTACTCTAATGAAAATAAATTTTCAAGTTTATAAGACAATAGATATTCGACTATGAGGAAGTTCCGTTCTGCTTTCGGGGAAATGGAAGATGTTATTTATGAGATATCGTGGTGGTATTATGGTCGTATTACTTGATGGTATGGCTTTCTACGAGCAAGAATTGTTATTTTCATAGCGCCTATAGGTGGTGATAGGTACTTACGAAGAGTACCGTTTGCCCGAACCCACTTGTAATATAAAACAAAAAATATATATCGTGGATAGCGGTAAAGAACGAAGGTCTACTATATAAGTACAATGATAGTTAAAATATAAATGAACTATACTAACTAGAGTCTAACTCAACTGTAGAGTTCATGTCACTTGCACAAATGCAGTATTTTTAAGGAGGTCATAAAAACCAGCAATGGTAATCGAAAAATAGACAACCCTTACGATCATTGCATATGATGTATAAGCAACGTTAACATTACGTACTGAAATACATGTTTTGGTATCATTTGACAGCCGACTGAGTACGCTCATTGGTCAAAACAATGGATTTTCGTTTTTGTTACACACTTCCATCCCTTTTTATAAATTCACTCACACATATTTAGGAATGCGAATGTAGAAGGCCAAGTGGTAAAACCAAGAAAATCTTGACCGATGATTGCCGGTTCGAAGCCAGGCAAACACGACAGAATGTTCATGTCCTTGATTTGTGTTTATAACTCATCTTATCCTAGTTGGTGAAGGAGAATATTGTGAGGCAACCTGCATGTATATAATTTTAGCGAAATTCTGTCACACTTGGATTCACCAACGCGCATTGGAATAGCGTAGTGGAATATGCTCCCAACTTTATCTTCTAAAAGTAAGAAGACCTTAGCTGAGGAGCACATTTTTATTTCAAAAGTTTAGCCTTTGTATCATCGGCTAGCGATAAAATATCTTATTACTTATAAACCTAGTTATTGATGTGTTTCCTTATTACTTCAATAAGCGACTTAGAATACTAAGCCAATATTTATTTTTCACACGTCTATTTCCATTTCCGCAGTATTTCGATTACAAAGCATTGAAGACATCTTTACGATCGTGTTTACGACTTCCCCCAGCATCGAATGATTATAGAGACTTCTTGTATCGACTTAAACGGTTTTAAATAAATAGTGAATAAATAGTCATGTGATGAATTGGTTTGTTTATGTTTGTCACGCTAACATTGCCAAGAAAGCCTACAGTGATGATTTGCTAAGCTTGCAGGGACTAGAAATAGACTCCATTATACAGGTCATATTATAGAACACACGCAAGCAGATGTATTATATTCCCTCGTTTTCATAATCCAACCAACAACAAGTCCAAGCATTCTACTGTGCATGTTTTGTAAGGAAAATAAACCTTGCTTACATCCAAAGAGCTGAGATGGCCCAGTGATTAGAACACGTGCATCTTAGCCGATGATTGCGGGTTCAAACCCAGGCAAGCACCGCAGATTCATGTGCTTAATTTGTCTTTATAATTCATCTCGTGTTCAGCGGTGAAAGAAAATATCGTGAGGAAACCTGCATGTGACAAATTTCATAAAAATTCTGTCACATGTATATTCCACCAACCCGTATTGGAACAGCGTGGTGTAATATGTTCCAAAACCTTCTCCTCGAAGGGAGAGGAGGCCTTTAGCCCAGCAGTGGGAATTTACAGGCTGTTGTTGACTTTGACTTTGACATCCAAATATCAGGGCCACAACTGAGACATTTCTTATAATCAGAATTTATATACTACATATTAATTGTAACTTACAGACCAAATTACGGTTCGTTTACAGCATGTGGCTTGGTGAAATAAACTATAAGATTGCTTAAAGAGGTGAAGAGGTGGAGTCCAGCAATACGATACAACGAGTTGTTTCAAAATTGCTCACCAGTTTACCGACACTCTGGTACTTAAATAGGTTAGCTATAGTTTAAGCAAAGGTTATTACGGGTCAGAATCGTAAAATCTTTACGAGGACGACCCAAACAGACGTTGAGAAGTTTCCGTGGTTTTGAGCTTGGACATTGGAATCCAATGTTGGACGAAAAGTTGGTTATATATTATTTACGTAAAATAAACTTTGATCTGTTGGTCATGGTAAATTAAATGGGATTAGAGTCAAATCAAAGCCAAGTGTTGATCAAACATTGGTCATTATTTCTAAATTGCTTTTCCAAACATCGATGTCATTAATGATATTTTATCATCGCCATCACTCGCAATCAGTTTATTCAATGCAAGAGATAAGAAGAGAAGAAAAAGATCTTCTTGAAATGCATGTTACAGTTTAGCAGTACGCGATTTAATGTAACTTGCAATACGTATAGATATCCTTACATTTTTTTTCTTTCGTGGCAAGATAGTTTGAATTCATTTAGCAATGTATAAGTAACATCGGTGCTAATCTGTACGAACTCACGTTGTATGTCACGCGTCAAATTTTAACAATACATACAGTGATAAACGCCGTTTTGATACGAATGTACATTTTCAATATTATACTCGATGTCGCTTATCACATTTTGACATTTCGTACTCGTACGAGTTTCTTGTCGCAAAGTATCTCTACTGTAATTCTAATTAAGAATAAGTCACTAATATATCACTCGTCAAATTTTGAAAGCCGACGTACGCTGATACCCTATATTCGAATGCTTATCCTTTAAATTTTTTATTCTATTTAAAACTAATCTGTGCCAGAGCCTTCTCGCGCGTTTTATTTCACAAAAAAGTTAGTCATTTCGCTGATTTGATTATAACTTACTAATTCTGTATTAGGCTTTTATAATATTTAGCCGTTAGTGGGACCTTGTGGACATTGCAGGGTTACTCCTTATTTAATTAGCTATCTGCCATACTATCTCGACAGAATCGGCTAAGCCGATCCAGAGCTTAGCCAAAACAAACAGACAGACAAACAAAATTAAAAAATATATGTTTTGGAACCGTTCAAACATAAAAATGCATCTAGTAAAAAGCGGTTATTTTAATATTACAATTACCAAATTATTTTTATTTTTATTATTAATTACAGCGGTTATTTTAATATTAAACACTTAAATTTTGTTATATGACGTCATCGTAATCCTCTTGCTCTTATCCCAATTTTATTTGGCGTTGGCGCAGCATGTCTCTTCCTTCCATACTTCTCTGTCGGACGTCATCTCACAAGTAACATTATTTCTAACCATATCGTCTTTCACACAATCCACCCATCGTTTCTTGGGCCTCTACCTCTATATCCATCCACATCCATGCTCAAGGCCTTCCTCGTTCCTCATTTTTCCGCATTACTTTTAAAGTCGAAAAATGTAAAGTAAAGTAACAGCCTGTAAATTTCCCACTGCTGGGATAAGGCCTCCTCTTCCACTAAGAAGATGGTTTGGAACATATTCCACCACGCTGTTAGAATGCGGGTTGGTGGAATGCGCATGTGGCAGAATTTCGATGAATTTAGACACATGGATGTTTTCTCACGATGTTTTCCTTCACCGCCGAGCACGAGATGAATTATACACACAAATTAAGCACATACATACAGTGGTGGTTGCCTGGGCTTGAACCCGCAATCATCGGTTAAGATGCACGCCTTCTAACCACTGGGCCATCTCAGCTCACGCATTACGTATACATGACGTCAAAGCGACATACATATAGTAAGACACAAATTAGATGTAGCATCCGAAAATGCAATGGAATGAAAATAAAACCAATTACTGCCGATTTACACAACCAATAGAAATAGCTCCCTATCGCGCCATTCGACGCTATTCGTCGCTATAGATTCACGCGTCAGAGAAAGCAAGTGCATGTAAGTCGACGCGTCAAATTGACGAATATATTAGGTCATATGATAGTGTTTGTGCAAAGATCATATTCGCGTGAGAAATAAATATTGATAATTTGGGATAGCGTACTTAATTCGGATGTGATCGGTATTACGAATTTTGCCGATGCGACATCTAAGTTGTGTCGTACTATACATGTATATAACTTTCTGACATTTTACGGTCGAGTTTTGTGGTGAGTTTTCAGTTTGATTTCGCAGAATGGCTTTTCTGTGTTCTGTACATTGGTAAAAAATAATATTCATATGATATTTAACAAAAACTCAAAAATCAAATTTAAAATGTATTGTAAAATTGCACTTTTATATTCTTTTATTAAAATACCACTCAGTTTAAGAGCAGTTATTTTTATGTATAGATATTTATTGATTACATTATGTGCAAAGATTACTAGTCTTTTCATTGCGACGTATTTTGCGAAATACGGAACAAACGTGTGTATCCTTAAATTCAATTAAGTTTCAAATTCACGTACAAGTCACAACCTTATGAAAACCTATTTAACTTCTTAAACTAAATGGATTTAATAGTTTTAAAAGCTTTTATTTAATCTTTATGGTATAGTTATCAAATGAAAAAGGTAAAAATAATTCAATTTTATTGTTTTTTTATTATTATTGTCGTAATCTTTCTGTCTAAGTCAGAAAGCATAACATAATATAAATTAAAAAAAGTACAATAATATACTATTAAATATATAGTATATTATTGTATTTTCATTTTCATGACGTCACCACCGCCCAATGACAGAGGTGCTTAGAAATGGTAAGCCCCCCTTACATAACCATAATACTAAATAACTCATAAACACCATGCGTACCTCTGTTTCAAACCGAAACACTATAATACTAAATATTGCTGTTTAGTGCTAGAATATGTAATGAGTGAAGGAATCTGTTCCTAGTTATTTGAAAGTTAAAGGTGATCTCTCACTCCGAATAGATACAATAATATTAAGTGATGTCAGATATCGATTGCCACTAAGACGTTGACTAACCTCTCAATTTGTATCATAGAGAATATTACTGTGTATGTAGATGTAAGGTGGTGTGTATGTTGAGATAATAAATAAAACCGCATTAAGCTTGTGACTCAGAGCACAGCATCAAAGCCAGCGATGCTCGCGTGCCCTGCAAACATAAATCGAACCCCGTTAAATCACACCCCAGAGATTCCCACGGGGATATAGTCCCTTTAAAATTTACTTAATAAAATTAAATGAAAAAAACATTGGCTTTCAGAAAAACCAATTTGGATAATCTTACTACTTGTAACAGTAATGATTATTTGGGTAGTTAGTGGTAGAACTCTGTGTAAGCTTATCTAGTTAGGTACCATTCATTAGATATTTTACCGCCAAATAACAGTACAACAGGCTGGTGGCGCATTGACGATGAAAGGAATGGTTTGTGTTTCTTACAGCGCCATTGTGTATGGGCGATGGTGACTACTTACCATCAGGTGGCCCATATGCTCGTCCGCCAACCAATAGCAAAATGAATATATATATATATATATATATATATACATTTATTATTATTTACTTTGTTGTAGGGCTTTGCGCAAGCCCATCTGTGTAGGTACCACCCAATCATCAGTTATTCTACAACCAAATAATAGTACTCAATACCGTTGTGTTCCGGTTTGAAGGGTGAATGAGCCAGTGTAACTACAGGCACAATAGACATAACATCTTAGTTAGGTTATGAAAGGAATGGTTAACGTTTCTTTCTTACAGCGCAATTGTCTATTGGCGATGGTGACTACTTACCATAAGGTGGCCCATATGCTCGTCCGCCAACCAATAGCAAAATATATATATTCTACCGCGAGAATATATATATTAACAGAGTTTGTTGTGTTGTGGTTTAAAGGGTGAGCTACTACAGGTACAGGTCATAATACTTTAGTAGGCCATAAGTATTGTAAGGATTGGTTAATTTTTCCGCCATTATGAAATCAGATACGTGTCTCCAGCAACAAGATCCATAGTACTTTAGCCAAGAATATGGACCGTTCCATTTTTGAAAATTTTCCTTCAATGCATCAAGAGGAATATAAAAATTGACCTGAGGACGGTTTTGTCTCGGTTCGGTGGCTATGTAAGTCGGGGACTTGCTAATATATAAAGTAGAAAAGAAAACAGTAACATAAAAATCTATATAGAAGACACGAGCTGTATAAATGGAGATTAGGTTTAACTTGAATATATGTGGGTAATGGATTTATGGGGGATTTATTTGTATTCTTTCAGAGAAATAAATGACTTGAATTGAATATAAATAAATCTAATTTAAGTCGGATTTGATAGTTCTTTACACACACATATATATAAGTATATATTTTGTTCGGCGAATATTTTCTCTTATTTATTTTGACAGGATTTATCATATTTTATACTTTTGTTAGATATATCAGTTATTTTTGTTTCGTTTCGATTGGGAACTTCCTCTAGAATATTAATTCGAGAAATATAACATTGAAGTAATGATACAGTCAGTTAATGGTTAGTGGAACTGTAGGTCGCTGTAACCCTTATTTAGGATACAAAATATTATCTTTGTTTTTTAATTATAAACTATACCTTAGATTGAAATCGTTTTTTTTTCTGCAAAGGTCTGGAAAAGCCCCTATTCATGGCGATGCTTGAAGTAATAAAATTTCAAGTAACACATTAAGAAAAATAAATAAAGCTTTACCTCAGTAAGTTCGATGATTGGAATCAAACGTGCAACGGATCATGAATGAGAATAAATTAAGCAGATGAAAACTAACTGACGCATAAGTAGGCAATAACAGTAATAATTGCTTTATTAGGTTTATTATAAAGCTGGGGATTTCAACTGATAATAAATATCAGGTAAAATTAAGAAAAATAAGTCTTGTTGTAGTTTTGGGTAACGTCGATCACGCATAAGTACTAATAAAAACATTAAAGATGAGTTAAAAACTTTATTTTATACTAGCAGTGCCCAAGTCTTCGTGCGCGTTTGAATTTAACAAAAAACTTAGCTGTCTGACAGTGAAAATCCCATTAAAATCGGTCTAATTGTTTTAGAGATTAGGCGGAACAAACAGACAAAAACTTAAAAAAAGAATTATTTTGCTGTATGGACCGTGTATACATACATCAAAATGCATATAGTATTTTATAAATAAATTTATTTCATTATTTCTATGCTTACTTTTTCATAAACTCGACTTTGTAATAAATACTAACGCTTATTCACCAATTTATCGCTTGGGTCGTATCGTAATAAAAGCAAGTTTAATATCCTCCTAGCCGATTACAAGTCCTTTACAATTGAAATATGCGATTCTAAGTGGAATAATACTATTGTAAAATGACCTTATTACTGCTGTCTCTCATTGGACGAGGCTTTTCGCTATAATAAGGGATACAACTTGACGGGAGAATGTATTCCATTATTCTCTATGGGTCTGTCGCGAAGTGTTTCTATTTATAATTTTATTGTAATAGTAATCTTTATATACTTTATATTTATGATACAAATAAATACTTTTTAGGTTCATATCGCCTTTTTAAAATATCTTTCGGTCACTATATATGAAAAAAAATATGAAGAACTTTAGATTCTAAATGTAATAACTGACTTCGTTATACATACTATTTTACAATTTTTTTCAATTGAATGGATGCGAGATTTTTTGTTCAAAATTTGATATTTGTGATAGGATTTTATGACTCCGCAGTAATTTAAATTCGCCTGATTCGCCTCCTGATTGAACAATGACTAAGGTAAGACTAAGTTATTGAATCTTATATTGTAAAGAAAATAAAAAAAAAGATATCTTCACAGACAACAACACATGTCTTGTAACCAAAAAAATAATAATAAAATAAATTCGGTCCGAATTTATTATTTTTTTGGTTATATGAGTAGTTAATAACTTCATAAACTAGTGAGAGCAGCAGAGCTATATACACACACAAAGACTTTAATTACTATAACATTTAAAGTTTACATAACAAAATTCCATAAGACTGTAAGTCGGTTATGTACATATAGTACCAAGTGAGTAGTTTCAAAATACTTTTATGAAACCAAGCTATAATTTGACGTGTTATATTGTTAAATACATTCCAAAGACTCTTGCACACTGTTTTAAATATTACATGCTATTTATTTTTACGTACATAGAAAAACTAATAACATATTATGTTAGGAGACTCTTACGTCTACCAATACACGCTGTCCCGGTCAGAGCATCGTTTTCCTTAGTCCCGACCGGATATTAAACGGCGACTCTACGTCAGAGAACGGTGCTGGATACATGCTCATTTAAAATGAATAAACTTGTTTTATAACATGTTATACATGTGAGAAACTACGTCATATAGTCATATTGAGAACGTTTATGGCATAAAAAATGTTAGACAAAACAAAGTTTATTTAATAATATAAGTAAGGGGAAACATAAGATAAAAATAAAAAAATAATAATCAAAAATTGGTGCATGAGCACAGATGGCCCAGTGGTTAGAACGCATTAATTCATTCATGTGCTTAATTGTTGTTAATTTTATTCATCTCGTGCTCGGCGGTGAAGGAAAACATCGTGAGGAAACCTGCATGTGTCTAATTTCATAGACTCGCATTGAAACAGCGTGGAGGAATATCTTTCAAACCTTCTCCTCAAAAGGGAGAGAAAGCCTTAGCCCAGCCGTGGGAAATTTAGAGGTTGTTGTTGTTGGTGCACAAAGGCGGTCTTATCACTTAGTGATCTCTCATAGACAATCTTTAGTGGTATAAGCATATAAATAACAAACAAATAGGTATTACATAGGAATATACCTACTTACTTACTAGAAACACAAGGGACATAACGTTTTACAAGGCACATGAATAATAGTTCTTACATTCTGATAAATACCAGTGACCAGTGGTGACCACTTCCTATCAGGTACCATTCGCCAGAAAAACTTAACAGAAACTTCTCAAAGTAAAAGTTTTATGTATATAGGTTTAGTAGCTATTTCAATCAAACAAAATATTATATAAATTTGCTCATTAATTGGTATTGATTATAGTTCTTCGAAGCGATAGTGCTGTGACGAATTCCAAGTTTGTTCGCACAGAACAGCAAAGAAAACACTTTATAAATACCGGGAAAACGTCCGGTCCGAAATTGAATTATTATTTCTCGGAAAACGCAATTCCAATCACGGGTACCTCGAATACAAAATGTATTATAATATTTAATATTCTTGAAATTGATTTGAAATAAATTTACAGACTACATTTTTATAGAAATCCATCACAATGCTATTCTTTAAGAAAAAATATAAAAAATTATATCGACTTCATAAGAAAATTTTTAGCGTCAGAAACGCTAAACATTTTCTGTTATCGTGATGTCATTATGACATCTACCCGCTTTTGTTCTGTTAAGACTCTCCTTTAGATTTTTGTAGGATGATTAATCCAAATCACATCAAAATACTCTTTATTGTACACCAGTAAAAACAGCGCTTAGTCACGTTTAAGAATGATGCACAAGAAGCAGTCTTATCGCTAAAAACAGGAATCTCTCCCAGGCACTCTTAAAGTAGAGGAAAGAAAAAAATATAGAAAGAGGTAGGGGTATATAGCAGATATAAACATTTTATAAATCCAAAAAACTCGGCTCGATTAGATATAAATACATTTATTTAACATAATAGGTTCAATCGGCATAACTCCAGGTTGTACAATCAATCACCCTTAATTTTTAAGATAACCCTGTAATAATAACTAACACCTAACCTCCAATTCTTTTTCCTCATCCACCGTTCAAAATCAACCGCTTTTTGTTTTTGTCGTGCCAGGCAGTACCAGCTCGCCGCACCACGCCACGAGAGGAAGTGACGGGAGTCCCACTATACGGTATCGATAACCGAATCAATAATCATACTAAAAAATTATATTTCAATTTAAAAAAAAAAACGTATTTAGAAATGAAAACCGTATTAAATATTATTATTTCAATTAAAATTATATCAGTATATTTAAAAAATCATGACAAACATAATAAATAAATACATTACAGTGATTAATAAATTATCAATATTTAACTAAAATATATTATGTCAATAAAAAAGGGTTTTGATCTTATATAAATATTAGTACTAAATTTTTACCTACTCGCTACAAGAGTTCTCAAAACACGTGTGACTCTGAAGTTCGAAGTTTATTCATTCAATACTTAATAGATATTTCATATTGTATTCTCGTTTTTCTGAGAAGGATGTCAAATATAGACGTTGAATAAATGTGTATAACAAGGAAAATGTCAATTTCATGTCGGCATTCAAACGGCGTAATATATCCTTCTATATATAATTTTTGTGCACGTGTTTCAATAAACATCGCCTAAGCCGCTGGATCAATCATTACATAGTATAAAACAATGTCGATTTCTCTGTCCTTATGTAAGCTTAAATCTTAAAAACGACGTAACGGATTTTGATGCGGATTTTTTTAATAGATAGAGTTATTCGAGAAGAAGGTTTTTGTATATGTATAATGGACAATATAGTAAAGAAACACTGATAATTTTAGATATTGCTAATGTGAGGTAAATAATCAAATTCTGTAGAACAATCAGTATCAGCTTTGCACCCGAGCGAAGACGGGTCGGGTCGCTAGTCATCTATACTAGATACTATTCTTAATTCCGAGTTTGTTTGATTGGCTGAAGCAAAACTTATAAACCGGATTGAACTTAAATATGAACCTATTATTGTCAAATCTGCATGCGTTTAGTTTGAATACGGTTTAAATTAGCACAGCGTGTAGGAATAAACTCCAAGACCTTAAGTCCTACACTCCCAACAGTGGGATATTTACTTTGATCCCAGTGTGAACAGCTAAAGACCTTGTGTTATGGAAAATCAGAAGTAACGGTATAACAAACACCGAGACCAAAGACAGAATAGAAAACTAATGAACGTTTTCTACATCGAATTGAACCAGGGACCCCGGAGTGGCGTACCAATGAAAACCAATGCACACACTACTCGACCACGTAGGTCATCAAACGTCAACCTGATAAAGGGTTTTAAAAACATTCTATGGTTGGTAAGAAAGTGATAAGTTGTGTACAGAAACAACATCGATGTGTTAGTTTCCTTGTCTTTAAACGGTTTACATTAAATTTGTTTATTCAATTTTCCCGTCAGAAACACAAACTAGACTGAAGGCAAACCTTACAACGTGTTAGCACTCAAACAGAAGCTAATATATCTGCAAACTACACGTCTTATAAACAGTGTAAGGAGTTATTATCTTTAAAGGCAAAGAAAAACGTACTTTTTATATATATTTATAATGAAATAGACGTCTATCACATCTCACCATATGGATATGTAGATGAAGACGAAGGTGGTTTTAACTAGCATTACACTTATTAATTATTAAATTATTAAAGCGTTCAAAATGTCTGTGTTGCGAAATTTGAAAAAATATTAAGGAACGCTTGTGTGCAAAAGGTTAGTATACAATTAATAAGTTTATGATCACACACCTTGGGAAGGAAACGAACACCTCCTGGCTATTTCATTTCATATTAAATTGTATATATAATAAATGAGACAAAAAAGACCCGCTGAGTTTCTTTTGCCGGTTCTTCTCAGATCAGGTTATTTTCTTTGAACCGGTGGTAGTGTTTCAATTGACCATCAATAAGAAAGTGTAATGCTTCTACATTGAATAAAGTTATTTGAGTTTGAGTTTGAATTGTTAAATTAAATATATGTGCGCGGGTTTTGAAGTGAAAATGTCTTCGAATTAATCATGCTTATATATCAATGCTGTGATTTTTTCGTCTGTTAATTAATATATAGTTTGTATCTGAATTAGAGATAATCTCCTTTTCCTTGTTCGTTTCACGATATTGTGTAACCGAATTGAAATCGGTTTTGTGAATTAGGCGTTTTAGTGGTTTTGGCAAACGCGATATATTCAGAATCACTAAAGACTTATTTAATTTAGGGTTAAATATTGCGTTACTTTAATGCGTTTTTTTTTTTATAAAATTATAAATTATTGTATGTAATAAATTTAGATTGAAAGCTGTAGAGGAATTCTAATTTGTACAGTCAGAGTAAGAAAACCTTCGTCATTTAAATAAAACTAGTTTTAACGGATTTGAATCGCGTATATTAATTATTTTTGACATCCCGACGTTTCGACCACGAACGCTGTAAATCCGTTATAACTAGTTTTATTTAAAAGTGTAATAATCGCGAAAATTTAAGACAACCTTCGTCAGTTTTCAAATTCATTCCTTTTTCAATTCGTAAACTCTTAGAACCTTTTGAAACTAAAGCACTAAACTGACAACTGCATATAAAATTAAACTTACATAGTATGATAACTTGGTTAAAAATAGTGCAACACCTTTGGACTGCGTCTAGTTTTATATTGACATGAAATCTTTTTAATGGCGTAATTAGTTATTCCAAATCTAAATTAGATATGATATCTTCTACTGAATTGTCAAAATATGTCTGTCAGTGCCATATATTCTCGGTCGGTAAAGCAGATTATCGCTCATACTGAGCACACGAAAATAGATCTTAAGATGACGAACCTTTTTTTACCCCGAATGTACCTTACAGATAAAATCACTTGCACTATGTTTCACGATTGTTGTGCACATAAAACTCACTTATAGTAAAAATTACTCACTTAATAGTACATTGTATTTAATGAATAATTGTTAACGCATTCACTTTTGGTGATTCCTTTCTAGTTCCAAAACGTTCTAATTTGAGTTACATTGTGAAAATCCTAACATCTCATCTCACAATCGTATTATACATTAATATAAAAAGTAAAGTAAAGAATCAAAAATGCCTCTCAGCAGAGATGGTCTCCTTTCCTTTTTAAAGAGAATTTCAGTGTACCCGCCACGTTGCTTTAATACGACCAGGTGTGGCAGATTTGCACCTGTAATATGTAAATTTCCTAACGATCTCCTGTATGTTGATTTGCACAAAGAATTCGAACCAGTTATCTTTGGTTAAAATATACGTGTTCAACCACTAGGGAATCTCGGCCTTAATGCAACATTTTTTCTTTTTTCTACAACAAAATCACAACCATAGCCACTCCGATAAAACTTACAATTTTAAGCGAATCCTAAATAATCAGCTGTCAGAATGGAAACGAGTAAGCCATTTATAAAGATAAAATTTCCCTACAAAAGGCTTTGTACACAAGGAACCCGCAATAAACCGATGAATGTATGGTGCTCGTCAATAACAAAACGCTGCCGAAAATAACCCCGGGGTCTGTTTAGAAGTATCCCGCTGTAACCGGATATTACGACCACACTGACGCCTTCGCTTATCGCTTTTAACATATATATGGAGTCAAATTAACAAGGCGTTATTTTGTACTATTGTGAATACAACATCATGACTATCATTTTTAACACTACTTTAAAAGTTACCCTCATAGATTCGATATATTTTCTCCGATACACTTGTTATAATTTTTTTTATGTGATAGGTGGCTAACGAGCTGGAGGCTCACCTGATAGAAAGTGACTACCACCGCCCATGGACATCTGCAGCACCAGGGAGCTAGCAGGTGCGTTGCCGGCCTTTAAGGAAGGAGTACGCTCTTTTCTTGAAGGTTCCCATGTCGTATCGGTTCGAAAAGACCGCTGGCGAAAGCTGATTCCACAAAGTTGTTGTGCGTGCCAGAAAATGTCTTATACATATAGCCGCCCATTTAAAAGCGTAAGAGATTATATAAGATATATTGACTATTCCTTACACCGTCAATGCACCATCTTGAGAGCTAAGATTTTGTGTCCTTTGTCTGTAGTTACTGCTCACTCACCCTTCAAACCAAAACTCAACAATACACAGTATTGCTGCTTAGCGGTAGAATACTTATGTTTTCTATGGTGGTACCTATTTGGACTTACAAAAACATACCAAGGAACCCTGTCTCCAAATAAAGAACGTGACAGATTTGTAATCCAATCAGTTAAAGGTTATCCCACATGCTTGTATCACGACGTGTCGCAACGTACAATGTTTTACGGTACAATGTCGTTCATACCGTGCCATATAGTTTTCCGCTGTAAAATCTCGTCATACCGTTGAAAGATGGATAGTAACTATGTAGTGACGTATTACTTTATAATACGTAACGTTGATTTTCACAACATGACGTAGCAAACGTAAAACATAAAAACATCGTGAGCAAACCTGGCTGTGTCAGAATTCAACGACATTCTGCCCATCATATTCCATTAACTCGCATTGGAACGGCGTGGTAGAATATACTCCAAACTTTCTCCTCAAAGGGTTAAGAAAGAACATTGATAGGCTGCTACTTTTATAGATTCCTCAATTTAAAATTTCATGTAATTGTTTGAAATATTTTAAAAAATCGTTACTTATGCCACTGCTCTGAGTATACTTATCTATATGGGTACCGTCCACTCCAATTCACTGTACTGTACATTGATAATGAATGCATATTTTTGCTTCCTTATTGAAGCTTTCTGTGTGTTATTATTAAACAAAACGTACAATAGACTTGTTATGTATGTGATCACTGGTATTGTTCTGCAAAAATAAAACATTGGTTTTGTTTAAAAGCAATCGGACTGTACCGGATATTACCGATCGTATTGACATTACTATTGCAACTTATTTTGAAAATAATTTTACACTTTTACTTGGAGTTTTTAATACTGTTAATAAGTAATCGAAGAGCCTATTAATCCCATCGTTGGGCGAAGGCGTTCTTCACTTGATTTAAGTTTATATACGCTGCTCTAAATGATTAAACATAACCTTGTAACGTCAACATATGGAGCGGACGGAAGTCGTACGATAACTACGCACATTTGGAACGAATTTCGAACGCGCATTTGGAACGAATTTCGAACGCGCGTTTGGAACTAGTTTTACGCGCCTTATAAACTACAAAAACGCAAAAATAAGCATCTAAGGTGCAGACGAGGCGCGTTCGACATCTTATACATGGGTATGTGATGTTTTCTGTCATCACCGAACAAATGAGCGAAATTCGGCACGCTTTATCTCTTCTACTCTGCACTTTATGTTAAACCTACACTATCTTACTTTACTGACAGCAGCATAACCTTTGTTAGCGAGAATAATAAACACCCTGCAGCCGGTCACAAACCCACATCAACTCTTTTACCACAAAATCCGTCCAACTTTGGAACTTGGAATGCACTACTCATAATCAGCAGTCGAAATCCTTGTTTAAACATTATTTGAAGACGTAACCGTTTAAGTCTTAAATAATACGTAATTTATAATATATAATTGAATATGACTTTATAATAGTAGAGAAACGCCCCGGCTTCGCAGGGGTGGCATTCTGATACTAAACATACTACAGAATGCCATTAGGTACATAATTTGTATAAAATGACATACTCTACTGGATGCCGCGTATAAGAACCTCATTTTAAGAATTGGCGTTTATAATATGAAAAAACCTTATGTTTATGCTGTTGACTTGAGGAGTTCTTTTGTCTGGAGCCAAATCATCATCATCATCAACAGCCTATTTTTGTCCACTGTTGGACATAGGCCTCTCCCAGTGCACGCCACTGTGGTCTTTCTCCGGCTACTCGCATCCAGCTCCTGCCTGCCGCCTTGCGTATATCGTCACTCCACCGTGCCTGAGGACGTCCTACACTACGTTTGCCGAGACGCGGTCTCCACTCTAGAACACGTTTTCCCCAACGGTTGTCGGTTCTACGACAAATATGACCAGCCCACTGCCACTTCAGCTTACTAATCCGGTGGGCTATGTCGATGACTTTGGTTCTTTGACGGATAACCTCATTTCTGATGCGATCCCTCAAAGAAACGCCGAGCATAGCCCTTTCCATAGCACGCTGAGCGACTTTAAGTTGGTGGACCAGCCTTGTCGTGAGTGTCCACGTTTCGGCTCCGTATGTCATGACGGGTAGGACGCACTGATTGAAGACTTTCGTCTTAAGGCACTGTGGGATCGACGATGTTAGGATTCGACGTAACTTCCCAAACGCTGCCCAACCCAGCTGAATTCTTCTATTCACCTCGTCCTCAAGGTTGTTTCTACCTAATCGCAGAGTCTGCCCGAGGTAGACATATTTTTGAACAACTTCGAGAACGGTACCGTGTATCGTAGTCGGTTCCGGTAGAACATGTTCATTGAACATGACCTTGGTTTTATCCAAGTTCATCCGTAGGCCGATACGCATAGAAGAATCAGCCAGCTCGTTCAGCATTTGTTGTAGGTCCTGCAGCGTTTCTGCCACGATGACGATGTCGTCTGCGAATCTCAAGTGAGAGATGTATTCGCCATTGATGTTAATGCCACGTCCTTTCCAGTTCAGCGTCTTGAACATATCCTCCATTGCATTAGTGAACAATTTGGGGGAAATAACGTCCCCTTGTCTCACTCCTCGATGCAATGGTATGGGATTTGTTTGCTGATTTTGTACTCGGACGGACATGGTGGCAGCTACGTAGAGACATCTCATCACTTGGATGTATCGCCAATCAACTTGGCAACGCTGCAGGGACTCCAGAACAGCCCAGATTTCAACCGAGTCAAAGGCCTTCTCATAGTCCACGAATGCAAGACACAGGGGCCGATTATACTCATGGGACTTCTGTATAATCTGCCGCACTGTATGGATGTGGTCTATGGTGCCGTATCCGGTCCGAAACCCGGCCTGCTCCAGGGGTTGGAATTCGTCGAATCTTCGCGCAAGACGGTTCGTGATCACTCTTGAAAACAGCTTATAGACATGGCTCAGTAGGGATATGGGACGATAGTTCTTCAGCAGGGTTTTGTCTCCCTTTTTGAAGAACAGGACGACCACACTCCTACTCCACGCCTCCGGAGTTCTCCCTTCGAAGAGGACAGAGTTAAAAAGCGTCTGAAGTTCCCTAAGTACCGGTTTACCTCCCGCTTTTAATAGCTCTGTGGTAACGCCGTCCTCTCCAGGGGCTTTTCCATTTTTAAGCTGTCCAAGAGCAGTCTCGATTTCGCCAATACTGACTTCAGGCAGGTCTTCGGAGAAATGGCGTGTTAATGTAGCTCTAGGATCCTCATTTTCGGGATCAGGTCGAGATGCATGCGATGCGTATAACCGGCCGTAGAAGTCCTCTACTTCCGAAAGTACTGCCGGCTTAGAAGAAACGACTTCTCCACTTGCTGTGGTCAACTTCGTCAGGTGGCTCCTTCCAAGAGATTGTACGAACACCTTAGACCCCCGATTCTGCTCAATAGCTCTTTTTATTGCAAGAGTATTGGAGCACCGGAGGTCGTGTCGTACGCGCCTGCTGATCTCTTGGTTTAATTGCCGTTTCTCTGACGAAGTGACAGGTGGGTTTTCACGTCGTTTCTTCATGAGCCCCAAAGTGTCTTCCGAAAGGTTCGACTTCCTGCCCTTACGCTGCATGCCACAATATCTCGTGCCTTCTTCCCTGAGAATTCGAACTACATTTTCGAGGTTCTGGTTTACGTCCGTTGTGGTTTCCACGGCAGCGAATCGGTTCTCCAGGATTGACTGGAATGTTTCAGATCCCGCAATGGTTTGGAGCAGCTTTGGTCGGAGCGTGGACTTCATCAGACGGGCGCGCTCGGCCTTAAAATTGATATTCAGAGAGCCTCGGAGGAGTCGGTGATCACTACCGGTATTGAACCTGTTAATCACTGAGACGTCTCTGAATATATGCCTCTTGTCCGTCATTATGAAGTCGATCTCGTTTTTCGTCATAGTGTCGGGGCTTTGCCACGTCCACTTCCTTTGCGGCTGCTTCTTGAAGAAGGAGTTCATCAAGAAGAGCCCCTCCCGTTCAAGGAAGTTGACAAGCATTTGCCCCCTATGATTCCTGCTTCCAAGTCCATGGGGTCCTACTACCGATTCGCTGCAGTTCTGTACTCCCACTTTAGCGTTGAAGTCCCCCATGACAACGTTGTAGTGGGTTTTCGTGGTGAAGTGGAGGGCCCTCGATATGTCATCGAATAATTCTTCCACTTCATCGTCCGAGTGTGTCGAGGTCGGTGCGTACGCTTGCACCACCTTGAGGCTGTACCTCTCGGTGAGCTTTATAATGAGGTACGCTACCCTGTTCGACACACTGGAGATTTCCACCACGTTGTCAACTAGGGACTTATTTACCAGAAACCCAACGCCACCTTGGGATTGTTGGTCACCCTCTCGGAAGTACATTAGGTGGCCTGATTCGAGGGTTACGGTGTCCTCTCCCTCTCTACGGACTTCACATAGCCCTAATATGTGCCACCTAATTTTCCCAAGTTCTACCTCAAGTTGCGCTAGATGCGAGTCAAGCCGTAGCGTGCGTCCGTTGTACGTCGCAAGGGTCAGTCGGTTGTGGTGGCCTCCCGTAGCCCGGTGATTCTTAGCACCCCCCGTCCCGCCGTTACCATCGTCGCCACCATGACGAGGAATAGCGGGGCTGCCGGGAACTGGGGGCCGTGGCTTGCGTGTGTGCTGTATGTGGAGGTTGTGCCCATAATCGCCACGCTGGGCAGGCGGGTTGGCGATCGCAGGGCGTAGCTTCTCGCACCGGTGACGCTGCTGCCCGTCACCGGCCTGTGGTATTTAGCTACGCCTATTATGTTTATGGTTATACCGCCATCAGTCCGTCGCCAGAGCCTCGTTTGCTGGTCGGCAGGATGCACCACGGGCAGGTGAGGTTGGCTTGGGGCACTAAGGTGTAGTTTGCGCCCCCTTACATCCAGCCAAAACTTGGCTGGAGCCAAAACTTTGTATGGAATTAATTCACACTAGACATAAAAATGCATTATCATCGAAAATCCACGGCTTAACTGGTTCAAACAAACATTGCAAGTTAAATAGAAGCATGTAAAAAAATATTGCTACCTTATTGACAATGTTAATACATTACGCTAAAACATGACAATATTTACGATGCTGGTAAATATTTTTTTCAGTAACATGATACGAGCGCATTTTCCTTTTAACGAGGAAGAACGGATAGCAATTTTTCGTTAGTGTTTTTAGTTTATTGTATTGGTAAAATATATTTCATCATTTCATCATTAGTGCGATCACAGTTCACAGTTGGGAAACTTTGTCCTATGATGTTCTAAATTCACCATCATTTTCTTCAAGTCAGTACATCTGATCTAAGGACGTTGTTGATCCACGATCTCTGCTTCGAAACCCATCAGTTCCAATGGCTTTTCGAATCTGTCCTTTGTTGTATATGATCAGCCAATCACATATTTTTATAAACAGTCTGTTACATTTGCTGTAATTAAAGTTGTATCTTCAAATTTCGATCGGTAATTCGAATTCATTAAGAATGAAGCTTAATTTCACTTTGGTGGATACTTTGAGAGATATATCAAAATTTACGAGATAAAATAAACTTTTATTGATAAAAATATATGTTTCGCTGTTTATTAGTTTTTCACAAATGTCATGTCTTGGATGTAGGAAATGAAAGTCGTCCAGACAAAACCTGTCCATTAATCTGAACGAAACGGACGCAGCTGTCGACGTCAATGGAGACATTTCTTGCGGAGATTTCATGGCAAATATTTGTGCCAAATTGATTTTCTTTCTTTTATTACTGTGGCATATATCTGATTTTATTTTAATTCCATTTATAGTATATTCATGAGTTTGTAGATTATAATGTTTGATACCCGATTCACGCAAATACGATTGGACAAATTTACATTATTTGGAATAGAGACTTACATTATTGGTTTATAGACTGACTAAAAACATTAGTGAGGTAATGAGAAATTTTATAAATCTTATTACACAAGTTTTAATTATTGTTTATATAATAAGATTGGTAACTTTAAATATAAACTATTACGTATAAAATTTTCAAAGGCGCTTTCACTATTTTTGACTTCAGGAAAAATACAAACATGTGTATTATCTGCAAAGATGGAGCCTTGGCTATATAAAGCGACTATAAAGTTGTTTGTTCTGTTGCTTCTCTTTGAAGCTGGGCTGAAGACTGTTAGCCCAAAGATTACTAATATACTGCTAGAATGCCCATTTTCTTTTCGAAAAATGTTTGGGGCTTATTTCATCATGCTTTTCCAATGCGGTTTGAATAAGGCGGAATTGACGGTTACATAAGTAGCTGATTTCCAACCCGTGATAACTTAGGCTAATATTCAGATGCTCATACTTTTATTTTAAATTCACTAAATGTCCATATCGATTTCTTTAAATTTAGCAGTCGACCATACCCTATTGCATAAAATTTTGTCACATCAGTATTTGTTTCCTACTCTGTACTAAGAAAATTACGAGTCAGAAGAACTAATACATACGATTACAAATATAAAATTTGTAATGTGTCATGAAAATAATTCGAATAGGTAGGTAATTTCTTGGTTGTACGGCTTTGTGCCGTACAAACCTGTCTGGGTAGGTACCACCCACTCACCAGTAATTCTATCGCCAAATAACAGTACTCAGTATTGTTGTGTTCCGGTTTGAAGGGTGAGTTAGCCTGTGTAACTACGGGCACAAGGGACATAACATCTTATTTTCCAATGTTGGTGGCACATTGACGATGTTATGAATAGTTAATATTTCTTACAGCTTCATTTTCTATGGGTGATGGTGACCATTTACCATCAGGTGGCCCATATGCTCGTCCGTCAACCTATACCATCAAAAAAATGAAACATTCATATAAAAATGTATAAGTTTAGAATATTTAAAGTATACATTGTTTTAAACATTAAATGAGTCAGTCTTGTTAGATATGTATGTCGGTATTCTTTTCAACCGACTTCAAAAAGGAGGAGATTATCAATTCGTCTGTATTTTTTTAATTTATTTTTTTATGTTTGTTACCTCATAAATTTTCACTGGGTGGACTGATTTTTATATTTTTTTTTTGTTTGAAAGGTAGTGCTTCCCGTGGGGTCCCATTTTAACTTTATATTTTTCCGATGATGGTATCCTTATGAAAACGATATAAGTCTTAAATTTGCATTATGTATATGTGCGACAAATAGGTGAATAACTCATAATTGTGCCAACCAATTTTGATGATTCTTTTTTTAATTATAAAGGATATACTCCAAGGGTAGTTTAGTGAAAGTTTGGTAAGGTTCTGAGTATAGCATCCATGACAAAGTAATGAAACGGAAGGGAACGGAACAATTCTGAGGAGCACGTTAGCGATCCTGTTATTTAAATATCTTAGTCACCTTCCGTAACATAGTTATGTTCATGTTATTGTCATAGTCGAATATTATAATCAACTAGCGACCCTCCCCGGCTTCGCAAAGGTGCAATACTGATACTAAATATAGTATAGAATTTGTTTATTTACGACATCACATCGCAAACTTCTAAAATTATCTGTGTTAATTATCTTTACTATATTGTTCATGTATTATATACAAAAACCTTCCCCTTGAATTACACTATCTATTAAAAAAAAACCGCATCAAAATCCGTTTCGTAGTTTCAAAGATATAGGGACAGAGAAAGCTACTTTGTTTCATACTATGTAGTGATGGAAGTCCTAAACGGCTCACAGTTAGGGTGCGATTTGGGGCAGAATTTCTTACTGTTTTTAATCAAATTTGGTATATATGATGTGAAGCCATATGATGTATGACATATATTAGCTCTTTTGCAAAAAAATTTTTACTGATGTTGATTACAGCCCATTCGAGGGTGGTACATTGTAGTTCATACCGCATAACGTATGAAAGCCGCATTTTCGAAAGTCTATTTTTGCTTTATTCGTAAGTTTCTTTTGAAATTGTCCACGAAGTAGTTTTTGATTCATATAAACGGCACGCTTAATCTATCCATATTAAGAAAAATTAGTTAGTCTACATCAGATTCACTTAAAATAAAAAAATAAAAAAAATTTAACAAAAAGAAAAACCGACTTCAAACAAAACATCATATTAAAACAAATAAAAATGCACTAAAAAGTAATAAAAATAATTGCATATTTAACATATTTTTGGAGTCCTCCTAGGTGAAATGAAATGAAAAATATTAGACTATTTAAAAGTCAATTTACGATTATATAATGTAGTTATAATTATTGCTATATTTGGAGTCGGTGTCAGCCAAGAAAACCCTATAGTATATCTATAAAAAAACAATATGAGAATACTTTAAAAATATGTTTTTTACAAATTACCTTTTATACTATAATATACTGGATCAATCAAGGGGCTCGTATCGCTTCTTACTTTTGATTGTTGAGGCCTGTGCCCGTGGCTGACACCGGTTCTAAATATAACAATAACTATAACTACGTTATATAATCGTAAATCGACTTTTAAATAGTCTAATATTTTTCATTTCATTTCATCTAGGGGGATTCTAAAAATATGTTAAATATGCAATTATTTTTATTACGTATAAGTCCATTTTTATTTGTTTTAATATAGTGTTTTGTTTGAAGTCGGCTTTTCTTTTTGTTAAAATTTTATTTTAAGTTTTTGACCCCATCAATCTGTAGATTGATGATTTCATTGAGTTTAGTAATTTGATGTGTGTGATTTTGCTTTGAAATAAAATCATTTAACACATCCAATATTTCATTGTAATTTTTTATAATCAAATATTAAGGATATCTTTTGAAACAATTCAATCCTCCGTCATCAATTAGGATAAGTAATTAATAGGATAGCTTCTAAAGTTTTAGTGAATGATAAAAAACAATTAAGCCAATTTAGGGAGGAATCTACTCGTTACGAGCATTTTTGGCTTATCACCATTGTTATCTTTATGTTTGTACATTTTTAATAATAGGTTTGATTAATTTATGAAATAATAGTTATTATAATTATGAAACATATTACTATTACCAAATATATATCTTATTGAATACCAAATATATATCTTATAAATTAAATAGGTTCGAAATTTACTCCTTGTAGGATCCTATGCTGTAAATATTTGTAACTTGATGATTATTAATTTTACGTTATAACTTTATAATTTAAATCTAAACCGAAAATAGAATTATTAAGCTAAAACCAATTTGTTAATATAAAACCCTAAATAACAACAAATTAATTACAGAGCTAATTCTATGAAATTTATCTATTTTACCAAAATGTCTATTTTAAATATAGCCTCTAAGAGTTTAGTGTTACAATTATTAATTTTTGAAATATACGGTCTGAATAAAATAAAATTTATTTAATTATATGACTTTGATTAAACATAAATTATTACTCACAGTAGCAACACTTATAGACAGTGTTGCTACTAATAAAAAAAATCATTTAAGCACTCACTTAGAAATATCAGCTTTATAAATGCTTACCAACCAACTTATGTATTTTTTCCAATATTAGTAAAAGCCTTTTATATTTTTCCATAGTCTACTCAATGAAAAAAAATTGAATCATAAAAAGCTTCACAAAGGGTAACGAAGACGAAAACAACTGCATGAATAGTGATTTTTATTCTATGGCAATAATACAGCTCTTCCATGCCACTTTTGTGCTCGAAGTGTGTGTATTTAAATTGATACCTATTTTTGAAAACGATTAATAACAAGTTACCAAGACAAATATAACTTGATATAAATATACTGCATACGATCATATTAGCTAATGATTAGTGATTACAACTGACTTTAGACATCAGCACTTTATGATACGTATATATGCCACTTAAAGTAAATAAAAGTAACAGCCTTTAAATTAGGAGAGGGTTTTGAAAATATTCCACCACGCTGTTGGGTTGGTGGAATGCACATGTGGCAGAACTTCTATGAAATTAGACACATGCAGGTTTCCTCGCGATGTTTTTCCTCACCGCCGAGCACGAGACGAATTATAAACACAAATTAAGCATATATATATTGCTATATATATAGTGGTGTTTGCTTGGGTTTGTACCCGAAATCATCGATTAAGATGCACGCGTTCTAACCACTGGGCCATCTCAGCTCATGCCACTTAAAGTCATTATATTCTTTCTGGTAACAACCATGGTAACTAAAATATTATATCCCTTGTGCTTGTAGTTACACTGGCTCATTCATCATTGGAATCAGAACATACTATACTAAGAATTAGGCATTAAGGCCTACCCAGACAAGCTTACACTACTCCCAAATATAACAAAAAAACCTTCGATCATGATCGTTGCATTTATATAAACTTATTTTTATTTATAATGTTCTGATCGCATGTCTGGGCATCGCATACTACGGTCGAACAGGAACAATTATTTTCACTACCTTCTTAATTGAAACCAATTAAATTCCTACGCGTCATGACATCCATTTGTAAGTTTGTGAAGTTAATTAATCAAAAACAAATATCCTCGAGATGAGTTATATATCTCATTTTAAATATACATCTAGTAAATTGACGAGTGAAAGAAAATAACGTGGCTTCCCAGTCTTTGAACTCGGGTATTTAATTAAATTTAAACACAGGTTTCGGCCCCAGACAATTGTTATTTGAGGAGCTTAGCCATTATATGCCTCTGATGTTAACCCTTGTAAATTAAGTTATATAAAACGAACCGTTTCGTGAGATAGGGTTGTCTGTGATATGAAATTTCTCTATTGAACATACGCAATCATAGGGTTTGGGTAAAAATGAGCTGGTAAAATAGTTTTATGCTGACAAGCTATAACAACAATTATGATATCACATAAAAATATATGTAAAATTATTGGTTTATGTTTAAATTTCATGGTTTTGTTAATTCATTCACCACGATATTTGTCAACTTAATAGCATTATCAGATGTTTAAAGACCAAGCTAAGCAACTTTGAAATAACATATATAATAATGTTTTAGGGGTTGATTATAATGAGTTAGGAAAAAGAAGTAGCTTATGTCGTTTCAAGTTTGCTTCACACCAAATTTCATCAAATTCGGTTCATTAGTTTATTCGTGAAATGGCGACAGACATACACACAGGCATACTATATATATAATTTTGTATGGAAGCGAAAGAGAGAAATAATTATGGAAAAATTTAATGGACGTTGAATTATTTTTAAATCATTTATTCATGTACATTTTGATTCACCCTCATCTGCCATTTATGACTGACTTTTCGTTGATGAATCAGTCAAATCTCAAATCTCTACCAAAATCAGAACAATGCCTTTCATGGGAATTTATGTACAAAAAAAAAAAAAACAAAACATTTTTATCGGAATTACATTTGAATATAAACGTGTATGATATTGTAAGAAAATTTTATCTCGTTTTTTATCGTACATTTAACAATATGATAAACAACTTTTGCTTCGGATTGTACTTTCACCAGAAACTCGGAAGCGGATCAGATTAGAAGTTTTGACAAGATTTATTCCTCTCTTCAGACAAGACATTAAATGTATATATGTTTCAACTTGTCTTGGATTCCACCAGAATTCCACGTGTTTCGAAAGATTATTTTAACGCGAATACTTCCGTGTTCAAATCAGATATAAAATGGATTACAATATGCATTTACTTTGTAAACGTAACGTTACAAAAACCGCGAAAGAAACTACTTTTTCAAATCAATTTGGTAGCATAGAATTAAAAATAATTATGACTTTGCTTATGATTTCGATTTACTTATTATTGTTTTTTAAGTTTTACTTTTCTTACCACAAACTGCGATTTTATGTTCTGTCTTTATATTTATATAGGTTAAAATATCATTGAACCCAGAATACTGGCGCTGGAATAACTCGTCACTGGTATTAACCTAGACTGGCACAGCTTATCTGTTAAGCTTTCACTGCCAAACTACTGAACCGAATTCTATGAAACTAGCTGTAACATGTGTTTGAATACCATGGTATGTCATAAGCTATTAATCTATGGCTTAACGACTCTTCTCTAAACCTAAGCTAAGCAGTAGGTGACAATTTGTACTACATATAAAATAAATGTTAATGAAGTATTGGTTTTGAAATCGTCATAGTTGTATGTTATAGCTCGTTGCAATAACATACAATTTTATTAGCTCAGAACGTACTACGTAACAAACGTACAGAATCCGAGTACAAAGAACCATTATAAGACATATATTTTTGTTTTGTCAGAACTAATTCTACGCCTCATTATCATTTATTAAAATTAAAATTTCGAAAAGTGTATTTTCTGCTTCTAAGAATGTATTTGCATTAGCAGAATAGAAAAATAATATCAGGTGTATATACATTAAATAAAACTGGACCTAAAATTGATCCCTGTTTCATCCCACGCTATATACCGAAAATTTTAATATTCTAATTTTATTACTGAACAAAATATGTTACTTTAAAATTCATAGTATTAAATGAGATACTCTTTAGCATCGAAAGATTCAATATCTATATAAGTAAGCCTTTGAACGTGACGAACTCTCACAATAAGAAACGGCAATAAGCAACTTCCACCTCGTATATAATTTTCAAGTCGACAGACTTTAGACGCGACAGGGATGCAATTTTGTAGTATCAACTCGGTACGTGAGCGATCTGTACAATATTTCATATTTTCTATTGAACATGTCAATAAAGTAGACGCTCAGTTCAGTGTGAAGGGAGGATTAGAAACGTGTTCCATATATGTAATCATTATAAATTAAATTATTATACATCTCATTTAAGAAGACCTATTAAAATTAATGTAAATGTAAATAGTACATATGCATACACACATAATTTTAAGGTTTAAAAGCAAAAGGTAATAATCCAAATATACGCATTAAAGCAAGAGAACATTTTCGAAATAAACAGGAACAGCGTGGTCGCGGTTTTAAAACTGCATTCGAAATTTAAAAAGTAAAATAACAGCCTGTAAATTTCCCACAGCTGGGCTAAGGCCTCCTCACCTATTAAGGAGAGGGTTTGGAATATATTCCAACATGCTGTTCCGATGCGGGTTGGTGGGATGAACATGTGGCAGAATTTCGATGGAATTATACGCATGCAGGTTTCTTCACGATGTTTTTCTTCACCGCCGAGCATGAGATGAATTATAAACACAAATTAAGCACATATATATAGTATTTTGGACAGGAAATAATCGGTTAAGATGTACGCATTATAATCGCTGAGCCATCTCAGCTTTCAAGGTCTCAAATTAAAAAATATTAAATAGATTCTAAAGTATTTTTGATGAATACATAATAATGTTTTCCTAGTGATTTTCATTGCATCTTTACTACATTTGTAGAAGCTAACATATTCAATTTATGGCGGCTATTAAAGACATAGCATGAGCAGCGCAGCATTCGAATTGTGATCACGTCCAACTCGAAGCTAGAACGTGGAATATTCACAAACCAGCAGTAGTTTGCTTCGAAACAGCCTTTTAGCAGACGCATAAAAATAAAATCGGGTCGGTTTAAGCGTGTGAATGAACGAAACGTTGTTTCGAACTTCTCTTTACGACAATTTAGTCTTATAATTTTTTATTAAAATAAATATTGTATTACTGTAAAGTATATATAATATTTAATTAAATTGCATATACAATAAAAACAACAACAACAGCCTGTAAATTCCCACTGCTGGGCTAAAGGCCTCCTCTCCCTTTGAGGAGGTTTTGGAACATATTTCACCACGCTCTTCTAATGCGGGTTGGTGGAATACACATGTGGCAGAATTTCTATGAAATTTGTCACATGCAGGTTTCCTCACGATGTTATCCTTCACCGCTGAGCACGAGATTAATTATAAAGACAAATTAAGCACATGACTCAGCGGTGCTTGCCTGGGTTTGAACCCGCAATCATCGGTTAAGATGCACGCGTTCTAACCACTGGGCCATCTCGACTCATATAAAATATAAAATAAATGAAATAAATCTTCAAGATTCTATTACCTTGCTAGATAAGTATAAAATTATATCGAATATTTATAAAATATACCAATAGAAGTATAACACCTCGCCTTATTGCTTCCATGGTGACTGGAGGGTTCATTCATTTTTTGCCCAGTGATTCGGAATTCTGATTCAACGGGGAAATGCTAGCATTCTTGCCAACATTCCATGCCGTCGTGATTTGTTTATTAAGAATTTTAAATTCTTAATTGTATATCCTTAAGGCCTTAGTGTTAATAATTGTAATCTATATGCTATTTGATATAATTTTTCGTGGTGGTAGGGCTTTATGCAAGCCCGCCTGGGTAGGTGCTACCCACTCATCAGATATTCTACCGCTAAACAACAGTACGCAGTATTGTTTTGTTCCGGTTTGAAGGGTGCGTAAGCCAGTGTAACTACAGGCACTAGGGACATAATAGAATCTTAGTTTCCAAGGTTGGTGGCGCATTGATGATGTAAGGAATAGTTAATATTTCTTACAGTGTTCATTGTCTATGGGTGATGGTGACCACTTCCCTTCAGGTGGTCCATATGGTCTTACGCCAACCTGTTTCATAAAAAAAGATTGTATATAATTATATTTTTCACGTTCTACTTTCTACTTATTGGAATAAATTCTGTTTTAATTTGATAACACGTTTTAAAATGTTTACTACTTTATGATATCTTACTGTAAGATATATTATAAACTATCCACGACTGTGACTAGTGCGCGATTGAATTTAAAAAGAAATACGTATTTTAGTAGCCTCAGATACTCCTTATCACATCTGGTAACAGCCAATGAGAGAGAGTCCTGTTAAAATCGGTCCAGTCGTTCCTGAGATTAGCCGGAACAAACAGACATACAGCCAGACAGAAATTATAAAAATAGACTTTTTCATAAAAAGCGCTTATTTTCATATCTGATATGAGGCAGGCAAACATATACTCCAATATTAATATATGTATAGAGGCAAATATTTGGATGGTCCGCTGTTTGTTACACAAGTTTGTTGGAGCCGATGAAGGAATATTAATGAAATTTAATTAGAAGAATCATTGACAAAATTGAAATATATTTAAATACACTACACTACACAGTTACATTTTTGATGACGTTTCGGTATTAGAAGAAGTTCTTTATTATTAGAAGTGCTAGTAGATACCAGTGAGTCTCTGGGTCGTCATAACATTACCATCCTGACCTAATTGAATGAAGACTACCAATGGTAAGTTCACTGTACTGTATATATTATTAATTGTTAATTATATGAAATAAAAAAATATATTAATACGGCGTTTAAAAATAAATTTCAATAATAATATTTGCGTTAATATTCAGTAGTGGAAAATAACCACAAATTTATAGTGTTACAATTAGATGAATCCAGTTGAACCCATCTTCCAGTCACCAGTTCACTGGCTAATAATGAATGTATCTATCATCATAAAAGTCATATATTCATATGACTTTTATGATGATACTTAATATAATAAATATGTATCTATATCTATTTTTTCATTTGTGCCTTTAATATATTACCGTGAAATTCGCGCCAACGAGATTTACGCGAATTAAGATCAAATTAACTAATTACTACGCACGTTGATTAAGAATTACAATATTTATTAAGTAATTTTCTCAGGCGATAATCAAATGAAAATCCAAGATGTTTGGATGCTTACGACGTAACAAATAAATATATCATTTATTTTAAAATTTTTAATAATTATAAATAAAAAAAACTCGTTTTATTTAAAAGAAATATATAAAGATAATATATCGTGTTATAAAAACCTCTTTGAATAGAACAGCAGCCTGTTAATTTCCCACTGCTGGGCTAAAGCCTCGTCTCGCTTTGTGGAAAAGTTTTTTTGGAACATATTCCACCACGCTGTTCCAATGAGTTTCGGTGGAATACTCATGAATTTCTATGAAATTGCACACACAACCTGCATGAAACCTGCATGTATTTCATGCAGGCAGCACGAGATGAATTATAAACACGGGTTTGAACCCGCAATCATCGGTTAAGATGCACGCGTTCTAACCACTTTGCCATCTTGGTTTTTTTTGACTTCAGGTTAATATTTACTTACACTTACTAAATTATGGCTCTTGAATAAAAACTTCCATAGTCAATATAAGTTGATCTGCGCAACAAAATATCATGGTACTCGTTTTACGTGACGTGATGTACCGTTTTGCGGATCAAAACTTAGTTGTATACCATTTTAATGGACTTTTGGCCACATACTTTTGTTTGTCATGTACTCAGAAAAGTCCTCGAGGTTAAACAATTTTCTGAGTTGGCTTTCGACCAAATCTTTGTGAACGCGCCTTCAAAATACCGTCTCTTGTGATAAATTTTACGAACTTCGAGTATCATTTTTGGTGAGATTGTTCACTTCATTTTGTTTCAAGGGGACATGTTTTTTATACTTCCCTAATGGTCGTATGCTTTCATTAACGAATAACATATGAATTTGTGTTCACATGAAAGGAAAATTACAAACTTTTGTGCTATGAACGTATTGACATAAGTTTGTGAATTTCGGGAGCGCGTCATCACTTTTACACCCTGAAGAGATAACTGATGAGTCACGATTCACTTTTGACTCCATTATGTTGACACGATCCAACAGCCTGGAGTAGCTGACCAAAGCCCAAAAATACTGAGAAAAAAATGTATGACGCCAGATGGCCGTTTTTTATTGACATCTGCTTACTATGCTTTCACAATCTATTTAACTGATACTAATAAAAATTAAGAATATTAAAATCAGCATTTTAGCCTCGGATATAATGTTATTTACCGGGTTCTATCAACTAGACGGTCTCTACTTTATTTTTAGTACTATGTAAAATACTAAATAATAATTAAAACAATTCAAATATTGCTGATTATTCAAAATGCATACTTCAAACATAGCAAGAATGAATAAAATTGTAAATCGCTAACTAAGATTCTATCAGCAACATACAAGTGTTTATTATATCAAACAAAAATAGACAATAGTGCTTTATTAAAAAGGACTCAAATCGCTTGGTTTTAGTTTGATGACTTGTAGTGTCCCTGCGATATGAATATGCAACGTGTTTAATATGCTAAGATCTTGAACATATCCGATACAACGAGAATCCTGATAACCATAACTCGATATCGCGACGTCAACGAAAATTTATGCCTTAACACATATTGCTTTAATTAAATATAGCTGAATAATCACGGTACGCAAGATGCATTGGAAAAAATTCGAAATGAACTCTTAACAAGTACGCTTTTACGACATTTGTGACGAATCGCCTATTTAAAAGACTGAATTAATTTTCAAGTTTCTACTTTGGAAGTCCATAAATTAAACTTTTCATCAATTAAATGTATCACATATGTCTCATAAATATCGAATCAAATCAAATCAAAATAAACTTTATTCAAGTAGGCTTTTACTTTTAAATCGTCATTTTACAATTAAGTGAAGCTACTACCGGTTCTGAAAGTAGATTCTACCGAAAAGAACCGGCATGAAACTCAGTAGTTAATCTTTTCCAACATTTAAAAAATACAAAGTCAAATTAGTTAAATACAATTATTTAAATTAATATATCGTGCTTGGAAGTCAACAAGTATTTACTCCACGCTTTTTTATCATCTATAAAATCTTGTATCGAATAATATGCCTTTTTTACTAGTGTATTTTTTATAAACGATTTGAATTTACGAAACAGCAAAGTTATATGATATATTTATTTACATAATAATTATTAACATTCAGTTCTTAAATAAATGAATACAAATATGAATTAAAAACAGTTACTGTATAAATCTTGAGTGCGTGTAATGGTGGCAAGAATGCTAGCAGCATTTCGCATTGCAACACTTTGAACAAAAACATTTGCTAACCAGATTCAAGTAACAGAAGTAATTAGTTTAAATTTATATTTTTGTATTAAGTTTATTATTACAAAAAATCTTGCTGACTTTAATTACTTATTTATTATTTGAATTGGGTTTCAGGCGATGGTTTTGTTTGAGTTACTTGATTAATTAATAACTTTGCCCCTTAGTAACAATAAAATATTCTATATTACACAAACTAAATAAAAACAATTTTATAAAGTTTGCCATCTTGTCAGAGATATACACAAATAAGACTGCTTTTATTGGGAAAATATTGATAATTATTAAAATTAATAAAAAGAGCAGCAGCATGTAAGTGGTCATCACCGCCCATATTTTCCAATCTTCATCTCACCTTCATCCTTCGTAAAATAATGTATCGCCAAAGCGCTATCGATCTTGGAAACTTAGATGTTATGTCTCTTGTGCACGGCTCACGAACCCTTTAAACCGAAATGCATTTCTTATTGCTGATTGGCGCTAGAATATATGATGAATGGTTGTTACCTATATATAATTTATTTATTAAAATTTTGTTCAAAGAAAAAAAGAACTAGCCTTACAAAGTATTTTGTATTACGTAAGCATGCATTTTTTAATACACCTATGCATGAAAGTAAGACGTATTTATTGTACAAAATGTAAGTCGTTCATCTAGTAAAACTTTCATTGTGATGGAATATTGACGAGTTGGTATTGTACACGTTCACGAATGTTTCTGGCCTATTTTTTTATTGTCTTCCAATTTAAAGGTCTATGCAGAAGCTTAATCTACATATAAAAATATCTGACTACAATATTTAAAAATCGTCTATAAATACGAACAGAAATCAAACACAGAGAGCAATTTCAGCTGAAACATTTTTCAATTTCTTGTACAATCCCTCACAGCACTGTTAACCTCTGGAGAATAATTGTAGACGAATTGATGCATTGTACGTGAATTTAAAAATAAACATACGATTGTTTTCATTATACATCTCAATTGCTTTTAAAACTAAATACCGTTTAAAACTTTTTATGGTTATGCGAGTTCATACGAGTATGTATTCGGACGAATAAATATGAAATTTTTCACATTATGTGGAGAGCACTTAAATGAACGCAGGAATGAAAAGTATAAAAAAAAAAAAAACTATGGAGCGGAGCATGGATTGGTGTTTTCGGAGTTCCGTGGTTAATATCATCCATTCAATTTTGTCCCATTAAAGTTCAGTAACATAATAATTTGAGGCCTTTCCATCGCACGTTATGTAAAACTGTTATGTAAAAAATTCTGGCATACAGTACTGTTGTGTGAATACTCGTGGCCCTTACTATACACTGACTTATGGTGATATCCATAAGTCTAGCTAGTATAGGATGCATCACATTCTGATGGAGGCTATGCTTGAGTGCTTGTACTTCTTCCTGGATAAACAACATGATCCGAAACCAGAATAGCTAGTATGTCTCAGAAATCTACGGAGTGGCTGCGCAAAGAGAGAGATTCACTTCGTAAAGAAGACCGATGAGAAGTACGTACGAGGGTACGACTACATTTTTAGGGCTAGTGATATCAAAATGCTGGAAAAAACGCGTAAATGTGTTTGTCCTACGATTAAAAAAAAAAGAATCTTTTAATACATGTATCTTTCAATTGTTTTAATAATTATTAATGTATTCAATATCGCAGATCACTCACTAACATATTTCGAACGTGTTCGAAAATGAGTTTCAAACTTAATTTAGTTAGTTATAATTGTTAGTAATGTATTTATCATTCTTATATAAAGACCATTGTATAAAGTAACAGCCTGTAAATTTCTCACTGGTGGGCTAAAGCTTCTTCTTCTATTAAGGAGAGGGTTTGGAACATATTCCACCACGCTGTTCCAATGCGAGTTGGTGGAATGCACATGTGGCAGAATTTCGATGAAATTAGAAATATGCAGGTTTCCTCACGATGTTTCCTTCACCGCCGAGCAACTCGTGCTCGGCGGTGAAGGAAAACATCGTGTAAAAGGAAAGGAAGGAAAAAGTAAAATGTAATTTGTAAATGTAATGAATTGTAAACACAAATTAAGCACATATATATAGTGGTGCTTGCCTGGATTTGAACCTGAAATCATCGGTTAAGATAGACGCGATCTAACCACTGGGTCATTGTATAAAACACGTAAATTTTTTCAAGTGGTTTAAGCTAGATAAGAAGCGTTCAATTTTCATATAATTCAGTGGGGAAAGAAAATATCGTTAGGAAACCTACATGTGTTTTATAAAGTTGTGCAACATGTGTATTCACTTAACCGCGCTTGAGCAGCGTGGTGGGATTAGCTGCAAAACTTCTCCTTAAGGGAACATGTTTTACCGAGCAGTAGAATATTAATGGTCTTATCTTTCTTCAGGCTCTTAATTTATTACTGGAGGTTGATCTTTTAGTTTGTAGTATAACATATCGATAGCCTTAAAATATGCTTTAAATTTGAAACTGATAAACCATCGACTTTTAATGAAAATTAATAACAATTTATGTAAGCCTTTGTAATATAACATTTATTTGGAGATATAATATATACTGTACACGTTTGTACAGTACATATTATATATCTATTTGATAAATATTCTATTCGAAAATAAATTGTAGAGCCGATTCGGCTTCGATTTTAAGTAGGGAAAAAAATAATAATAATAAAAATAAAATTACATAAAACCCTATATGAGAGACAGAGACAAAGATATACATGAAAAAAGAGAAATCTGGACTGGATCCTTACGTGACGGTTTTAGCCAGTTCAGTAGTTCGATCAAAATTTGTGCCAAAAGAGTTTGAGTTATAATATTCACTGAGACTTGTCTGAGCTTAAAACCGTAATCGTAGATTAATATTCAACATTTACGTATTAAAAAATCAGATTAATTTCGAATTTAGAACGTTATAAATAAAATTTACCTTTAATAGGAATCGATCTCATTATAAAAATCTTCACATGCGTATACGTTACGTACCTAGTTTACGTTAGCTTTAATTAATATAATCATATATTTTTTTATATTTACTCAATAAAAATACGCTAATTACTCGTTAATTACGAAGTTCAGTACCTTAATAGTTTTTACCTGCATAGGATCGCAATCGAACTGTACCTATACCTGGAGAATTGATTTGAACGCAGTAATCTCAAAAAGTTCAAGTTGGATATGATTTTTTTTTTTGAACAAGGTAAACCCTTAATTGAACAAGGTTTTAAGCGGTACTTCTAATCGCAACATAAAATAAGTCGAACAATAAAGACATAAAGTGTTAAATTAAGTTGACACTTGACTCTATTGTAGAGTTCAATATGTCAAAAATTAATATACTTTTTAATTTCGTCGTATATAAATTAATATGTCGATATGGATATAATTATAACTAGTTACGATTGTTTGTAAGCGAAAAGCTTTAAATGTTACTGTTTTTAAAAGTTTGCACTATTTTCGCCGACTTCAGATAACTTTGTAGTGCAAACACAATTTAGTTTGTAATGCATTTTCTGCTTATGAAGCCGAATTCTTTGTTCAAATTGTTTATGAAATATGTAAAAAGGTAAATAAAGTGCTGGTAAAATATATCTATCTCACTTTCAATCAAATTTACCAAAACTCGATTTAAAATACACACTAAGTTACACGCTTTTCATCATTTCCAAATGTATATTCGATTCGACAAAATCGCAGAAAAATGTCTCAAAAGTAAATTCACATTCGCTTAGCGGTGATATTTTATTGCTTTAATAAAAGTCGCAATACATTAAACAAAATCTCGTGGAGTAACGTAATTAAAATAAAGTCTCACGGGAAATAAGGGGAAACCAGTTGAGACGCTCAGGAGGGGCAAGGAAACTTCTTGCTTATTTTTTCTAGGTTTATATAAAATTGATTGAAATGGGATTCCGTGACATTATTAGAAGATTTATGTTGTATTTTTCTAAGAAATAAATGTGGATTGCTTAACCGACTACAAAAAAAGAGATTGATCTTATATTTCTTTTCTTCTTTTTCTTGTTGGTAGGGCTTTGTGCAAGCTCGCCTGGGTAGGTACCACCCGCTCCTCAGATATTCTACCGCTAAACAACAGTATGCAGTATTGTTGTGTTCCGGTTTGAAAGGTGAGTGAGTCAGTGTAACTACAGGCACAAGGGATATAGCATCTTAGTTCCCAAGGTTGGTGGCGCTTTGACGATGTAAGGAATAGTTAATCTTTCTTACAGCGTCAGTATCCATCTGTGATGGTGACCACTTTCCATCAGGTGTCCCATATGCTCGTCCGCAAACCTATAGCATAAAAAATAATAATAATTTATATGCATTAAATGTTCGCGGATAAGATTGTTAGTTATAAATTTTAATCATTAAAACTTACCCAGTACCCTTAAAATTATCAATAAATTTAGTGATGGTTGATGTCTCGCCCGATGTGATTAAAATACCTTTTTAAAACACATATATAATAAATTTTTATAAATAAAAAAAAACCGCCTTCAAAAATGAACTAAAAAGAAAAAAAGAATCAGTTACATCCATATCCAATTTACGATTTTTTAATCACCTCTCAAAGTCGGTGCTAACATTGCTAATATAGGTGCATAATACATAATACATACATACAAAAACTAAATCTATTTATTGTATAGATAACACCATTAGACAAAGCTTACTATCGATACAAATTAAATTATTTCAATATAGGAATTTATTTACTTTGTTGGCACCGACTTCAAAAGGTGATTAAAAAATCGTAAATTGGATATGGATGTAACTGATTATTTTTTTCTTTTTAGTTCATTTTTGAAGGCGGTTTTTTTTTATTTATAAAAATTTATTTAATGCTTTTCAGTGTTGTTTTGTTATTTATAATTACAATTGGTAGTGTTTATCATTCACTTTATTATACTCAGTACATTTCGGCTTTCGACTCTAAACATAACTCAACGCCGTTTCAATACGATGTGGACTGCAACTCAAATTAAGCGTTACCTAAGTTACAATAGCCTAATGTTAACTGCTCATCGCCTATAAGACAATACCATTTTTCCCGATGCAATGCCGTTAATCATTGAGGAATTCTCCTGGTAATCCACCATAGCTAGACTTCATCATATGCATGTTTACTAACATCAATTGCTTGAAGACTATCTTAAAGAAATAGAACTAAACCCGTAAAATAGTTACTAACTAATAGGTTCTGATTACCAGTTGTGGTCTTCATCATCAGTTCCACTTCATCAAATGTCACTTTTCGTGAGCATATGACCAAAGCACTTTGAATAAAACTGAAATCACTATAGGTGTGCCTATAAAATTTGAGGAGTTCCCTCGATTTCTCCAGGATCCCATCATCAGATCCTGATCTCCTGACAATGGGACCACCTGTAAAACATGCTCTTTCAAACAAAAAAAGAATTGTCAAAATCCGCCCAGCCATCTTCGAGTAATTCGGTAACATACATAAAAAATAAAAAAAAAAAAAAAAAAAAAGGCCCCGACGAATTGAGAACCTCCTCCTTTTTTTGAAGTCGGTTAAAAATTGTAATTGTTTTAGCATTTATTGAAAACTCGGTTATTCAGTTCGAAACACCTGCTACGTTAAACGCTACGGCGTAGTTCGTAGTTTTAGCGTGGTAGCAGCGTAGAATTTCACTGATAGAAAGATACAATTGATTCTGATTCAATAATATTTTGATCAGAATTGCAATTTGACGGGAAAATGGCGCTAGCATTTATGCCACCACGCTTAATGCTGTTATGATTTATGCAGTAGCTTTTTAGTATGACTCGTATATAATTACTTTGTTTTTTATGTTGGTTTTATTTCTACATATTAAATATAATATTAATTAAATTATGATTGTATAACATCGGAATGGGTAATTTATTAACATGTTGACTTTCAGATTAGATAAGAAAATAAGCTCAATCAAATATATGGAAAGATGATTTTTTTTAATTAACTGCCTTTATTAATCCTACCTTTTTGGGTGTCCTGGAGGAATTCTTCAAGGGACAAGCACCTTATACTTTGTTCTCTATACAATATATATTTTTATTTTTATTTATTTATACTTAAAGAGCTAATTCGAAAGATAAGATTATAAATAAAATGTTGACGCAAAAAAACTCCCTTACCCAAAGGGCAAACGAGGAAGTAACCTGTTACACAAAAGTTAGTTAAGCCAATTATTTTATACCAAAAAAATAAAACATAAATATATTATTGTAAACGGATATTCAGTGTTTTTCCGGTAGCCTTAATGAGATTTCTTGTTTTCGAAACAGCACACGTGCGACGGAACAAAGCTACTCAGCATATATTACGGCGAACCTTTCTAATCCGTTTATTTAGATTTCCACTGGCCTCTCCTCCTGAATATAAAATAGTCTGTAAGTAAATGTAAGCGTTAAGACAAAAAAACGAATATAGAAAACAGCCATTTGTTCGATTATTGCCGTGAAATATAACATTCTAGACTATCGAATTGTTATACTGGAAGATCGCGTTTTGAAACAAAACGTGAAGTACAATGTGGGACTCGCCTGTGCTAATGCACTGAGTATCGTCGGCGACGTTAAAGCATCTGTGTTGTGCTTGCCAGCATGATGCCCTGTCGATTGGCCAACCTTAGGTAATCAATTATTAGCCATATATATTCATCAACACTCATGGCAGGGATAGAACGATTGCATGGTGGCAATATTCATCCGGTATCCTTCGTTGAAGCGGGGTACGACAAAAACATATCCGCAGAAGGAAACCATACCTTTCTAGTACCCCACTCTACTGAGTATGGTGTTCCACGCTCGGTCATGTTAACACCAATAATATATAAATTATACAATAGTATAGGAGTTATCCTGAGTAATAGACTACCTCAAAGTAAAATATTGAATAGTAGCCCATCTACGTAGATACTACCTACTTATCACGAATTCTAACATCAAATATTCAGCAATATTATTTTTCAGGTTGAAGGATGAGTGGGCCAGTTTAACTACAGGCACAGGGGATATAATCCTGGTTCACAAAGTGATTGAAACATTGGTGTCGTTAGAAATGATTAATATTTCTTTAGGCGCAATGCCCCGTGGTTAGAAAGCGTGTGATTTAACCGATTATTACAGGTTCAAACCTAGGCAAACACCACTGAATATTTATGTGCTTAATTTAAGTTTATAATTCATCTCATGCTTGATGGTGAAGGAAAACATCAAAACCTACATGTGCCTACAACAACAGCCTGTAATTCCCACTGCTGGGCTAAAGGCCTCCTCTCCCTTTGAGGAGAAGGTTTGGAACATATTCCACCACGCTGTTCCAATGCGGGTTGGTGGAATGCACATGTGGCAGAATTTCTAAGAAATTTGTCACATGCAGGTTTCCTCATTATGTTTTCCTTCACCGCTGAGCACGAGAATTATAAAGACAAATTAAGCACATGAAACAGCGGTGCTTGCCTGGATTTGAACCCGCAATCATCGGTTGAGATGCACGCGTTCTAACCACTGGGCCATCTTGACTCGCCTAATTTCATAGAAATTTGACCACATTATTTTCCAACAACCCGCATTGGAACAGCGTGTTGGAATATGTTCTGAGCCTGAAAAGGGAGAAGAGATCTTGGTCCAACAGTGGGAAATTTACAGGCTGTCGTTGTTGTTGTAATACACGGGAGATGGTGACCAGTTACCTTCATGTGGCCTATTTGCCCATCAAAATAAGGTTATATTATTTGCGAAGAGGTGCGTATACAGCTTATAACATAATAGCGTAATTCTGGACCACAGTCGAAATGTAGTGATACACGTAATCGAAGGTTTACCGAAAACGTGCCGACGAACCGCAAAATGTTCATCGAATCTGGACCCGTTGTTACGGAATTTGAGATGTGTAAATTATTTATCGTGTACCAGTAGAATCAGAATTATATTTTATGTTAATATAGTATGTAACAAAGTGCAGTGTACATAATAATGCAATCATAAACGTACATTTGATATACTAAGCCATTTACGCGTATGAGATAGTAAAAGAAAATACTAAAATAAGTACACGAATTATTGATTGGCTATTTCCATCCAAACCTATTTCGATAATCTCAAGGAAAACTCAAATAAGCAGGACACATAATAGTTCTCTCTCTTTCATAATGCTATGGAACAGTTCCACGCTACCCATTTTAAACTTGACTTCGGACTGTAACCCAGATTTATTCCATAATAAAACCCACTGACTTTTTATCCACCTGACTTGGACTTTGAACCCAAAACCTTCGAATCTGCGGGATTGTAATAAGCCAACTATTGACACTTAATACAGACCTACAAATACATAGTACATCATTCTAGATACAGATTTAATGCACATTTAAAATGTATAACATGGCTTTTCAATTGTTTTATTTTGTAACGCTACTTACATTAGAGCGTATTGGCAGATATTGTCACTTGAGTAAAAAGCAGCACGCCCTCTCTACGCGATCTTCACTCCTCCTTCTGTTTTTATTATAAAACATTATTCAATCAGATTCTCTGTTAAGATTTAAATTCAAACGGTATTTTAATACCGATGTTATTTCTTGTCATTTAATTATACTCAAACATTCCAGTATGAATATAAAGCAAAAGAAATTTCATTCCAACTAGGTATCTTACAACACTTTTTTTTATTTACTGCTTTATTTATATATTAATTTAAAATAACAGCAAATATTTGTAAATTTTCCACAGCTCGACTAACTTTTTTCACATCTGTTGTAGCTTAACGGAACATTGCTCCAATATGGGTAATTGATAAAAAACGAATTATAATTCATAATAGAATGGGAGATTGAAGAAATAAAAACTATAATCACAAAACTAAATATATCAAAGTAAATAATAAAGCATGTTCGCTTGAATTACAATTATTGGTAAAGAAAAGTAAGTTCGTACACTTCACACGCCAATAAAAACTAAATTGGATTGGATATTGTCATTGAGTTATGAGGGGGTCAAAAGTGGCTCCAAATGTATTGCGTAATATTACAAATTATACTGTTCGCGAGTTCCGTTACTTGAACGTGGCTTGACACGCTACTGTGTGTCTATATATATTCACTTATTAGGTCAATTATATTTTAGCACCATGTAATCTATACATTTAATCAAATTTGAGTGTCAAACAGTAATATTAAAATAGCCCCTTTTTAATCAATGTATGTATACACGGTACAAACATAACATTTTTTTACAATTTTTGTCTGTCTGTTTGTTCCGGCTAATCTATGAAACGGGTGGACCGATAAAGACGGGACTTTCACCGGCAGATAACTGGTATAATAAGGAGTAACTTTGGCTACAATATTTTTTTTGTTAAATAAATGCACAGGCTCGAGGGCACAGCTAGTGAATTATATGCGTGAATATGTATAAATATATTGTAAATTTAAAATCAGTAAATATATTAAAATAAAATTAATACATCGACAGTCGTAAACTACGGTTCGCCGAAAACGTGCCACCTGACCGCTGTACGTTCATTGAATCTGAGCCAATTGTGATGTGTTGATAAAACTCGCGTGGAATTTAAATCACGCAAATGCCTCTCAATTAATGTATGAAAATAAAATGAATCTATTATTATAATTTATTTAAATTTTACGGAATATTAATCGATTAATTTAAAAATATTATAAGATTTTATCTGGTTCAGTAAGCTGTAATTTTTACTCTGTGTTTTGTTGAGTTGCTGTATATATTACTTGTTTTTATTTTTAAAGTGATATTCATTGTAGTTTCTGGTAATAGCAACAACAGCCTGTAAATTCCCACTGCTGGGCTAAAGGCCTCTTCTCCCTTTGAGGAGAAGGTTTGGAATATATTATTATCATATAACATACACCACGCTGTTCCAATGCGGATTGGTGGAATACACATGTGGCAGAATTTCTATGAAATTTGTCACATGCAGGTTTGCTCACGATGTTCTCCTTCACCACTGAGAACGAGATGAATTATAAAGACAAATTAAGCACATGAATCAGCGGTGCTTGCCTGGGTTTGAACCCGCAATCATCGGTTAAGATGCACGCGTTCTAACCACTGGGCCATCTCGACTCGACTGGTAATAGCGTCTCATTTCAATAATAATTTTAAATAACACCCTCGTAGAACCTCAGATCTACTCACAGTGTGTACATTTTTAAATTTATGAAACTTCACCTATAACCCACTCACCGTCACAACAATGTTATTTCCTCGAGAAGTGAATTAAAAAAGTGACCTATTTATTTTCCATGGTCAAACTATCTCCGTACAAAATTTCATGAAAATTTATTCATACACTTTCGCATTTCTAATATTAGTATAGAAGAGTGTTACTATTAATATTTATATTTTGATATAATCAATTAGAATGTTAAATAAAATGACGCTTTTAAACTTACTTCTAAATACGTAAAATGACCTTTACATACAAACATATATGTACGGCTAATAATTGTTTACATCCTCTACTTCAACTCACAATACTGCGTCTTGTACCATAGTGGTCAGCACTGAGACTAATGTTCCTTTAAGGCTGTTTCACAATGAAGGCGTTACTATATTAATTACCTACTCAACTTACGCAAATATAATATATGTATCCGTTATTGAAAGCGTCAATAAATAGTCAAAAGTCACTAAATCCTTCTTGAGGCAAGGTATCCGTTTCTATAATAAAATTTCGCAGACATTTTTAACTTTGCCGTTTCGTAAATTCAACAATTATAAAAAATACATTGGTAAAGGTATATTATTCGATACAAGATTTTATAGATGATAAAAAGCGAGGAGTTACTACCTGTAGACTTCCAGGCAGGGTATATTATATACATATATAATTGTATTTAACTAACATGACTGTATTTTTTAAATGTTGAAAAAGAGTAACTACAACATTTCTTGCCAGTTCTTCTCGGTAAAATCTACTTTCCGAACCGGTGGTAGCTTCACTTAATTGTAAAATGACGATTCAAAAGTGCTTGTAAAAGCCTACTTGGGTTTTCTGTTGACAAATACTAAACAGGCAAATAATCAGCTTGAAATTTTAGAAAAAATAAAATCATGAAATCTTAAAAACTATAACACCTCCAAACTTTTAATTTGGTATGTAGATTCCTAACAGGGTGTAGACATCCACTAAGAACGGTAAAATTATGATTTAATTCTAGATTCAATAGAATGCCTTTCTTATTCTGTCAATTTTTTTTTTATGATATAGGTTGGCGGACGAGCACATTGGTTAGGATTATATTATAGGATTGTAAGTGGTCACCATCGCCCATAGACAATGAAGCTGTAAGAAATATTAACTATTCCTTACATCGTCAATGTGCCACCAACCTTGGGTACTTAGATGTTGTTCCTTGTGCCGGTAGTTACACTGGCTCACTCTTCCTTCAAACCGGAACACAAAAATGCTGAGTACTGTTATTTGGCGGTAGAATAACTGATAAGTGGGTGGTACCTACCCAGACGGGCTTGCACAACGCCCTACCACCAAGTAAAAAAAGTCTAAGTGTAATTTGAACTGTAGTAACAAACCGCTTGACGTCTGAAGCGTCTTTATACAAATGGTGGTTGCGTGGCACCCTCCATATAATTCTTAGGGGCTATTAACTCGTAGCAATCTCAAGTGTCGTGAACATTAGTGTCTGTGTTGTACGCTTCACGGATTTAATGTCTCGGCCAACTCATTCACATGCTGACGTCACACTGTTGACCACGAATACATGTTAGCTATTTTAAACATACATGTAGATTTTTATATTACAAATAACGCTGGTTAGATTTTTTCTTTTATTAATTGATTTATTATTTTACATATTTAATGAAACGGCGCTCGCTTAATTTGTTTATTTATGTCATTATTAAATAATAGAGCAATTTTCAATAATATTTGTAAGTGATTTATTTTTAAGTGTTCACCTCGAATTGAGTTGTGTCTTGGCAATGCGAGTCCTTATTATTTGACAAGTGTCTCGAATGCGATGTTGGCTTGCAAACCCATTTTACTCTCATAGTTTTCCAAATGTCGTATCAACCACCAAACCCACCTGTCCTGTATCCTTCTCCTCCGACATACATATAATAATATATTAAATCAATATTGGAATGAAAACATATTCCAGGGTTTTAAAATATAAGTGTAGCCGCTAAAAGATATACGCATAATAAATTATTGATATTTTTATATAATATTTGCTGTCACCCAGTTTCGGGTGTGAGGTGTGAGGCCTATATTTCCTGAAGTTCATACTTTCTTACGAAGCAGAGCAAAAACTGAACGGTCATTAGTCGAATCCTGTTATAAAAATGCTATAATATCATAAGATACTTACTCTTGGAGTAGTAGTGTAGTGTAGAAAGACTGGCTCACTAACTCTTTATACTGGAACAATTCAATACAAAGTATCGTTATTTCGCGTTAAAATGTCATGGTACTAACATTAACACAGCCTTGAACGAAAATGAAATATACATTTTGGTGTATTAATAAAATTGGTGAGATATAAATAAAATTATCAGTAAAATATAATATCCAAATGTATTCGAATATTAAATTTTAATTATTATCAATATTAATTGCCGCAAAATTAAACATAATTATAAACCAACTAATAAATAGCAATGTACAAGTGATAATTGTTACCGGTATGGCCACTCGCATACACTGACACGGCGAGGTTATACCTGTTATTTTTAGTAAACAAAATAAGCAAAAAGCTACATACATACAATACGTATATACATATATACGTAATCTCAAAAGATAATGTTTTTGAAAACGCCTGACGAACAAAGTTACTTTTCCGAACCGATACGACTGGGAAACATTCAAGTAAAGGGCGTACTCATTCCTTAAAATCCGGCATCCGGTGTTGTAGATGTCCATAGGCAGTGGTAACTTTGCATCACGTGAGCCTTCTCGTTTGCCAATCTTACCCTATAATTTTTGACCGCGCCCCGGTACTATCGTAGAAGTTTATGAATTTTAATTATAGTTTATGATACAGTAAAAGCCTGTAAATTTCCCACTGCTAGGCTAATGACCTCTTCTCCCGAAGGAAAACATCGTGAGGAAACCGGCATGTGTCTAATTTCATAAATTCTGCCACATGTGTATTCCACCAACCCGCATTGGAACAGCGTGGAATATGTTCCAAACCCTATATATAAAATGGAAGAGGAGGCCTTATCTCAGCAGTGGGAAATGTACAGGCTGTTACTTTACTTTACTTTTATGATACAGTCTTAATTAAATTTACGATTCAAATTAAAGAGACGTTACGACGATCGATGTAAGACAATTAGATTTAAATCTTGTCACTTGCTGAAGTTAGACATGATATGATTAGCGAGTCGTGTGACGGCCATACGACGGTCTGTCTGACGCAGATATATGATAACTAGTGTATAATACACTAGTTATATAGATATAGACAGCGGTAAGCGACTTTGTTTCATATGTAAAATGGAATGCGATGTACAAAAATATGAAATTTTTAAGTTAAAACAAATATTAACAGTATTCCCTCATCGTAAGTTGTCAGTACCATTAAATAAAAAGGAACTAAGGTATATTAATCTTACGGTTTTTTTTATGTAAATTAAATTGTACATTATCAATGTTCCATCAACGTTGGAGACGAAGATGTTATGTTCCTTGTGCCTGTATTTACACTGGCTCACTCGCGCTTCAAATTGTAACACATCAATAAATTCCTACCTAATATACTTATAAACTAACTATAAGTATTCAGTTGCAGGAAATACAAGCTCTCTCTTATTAACTTCAGAACGTAAAACACTGTCCGCATTAATGAAAAGAAAAATAAAACATCATGTCCACATACATCAGATTCATTAAAACACACAACACACGAACTTAGAAGGTAGTTTCTAACGAGGAACTATCTATAAATTATAAAATCTAAAAATACTTTTACCTACTTTCATACACACGAAGACACACACACATACATGGACACGCACGCACACAAGCACGGAAGCCTATTAAATTTGTTACAAAGATCCTGCATGCAAATTAACGGATTCTGGGTGGACATTTTTCTGTCATATCTATTTATATTAACAGACACATATAATTTTAAAGTACAAATATGTATATACAACAAGTGTCAACTTAAAATGTTTTATGTGAATAATAATATTTAAAGATACAATTTGATGTTATCTAACTAGAGTCGAGATGGCCCAGTGGTTAGAACTCGTGTGTCTTAACCGATGATTGTGGGTTCAAACCCAGCCAAGCACCGCTGATTCATGTGCTTAATTTGTCTTTATAATTCATCTCGTACTCAGCGGTGAAGGAAAACATCGTGAGGAAATCTGCATGTGACAAATTTCATAGAAATTCTGCCACATGTGTATTCCACCAACCCGCATTTGAACAGCGTGGTGGAATATGTTCCAAACCTTCTCCCCAAAGAGAGAGGAGGCCTTTAGCCCAGCAGTGGGAATTTACAGGCTGTTGTTGTTATAGTTATCAAACTGGTTAGATTAGCAGGATTAAATTTTGCAAAGAAATTTCTTATGTGGATAAGTATTAAGAAAGGATCTTATTTTCAATATTCATTCCATAAGAGCTTAACAAGACGGATATGAAACTCGAGTAAATAAAGACCATGGGCAATGTAAGAGAATACTAATTCTAAAAAGATTACGTTTTCCGACTAACGTTTCCGAATATTCCAAATATTATGTGGAACATTCCATATACGACTAGTTATCGATTAATTGTCAGTAAATTTTATGATTAATTTGAATGTTATTTAATGATAAAATGTTATTTGCTTACCGTTCGCAAGAGAGAGTAAATAAATATTGTAATTTTAACCTCGCACAACTTTTGTTATTTACACAGAGTCATAAAATAAACATCAATTATACTATCTGTTTAAGTATGGAAAGTATTTGTGCAAATATTTTAATGTAAATAAAAAAAAAAAAACGCTTACCTATCTCGATAGGTTTTAATGTGATTGAGTTGTTTTTATGTCATATCTATTTTGTTACAAAACGTTATACGTGCAAATACTAAATTTCAAATATTTACTTTCGCTCAAAGAAATTTAATTTTTTGTATGATTTTTTTATATTAATTGCATATGATATGCCTGTTAATGTCCCACAGCTGGGCACACCGGCCTCTTTAGGTTAGGGACTTGTACTGGTAACTGGTTGTATAGGTAACTGGTACTGACTGGTACTCAGCAGACATTCAAGCATCAACAATACTTAGTATTAGTTAGTGAGATAGTGTAACTGCGGGTACAAGTAATAAAATGTTAGTTAATCCAATGCGCCATTTGTGTAATGTAGAGAATGGGTAATACTTTATAGAGCACCAATGTATTCAATAAAAAAAATACTGCTCTAAAGTACGTTGGTTGATACAAATGTATATATTGAGTGTTTACAGTTTGCTCTCATCATTAAAGCTTATATTTTAGCTTATTACTAATGATAGTTCTATTTATAGATTGTAGCTAGCTCGAGATGGTTTATAAAAATAATTAGGCAAAAAAAAAACTCAATATTACTTACCCGGGTTTGAGGCTGTTATCCTCTATTAGGAACCTCACGCTTTATCCACTGGACCATACCATATTTATATGTTAATAATAAATAACCCTCATTACCAGAATAAAGTGGATCGTACATTATATGACATATATGGGGATTACGTACGAGATTTAGTGTCGCATGAAATTCGTTATGTATTCATAATTCATCTAATCTACCACAATCTATATAATTCTACATAATATATGTATTTACATATATTACATTCATACAAGTGACAGCATGTACATATAAATAATGTCACATATAAATGTTATAATAAATACCTGATTTTCTTGATCACTTTGTTATTGATTACACGAAGTAGTCAAAAAGTATTTGTTAAATTATTGTATAATTCCGATACATTTTTTCATAACCAAAGTACATCAACTTGAAATTTCACAATTTATAACCCGACCATGTTTAAAATACATTCAGGAGCGCATTACGCGGTACTGAAGTTGAGAATTAAAGTCCTCTATTAAAGCTGGGCGATTCATAATGGCGGCATCTGCACAACTCATATGGACGATTGATATCACAACCATTAATATGGAGTATGGCGTACTCTTTATAACACAGCTACATGCCTCGTATCACATGGGTACGAATGAAATTCTAACATTTTTACCGATTTTGAGAGTCAACGTCTGAGTCAAGTAAAAATGTTTATTTATAAATAAAGACAAGCCTTTCTGCGCGTTTAAATGTAACAAACATAATATTTTTGTAGCCTAAGTTACTCCCATAAAAGGAAAGTCTCATCAAAATCGATCCAGCCGTTCCTGAGATTAGGCGAAACCAATAGGCAAAAAGACAAAAATAAAATGTTACTTTGGTAAGTACCGTGTATATATACGTATCAATTTAATAAAATCCAGTTATTTTAATATTACAAGTAGATGTATAATTTTCTTATTGACGCTGAAGACTTAACTATATGCGGTAAAGAAATGCTTCAGACCTGAAATAGATTGTCGAAAGAAGGAAGAATATAGTTTTGAAACGACTCCTAAAAAAGAAGGTAATATATCATTGTCAGAATTTAAATAAATTTCAGTAAAATGTTTGTATTTTTGTCCCCGAATTTCTTGAAAAAAAAGTTAGGTACAATTCAGTGTAAGTTTCGTTAAAATCGGTCTAGTAGTTTATAGATGTCTTTTTTTTCGTTCACTAGCTGCTTCTAATTTTTGAAGTCGGTTTATTTTATTGTAAATTATTTTATTACAATGATTCACTTTTTAAAAATGTTATTATTTTTTAATTTCACTGCTTGCAAGTTATGAAAGAAACAAAATTACTTTGCTTACAATCGCCAGAGTAACGAGCAATCTTGTAAAGTGTTCGGTATTAGATGCAAAGCGAACGTCTATCCTTTACTAAGTTAGCAAGGAAGTAACTAATAACTATAAAACAATTATATCACTGAGAATAACATTTATTGTCATTTCGCCAATAATGAAATGAATTACATTAATTTATTTATTTATTCATACACAATACACATACAAAAACAGAGTACATGTACAGTCAGGGTAAGAAAGGGTTCGTCACCTTAAGATCTATTTTCGTGGACTCACTATGAGTAGTAGTCTGCTTTACCGATTGAGAATGACATATTGCGTCGCAATGATTTCATGTTTAGATTTAAAAGGTACAAAGAGTTTAAGACTTGATAAAGAATTGAATGAATGAATAAATTTGAAAACTGACGAAGGTTTTCTTATGACTGCACATGTGTGTGTGTGTGTGTGTTTCAATGTAGGATGAATAAATACTTATATATTTTAGCTATATCATGGTATACTAAACACCACGTACTAAGTCAATTTAGTGGTAGTTACCCGATACCTTACCCTACCCTACCTTACTCTACCGTCCCCAATCCTCACATATTCCATCGCTAAGCAGCAGTAATTATTGTTGTGTTGTGGTTGTATATCCTCAAAGTGCTAGCAACTAATTATTATATGTAATTTTCCCATCAAGCTGAAACACAACGATTACAAGTATTGCTGTTTTGCTGGATAATATTTATTAAGTCTAACAAATATATCAATAAATAAAACATTGTAATCTAATTAAGTAATGATGTATGTATATATAATTCTGAAGATATTTTACGAAAAACCACAAATCAATATCGTAGAGTCACAAGAGTAATAAGCCTTTCTACTGAAAGTAATTCCGATTAATTGGCGACGATTGAAGTCACCAGTGGTTATTAGACTGACTTGTCCATGTGTTTACATTGTTTTTTAGAACCTGATATACTTTTAGTTTAAACGTTCATATACATTTAAGTTTTCTTTCTATTTCTGTTCACAGTTCCTCCTATGGTCGCGCCACCACCATTCACCACATTTCACCACCGTGAAATAAATCATTGGGAGCATCTGTATTTATCAACTTTCTCTAATATGTGTATCCAGCTCGTATTGGTACAGCGTGATGGAACCTCTAAGTCCAAATCTATCAATTACTTTTAAAACCGACAACATAAGCAGAATTTCCATACACATTTTCATTACGGTAAAGAATTTATCTGAAAACAAAATCGATCACATGAATTCATACGGATTTAGACGACGCATGAAGCAATTTATTTTTCTTAAAGGCTAATCTGCCTTATGAAGATTGATTATATGCTTGCAGTGACTCGGCTACGAGTTGATTGACATCGCAATTTACTTCATTGGCTTTTTAATTTACCCTCTTGTTCCTCGTTCTAAAATTGAATTTGTTTGTAACTCGCTTATAATGGAAATATACATATACACATTTTAAATTTGAAATTTTATTAAGAATGTTTTGTTGATGACCTCCCTGGTCGAGCAGTGAGTACACCGATGTTCAAGAATACGCCACTCCGAGGTCCCGGTATCGATTCCCGGCTGAGTCAATGTAGACAAAATTCACTAGTTTTCTATGTTGTTTGATGTACCGTCGTTACTGCTGACTTTACATAATACCAGTGCTTTAGCATGTTATCCAATATTATATTTATACTTGATAATATATTTAAAGATCTTTTAAAAATAAATACAGATTAATGGAATTCCTAGTAAAATTTATTTTTTATTTAAAGCCTTATCTGTAAATATTAGAATTGTTCTGCAGATCAATAAGTGCATTTATTTCATGTGAAATTGGATTGAAATATCGATTCTACTGAAAATTAACGCCGATTCTTATAATATTGTAAATTACTATAACTCGAATGCCTGTATTATCTTTACATAGTATAAAACAAAGTCACTTTTTCTGTCCCTATGTCCCTTTGTACGCTTAAATCTTTATTTTTAATAAGTAAAGTGATTCAAGAGGAAGGTTTTTGTATATAATACAAAGACAATATAGTTAAGTAACACTGATAATTTCAAAAGTTTGCAATGTGATGTCGTAAATAAACCAATTCTGTAGTATATTTAGTATCAGTATTACACCCGTGCGATGCCGGGGTGGGTCGCTAGTCCTTTATATAGGTAATTATGCCTAAAAAAATCATCCCTACATTTACAAAAAATACACTTTCTATAATTTATCTATTAATTATTATGAACTAATATATATTTTTTGAACCGTTTAAATGATAAATCAAACACATAATTTAGTTATAAGATGTAAATTAAGGTCGAATAATGGGGTTCGAATTTTCGATGCCTCATAAATTTGTGTTAATGGAATATGAGCATTGACCGTAAAGAGACGTAAACATGTTTACAAGAACGTCTTATAAGGTAATATTACATAAGTAATTTATATGTTCTAAAGTGTGTTTACTTGGGGTAATACTTATGTGCACCGTCTGGGTATTACTGGCATATATTCTACCGCCACACAGTAATACTTACAAATTTTGTGTTTTAGTTTAAAGGATGGATGAGATGAGTTCAGGGTTTACTTGGTGGTAGTGCTTTGTGCACGTCTGGGTACCACCCACTCATCAGTTATACTACCGCCAAATAACAGTACTCACTATTGTTGTGTTCCGGTTTGAAGGGTTAGTGAGCCAGTGTCACTACAGGCACAAGGGACATAACATCTTTGTTATCAAGGTTGTAGGCACATTGACGATGTAAGGAATAGTTAATATTTCTTGCAGCGTCATTGTCTACGGGTGTTGGTGAACACTTACCATCTGCTCATATGCTCGTCCGCCAAACTATAACATAAAAAAAAAATATAATATCTCAATACCCAAGGTTGGTGGTGAATTGGTTATGAAAGAAATAGTTGGCCGCATGCTGCTTCTTATTTATAAAAATATAAGTAGTCGCCCGCGGCTTCGCTCGACTTTTAGGATGTTGGTTGTTGTGTTTAGCAATAAAAGTAGCTTGAAGTAGATGTCCTTTTTTGGAATTAAAGTTTGTTCCATACAAAATATCTTCAAATTTGGTCGTGAAAGAGCGACAGACTTTCACATTTATAATATTATAGAAATATATAAAAACAAATCGCTCACATATTTGTTCATTATCTTACCTATTTATAATTATTATGGCCAACTAATTTTGTTGTAACATTTATGTTGCTTCTGTTCTTAAAGCCACGACATATAGTAAAATAAATTGTCTTTGTTGCACTGTCGGACGTGTTCATTGAAATGTACTTTCTTTTTCTTAAGATAAAAAAAGGTTTAAATATCATACCACATCAAGGGCAGAAGTGATCACTTATCGTCACGAGACTGATTTGTATGCCCTACGTATCCCATAAAATGCATTTTGGATTATATTTTAAACGTGTATAGAGTTTGTTTTTGAACTTTGGTAAACCACTCATCAGGGCTTAGTGATTTGAACACATAAATTTTACCGAAGTTGCAGGACGCTAATCTAGGGCAAGCATCCATGATTTTTTATGGGCTCAATTAGTAGTTATCTTTCTAAAGCTAATTTTCGACTTCGCAAAGTTAATCCTCCTGGCTTCCTTATTTGGCTAACTAAAAAATTAAAGCTTATTTCAAAAAAAGGATTGATATATATTAAATATAAAAAAAAAATGTTATTTAATGACATACTTTGTGATTCGAATTGTGGAAAATATTCCTAGGCGGTAGAAGCTTGACGTTTAATACAGTTATATAAAAACGACGATTCAATAGTTATTTTTTTAGCCTATTCGAATAAAGAATATGTTAATCTTGATTTTATCATGCGTAGATCTTATAAAAACATTCTGAACTTTTCTGAACGTGAGTCCACCACAATGAAATCTCATAATTTCATAACTTTCAAATCATTCAAATAAATTCACACAAATCCTTCACTTTGTTAAACACTAGTGTTATACACGAACAAAATATTCCACGTTATTATTGTATAAATAGAATAATTAAAAATCCAACATGATAATAACAACACAACATCACGTGATATACATGCTACTCAATCAAAAGCCATCAAAAGTTCAAATTGCCCGCGGTTTTCAACATTCAACGTCACTAAAATTAAGAAGTACCGAGGATCGCGTGTTTCGAAACAGTAAAAATACAGTTATTAAACGCGAGATCGCTTTAAAGTTACTCCGTTTCGAAATGAGCAGCTATTCTCTGTAAATCATTTATAATTAACGTCTTACTCGCGTCGTGCTAATGGCTAACAATTACAGTCTTTACGTGAAACGTGCTGATGTTATTTGCTTTCTTTTTCTAAAATAGCTTAAATGTATATCTTTGCTTGTTTTATATTCTCACTGTGTCAATACTCTTCAGCTTTTCAGATTCATTTATTGGGTTCTTTACTGTCCTTTTGTGTACTTTTTTCTTATGGCATAGGTGGCAAACGAGCAGGAGGCTCACCTGATGGAAAGTGACTACCACCGCCCATGGACATCTGCAACACCAGGGGGCTTGCAGGTGCGTTGCCGGCCTTTGAGAAAGGAACGTTTCCTTTAAGGTAAAGGTTGTAAATGAGCCAGCGGTTGGTCTGATGGTAAGTGACAAATACATGTCCATGGGCATCTGCAACAACAGCACTACTCAGTATTGTCGTGTTCCGGTTTTCGGGGTATCTGAGTGTATCTACAGGTACAAGGGACATAACATGTTAGCTCTGTACATTGGGCATATTGGCGATATGAGGAAGGATCAGGGCCGATGTCTGAGCAGTAGTCACCACTTACCACATGGACCATTTACTCATACGGCCCTTATTGCATAAAAAAATATATATTCGTCATTCGTTATTGGTTAAACTAAATTATCGGTTGGTTATCATTGGTCAGACTAAGCCCAAATTCGTTACACAAAAAATGGCTTACTTAGCATAAATCGTGAAGGTCGTTGGATCATTTTTTAAGAAATTGCGTTCCAGAGTTGTACCGATGGCTGTTAGTCTGGCGTTACAGAAACGTTTTCGAGAGTAAATGATTTCGTTGAGACTGCGCTGATTGTTTGAACGGAGATCAGACGAGACTTCTCCATTAGTGCAGTCGTTATTTCGAGGCTAACTTGCTTTGAAGATCTCCGTTCATCATTCTGTTCGTCATTTTCATGTCTAGAATCTAGAATTAATATCTAAACTTTGTAGTTTTCGGATATTTCATAAGAGTTTTTAAGAAAGTATTGATGACATTGAAGTCAAGAATTTTGATTAAGAAGTTATTGGAACCGAATCAATTGTATATGTCAGTGAAATTCTACGCTGCTACTACGCTCAGCCTACGAGAAATGCTACGTAGCGTTTACGTAGCAGCTATCACCAATCGGAATATAATACCGAATCATAGAAAAAAGAGCTCAGGGAATCATAAGTTGATATTTTTCTCAAATATATAAATCATAATTTAAAATACGCCATAACATTAAGAGCAAAGACCCACAATGTGGAGAACTTTTAAAATTAAGACTTATTAAAAAAAAGTGACTTGTTAAATATTCTTTCGGTTACTAGCTGAAAGAATACTTCATCACTTTAAATTTCTAGATAAAAGACTATATATGACAAAAAAAAAAATCCGGTTTACTATTATTTAATTTTCATACAGGATATAAAATATTTTCTTGGATTTCATTAAAATTTCAATCTTATTTCGAATTATGGCGACATAATTGAATTAATATTAAGATTGTTTTTGAAAAACTTTCATACATTAAAACATGTTACACAACTGAAAACTTTTTATAAGAACCTATTTACACAAAGAATTAACCACTAAACTATTGTTCTACTGACATACATTACAGTACGCAACCTTGAATAACCTAACACTATGTTCTTATTTAAATGTTGTTAAACGTTCGTGTAAAACCTAAAAGTTTCAACATTAAACGTTACTGAGAACACGATACGTCCATTATCCATTTATCTAGTTAGAGTTATGGCGCTCGTTTGTAACATGCGATGGTCTTTAGGTGTGTTGGTGCGGAAAAATATGTTTAATGTAAGAAGGTAACACACATAACTGTCATAGCACTGGTCAAATGATTTCTTCAATGCTGATAATAATGCTTTATATTATAGATAGATGGATAAGCAATTGATGACCAGATTTTGATAGCCGAAATGGCCAAGTGGTCAGAACTAATACATCTTACCGATGATTCCGGGTTTAAACCACTGAATATTCATGTGCTTAATTTGTGTTTATAATTCATCTCGTGCTCGGCGGTGAACGAAAATATCGTGAAGAAACCTGCATGTGTCTAATTTCATAGAAATTCTGACACATGGGCCGCTTAGTAATAAATTCATACATAAATGTTACATCTGTTAGTAAGCAAAAAAAAAGAATGCACAGTGTGTCAAGATTTGTTCAGTCGCGTGACTCATAAAGATCCTTATTGTCAGCCAATACTCAAATAAAATAAATATGCTTTTGTATTTTTATTAAGTTATAGCTGATTGAAAACTTCATAACAAAACATTTTAATAAAACTATTTTGACGAATTTACTAAAAAAAATCAATAATAAAGTTATGTCTGAAGAGTAATCTTGGCTGTTATTGATCGCTCTGAAACAGAAACAAACACGAGCTGGGCCAAAGTCGGGAATAGTAGAGAATTTTGCCATTTTTAAACCTGCTACATGAAAGAAATGAATGAAGCCTGCTCCCTGAGGGCGCTTCCCGTCAAGGTATTTGTATTCAATATTGGTTATGATATATGTACAGTGTAAATTAAAATAAAATAAACTGATATTCAAACAACTTATTAATTTACAGTATAATAAATGCATAAAATAATAAGTAAAATTTTTGTCATGATTAAAATAATAGTTGGAATTAAACATGAATACTTTAAATGTAGTTGTATTTTAATGCTGGTCATATTTGTCGTAGAACCAACAACCGTTGGGGAAAATGTGTTCTAGAGTGGAGACCGCGTCTGGGCAAACGTGGTGTAGGACGTCCTCAGACACGGTGGAGTGACGATATACGCAAGGCAGGAGCTGGATGAGAGTAGCCGGAGAAAGACCACAGTAGTGTGCACTTGGAGAGGCCCATGTCCATCAGTGGACAAAAACGGGCTGATGACGTGATGTGATGTATGTGAAGGGAAATTCGGAAAATATTTATTATTTACAAACTTATTTTTAAAAATATTAGCATCAATACATATCAATTATTTTGATTTTGATGTTTTATCTCTAAGAACTGGAACCAATAGACTAACATATATGGTCCGATATCGTGTAACATTGTTGTATTATTTTCTATTTGCTATCAATTGCAAAAAAAAAAATTATATATCAGTAAAGAACAATTAATAATCCGTCTTATTTATCTTATTTTTTCTCACATGAAAATAATTTTTCTGCAATGCTTCTTCGTCCTAACTCATGGTTTGATTAATTAACCATCATAAAAAAATCTTTAACTTTTACATTACAAACATATTAAAAAAGGTATATCTTGATTAAACCCTCGTTACAATACAAACAAATATGTTATAAATATATAAATAATTTCTATAAAACAATATCAAAACAAGGTGCAAATACGTTGACCGTAACTGGAGGGCAATTTACAAAAGAATTGAAGGAATATTTTGTAACATGTTTGCTTGCCGCTTGGCCACGTCAAACATAAATAGAGAAAGAGAAATGATTGGTTTTCTATCTGCATTAACATCGTATTCTGCGCATTGAAAACAATGCACTCGAAATTCGGAAAACTAGAATTGACATAGCTGAAAATATACTAAAAAATAATACATAAATATGTTCGTATTGACGCTTACGTTTACTTATATGCTTTTTGTGGCATACGCGTAGGTCAAGTGGACAAAGTGGTTACCACTGCCACTAGACATAAATGAAACTAGCGACCGGCCCCGGCTTCGCACGGGTGCAATACTGATTCTAAATATAATGCAGAATTTGTTTATTAATGACATAACATTACAAAGTTCTAAAATGATCAGTTTTACTTTACTACATTATCCATGTATCATATACAACAATCTTCCTCTCGAATCACTCTATCTTTTAAAAAAACCAGTTTTAAAGATTTAAGCATACAAAAGGTATATAGGAATAGAGAAAAACGATTTTGTTTTATACTATGTAGTGATAATAAAATAACACGTCACCAATGAGCCACCGTCTTTAATACCTAAGATGTCATATCTGTAGTTACAGTGTCTCACTAACCTTTTTGCTATTTGCTGGCAAATGTGTGATGAATGGGCGGTACCTACCACAAGCTTGTACACACTCCTACTGAATACTTGCGATAAATATATATTTATTTTATTGAAACATTATATATCATTAACAAGATGTGAAAAATAATAACTGCATTAGTGAAAAACTGTGGCATTAACGCCCATCATCAAAGCGACATCGCATCGCCATATTTCTTAGAAAAATTAAATTGCACAAATTAATTAAAGGAAAATATATTTTCACAAAAATTCTCGATAAAATAAAATATAATAATGTTTTTTATTTTTATTCGGTTAAGCTCGATATTTCGACATCATCTATGAATGTCTTGTTCACGAGATTGAGTATTGCGCGTAGATGTTGATAATGTTAGAAGTGTCCATATCGGACTACCTTCTTTCTCGTACGTTTGATAAATACCTATGGTAAATATTTCGAAATTAATAACTTTAAAATACAATAGATTACAAAATAAATCATTACAAACAAATTAGAGAAATAGGAACATTTAATTTAGACAGAACACTGTACGAATGAATTGTGTATATATTAATAAATCATATAATAATTGAAATAAAATACTTTTATAAAACTTAAATTTCGTTTTGAAAGTGAGATACATAAGAGCAATTTACTTTTGATTTTTGACCCTTAAGCAATGTTACTATGCATCAACTCCCTTTTCAAAAGCCGAGATGGCCCAGTGGTTAGAACGCGTGTATCTAAACCGATGATTACTGGTTCAAACCCAGGCGAGCACCGCTGTATTTTAATGTGCTTAATTTGTGTTCATAATTAATCTCGTGCTCGGTGGTGAAGGAAGACATCGAGAGGAAACCTGCCTGTGTTTAATTTCATAGAAGTTTTGCTACATGTGCATTCCACCAACCCGCATTGGAACAGCATAGTGGAATATGTTCCAAACCTTCTCCTCAAAAGGAGTTATGTTCTTATTACTGTCCTTAGGCCAGCAGTGAGAAATTTACTGTTGTTGTATAAAACATAACTCCTAACACGCCTGTGAAATTAATCTTCAATAAAGTTTGTAATTTTGATTGTGTTAATCATTATTTATGAAACACATTTAACCTGTATTACAAATTCATCGATGTTTGCTCAATAAATGCTATATGCTATTCACTGTGATGTAATTAATTGTATAGCACACATTTACATCTCGCTTCACAATCAAGTTATTAATAATACGCATAGTTTACCGAATTTCGAACACGATGGTCATATTCAAGACTATAAATAAAGTATGCATGTTGCAGTTACTATTCTTTCATTTTCAAAAATGAAGGAAAGGTAATGATCTTTTCTCTAACAGATAGCATCAATGGTGGTTTGCTTTATAGGTGAGATACACAGCGTTCCTAGAATGACAAAAAAATCATACACTTACTATTTTGTCTCGTTATTGAACCCAACCCAAAATCTGGAGCTATATAGTTAAATTATCATTAAAATACGAGGCTTTTAAAGTTATAAGTAAAAAAAAAATCATGTATTGTGTATATTTTTCTTGTTATCTTGGGTACCTCGAATCCAACCGAGAACTTAGATTAATCATGTGTGGTAATAGGGTGCGTTATAATATGGGCACAGTTATCGTCGTGGAATACAAAATGGCAACTTAAAATAAAATAAATTAAAACATCATAATATCTCTTAAACAACAACAGCCTGTAAATTCCCACCGCTGGGCCAAAGGCCTCCTCTCCCTTTGAGGAGAAGGTTTGGAACATATTCCACCACGCTGTTTCAATGAGGGTTGGTGGAATGCACATGTGGCAGAATTTCCATGAAATCTGTCATATGCAGGTTTCCTCACGATGTTTTCCTTCACCGCTGAGCACGAGATGGATTATAAAGACATATTAAGCACGTGAAACAGCGGTGCGTGCCCGGGTTCGAACTCGCAACTATCGGTTAAAATGCACGCGGTCCAACCACTGGGCCATCTCGATCTCTAAAACTTTTATTATGTTTTATTGCTAGTTAATTCTCACAGGTGATGTAATCTCCGCGTCCACTACCTCCCTTGTGAGTCATTACAGTACAGTAACAGCCTGTAAATTTCATACTGCTGGACTACAGCTTAGTTTTACTTTGAAGAGTAGGTTTGGAGGTTATTCCATCATGCGGCTCCAATGCGGGTTAGTGGATATAAGCAGGTTATCTCCCTCACGATGTATTCATTGCCGAGCATGAAATGAATTATAAAAACAAATTCAATAATTTAAAATGCAGTGGTGCTTGCCTTGGTGTGAACCCGCATTAATCTGTTAAGATGTACGCGTTCTAACCACCGTCCCATCTCAGGTGGTACGGGTTACACTTATACACCTAGAAATATTCTACCAAGTATATATACTCTATGTGTTATTTATTTAATCCTTTTATAAATCCAAACTTAGTTCAATTAGATATAAATACATGTATTTAACATCATGGGTTCAATCGGCACAATTCCAAGTTGTACAATCAATCACCCTTAATTTTTAAAATAACCGCGTTAAACTTCTTTTTTTTCTCCTGTCACTTCACAATGTTTGCCGTCATCCTATTGGTCAGCCGAGCTAATTCCGTTTTCTTAAACTGCCAACAGTGTTACCATCACTAAATCAAAATAACATAAAAATATAAAAAATTATCACAATCCCTTCTTTTTTTAATTATAAATTCATTGACCATCATTTCAAATTACCATAATATTACATCAGCCTGTATTCCTGTGACGGTCATATTTTTTAAACATTTACGCATTGCCAATCTTACATTTAATTTTTTATTTACTTGGTGTTAGGTATTTGTACAAGTATTTTTGTATAAATACCACCCACTCATTAACGTAAGTGAGCCTTGTTTCGCTCATTTTAATAAAGTCAAGTGACCCCTAACTACAGCGAGGTTAGTGACGCATTGGTACGATGTAGTAATAGTTATTATTACTTACAGACCCAATATATATATGGACAGTGGTAACCACTTACCACAAATAAATCAGGAAACCTTCACTATAGTGTCCACAACAACCTTAATAAGTTACAACTTAAACGATGCGTACACGTGGAATTCGCCCAAACAAGAATAACTACAGTTTCTCGCCTCTCTTTAGAATCCAGATTCTGAATGGTTAGTAACTATACATTTAATATAACCTTGTGAAATAATAATGTATACTCTACTCGAGTAAAATATATTTTGATATTGAATAAAGAAATATTTTTGTAATTTATTTAATGTAGTATTTGATATTCATTGCTTACGAGATTATTTTTATTTTTTCTTTGTTTTACTAACAAAACTGCTGAGATAGTGTTGTTAGCGAACCGGAGCTGAGATGGCCCAGTGGTTAGAACGCGTGCATCTTAACCGTCGATTTCGGGTTGAAATCCATGCAAGCACCACTGTATATATGTGCTTAATTTATGTTTACAATTCATCTCGTGCTCGGTAGTGAAGGAAAACATCGTGAGGAAACCTACATGTGTCTAATTTCATCGAAATTCTGCCACATGTGCATTCCACCAACCCGCATTGGAACAGCGTATATATGTTCCAAACCCTCTCCTTAATGGAAGAGGAGGCCTTAGCCCAGCAGTGGGAAATTTATAGGCTGTTACTTTACTTTTCTTTACTTGCTAACAACTACTTTAATATGCGTTACGAATTAAATTATAATATATTTATAGTATTATAAGTACATATTTAAATTGATCGAATACAAAACTATATTACGTAAAGCGAACATCGGTAAATAATGAACGATATCTGGATTGTGCTGACTCAAGTTGTCTTTTTCTATAAAATCCAATTACGTTTAGTGAAAATAAATAAAACACCGTATCAACTTATGTAATCGCTGTTACATCTGTCACAAAGTGCGAGTTTAAAATATTTGACGTAAAATGCGAATCGTGCAGATTTCGTGCCAACTGGCGTATAGTACGACACAACTTAGATTTAGCATCGGCAAAATTCGTAAAACCGATCCTATCTGAGTTAAATGTGCTATCTCAAATTATCAATATTTATTTCTTATGTGAATATGATCTTTACACTTTAATTACTTGTTATATCATATGACTTAATATATTCGTTAATTTGACACGTCGATTTACATGCATTTGAACTCGGGTTGAACTGACGCGAGAATCTATAGCGACGAATAGCATCGAATGGCGCGATAGGGAGCTATTTCTCTTGGTTGTATAAATCGGCAGTAATCGGTTTTATTGAATTTGACGATGCTACATCTAAGTTGTGTCGTACTATACATCGTCGTATCTCGACGCGTTTTATAACAAATCGTTATTGATCACCATTTGAACGGATTTTAGAATCTCTAAGCCGTTTATACTTTTTTTTAATTTTTTAACTAATAATAACGTGTCAATGAAATTTAGATTAGTTAGAGCACCTGCATTTTAACCGATGATTGCGGGTTCAATCCCAGGCACCGCTGAATTTTCATGTGCTTAATTTATATTTATGATTCATCTGCTCGGCGGTGAAGGAATACATCGCGAGGAAAACTGCATGTGTGTTATTTCATAGAAATCTTGCCACATGTGTATTCCATCAACCGGCATTTCAACAGCAATGGGATATTTAAAAAGGCTGTTGTTGTTGAGATGACATAATTGTATATTGAACTCGTGAAATGCCGAATATCGACACATGACGCAGATCTTATGTGCCTTTTAGATTTCAAATACACTTTAATTAAATTGAGTATCAAATATCGGTCTGACTGATGATGATTCTGATTTCTGTTAATTATCGAGTTTGTGTTAGAAACATAAATTGTCTTATAATTTGGGCGTGTTTTTAGGTGTGATGTCAAAGTAGCGTGATTTCGGTGAAGAGGAGAATGGAAGCTGGCGAGTGGAGTCACCGCCAGGTGCTAGTCTTGGAGTTCTGCTTGTGACGATCGGATCGGATAAGCTTTCATTGTAGTCTAATTAAAGATTAAGTTAATTTTATAAATGTTTAAATAATTGATTTGGAGAGAAATGTTTTTTTTTTTTTTAATCAGATTAATAGTTATAACGCTAAATTTAAATTTCCTTTCGGCACGCACATATTTTTAAATTTAATCTTTGACCTTAGAACGCTGGTAATTATAATGGATGATCATTACATTAGCTTCATTATTACCTTAAGATCTAAGATGTAAAGATAATATTGGCTATTATTCTTAATGTAAACATAATAATTGCGCATAACATATTTATCACCATTAATGGCATTTTAAATGATACCTATACAAAGACTGATTCCAGGACCGCTGTCAATCAATCTTGGAGTACTCGGTTTGAATAATGATATTACTGGTTGACACGAGACTAGATTATTGCGTTACACGTAGCCAGACAGGCCAATCCAAGGACCTACGGAGATAGAGAACTCGGGATCGATATAGACAATCTGAATAAATAATGACAATGTAAGATACAAGTACTTGCATTTAAAAAAAAAGAGCAATGAGAATAGAAAATTAAATAAAAATTAGCATATATTCCATTAAAAAAATAAAATAATAAAGTCTCAAAAAGTTTCAAGCTTTATCAAAATGCCATAACGAACATATTTCTTGGAACAAATAGACAAAGGTCATTGAAACGAATTACTATTAATTATTTAATAAGTCAACTAATTGTTAAATTTATTCAGCCATTATAAATTTATTGTCATGACCGCATTTGGGAAATACAGTAATTTTTAAGGGAAATCAGCCAACTAATACGATACGATAAACCATATGCAGCCCACATGTGTACTCAACCTGTGTTTGATTAGTGAGTACCTTCCTGTATTCCTCAATTCCTTCACTGTCATAATCTATAGCAGAACGTTACCGATGGACGGAATACACCCATACTTTAATCGAAACAGCCACTCGTCAGACACTCTACCGCCAAACAACACCACTCAGTATTTTTATTTTGGTTGAGCCAGTTGGTTGAGGTTGAGTGAGCCAGTTAAATAACATGCATAAGAGTATATAGCATAAGAGTATATAGCATAAAAGTATATAAGATATAACATTTTAGTTCTTAAGGTTGGTGACGCATTGGTGATGAAAAGAATGGCTAATATTTCTTACAGCGCCATTGTCTATAAGCGATGGTGACCACTTACGATCAGGTGGCCCGTATGCTCGCCGCCAACATATGCCATAAATAATATACCTTTTTTTAGGTTTAACAACACGCACTTACTTTTATCGATAAAGTTGTAAATGAGGAGTTCCATAAACCATATTTTTAGAAGTGTATTAAGAAAAATATTTTTTTTTAATCAGATATTGTGTTGCGATCGTTTGAGTTTTTAGGGGCAAAAATTGCTACTTACAATACTGAATATTGTTAAAACTTGCACTCAAGATTTTGCATAATCAAGCAATGTGCAAGCATATTTTTAGAAGTGTATTAAGAAAAATATTTTTTTTTAATCAGATATTGTGTTGCGATCGTTTGAGTTTTTAGGGGCAAAAATTGCTACTTACAATACTGAATATTGTTAAAACTTGCACTCAAGATTTTGCATAATCAAGCAATGTGGTCTACTTAATTCCGAAGTTCAAATATAAACAGAAACCAAGAATCTAGAATACGCTCGAGTTTATTTAATTGCTCATCTTTAAAGTCAAGATTTGTGGTATCAGCATAATCAAGGATGGAAGGAAGGATAGTTGGAGTTAAGACAATTTTAGTAGAAATCGGTAGAAGATTACGTAATCTGCGAATGGATGGAATTTAGTCATATATTATTCTGCTAACTTCGCTTATTTGTGATATCCAAGAGATAATCTAATCTAGATTTTTTTTTTAGCTTTGATGCTAAATGAAGTTATTGGATTATTCAAGACGAATATAAATGAAATAATAGTGTCTTTGTATACTCTCTAAGTAAGTTTGATATTTTCCAAACATACCATATTCATAGCTGAGCAATATCATAACTAAATTAAGGTTTTAATAGGCTAAATTTAAAACTTTTCCTCTAAGGAAGTGTTTAAAAAAATTACAAATAAATGCTAGGATATTTTATTAAGTTAACATTTATATTATAAGATAAGGAAGCTAAGTTGAGTAACCAACTCTAAACACTCCTTGACAAAGGCGTCTCCTCCACAAGAAGCGGTTTGAAGTGTAATCCACCACAGTGCTCCTATGTTGGTTGGCATATGTTTCAGAAATTCTTGGAAAATGTAAGGTAATTCTTTTATTTTAAATTATGAGATAAATATTATATAATCTAATTAAATTTACTAAAGACATATATTATCACTGTGATGTAAATGACATACCACTTGGTGGTACGGCTTTGTGCAAACCGGTATAGTTACCATCTACTTATCAGACATACCCTCAAGTATTTATATTATTTTTATTTAAGTAGCAGGCTTTTGTTACAGGGTAAGTGAAACTATTAAACAATAACATATTGATACGTTATTAAATGTTAGGCACAGGATTTGCACAAGTGTGTGAGTACCACTCACTCATCATTATAGATTATTTTAGATATTTTTTGTGTTTGCTTCTGAAAGCTTAATAAGCTTGTATAACTACAGATGTTGTCTAAGTCTTTATTCACTGTAGAAGCGTTACACGTGTTTGCTAACTGTCAATAACCTGCAACGTGTTTAGGAATAAATAAATCGTATCTGTAAAAAAGAGCACTGATAAACCAGTTGTTAAAACAGGACGTGAATATCAACCAAATGGAACAACTGCAAGTCGATATCAAGCATTCTGTGCTTGAGTGTATATAATTTTGGTCAATTCGCTAAAAAAATATCAATAGGAAATCTGCTTGACGATTCGAATAAATTATGCCACACGCATGTTTCCTGTGCATTTTTGTCTCATGATAAATCTATGTCCAGTAAAGAAAGAAGAACGAAAAATTTGTTTGCATCAGCACACATTGCAGACAGTTTCCACCACAAAAATGCAAGATTACTTAAAAGCTTTAGAATTTTCATACATTATTGAATTAAATTTACAGATGCAACTGGTGCGAAAAGTGGACTCTAGAGGGGAAGCGAAGCGAAGCAAGAAACTTACATAACTTAATACTCTTTTAAAAATGATAAAACCCAATAATAATTTATACTAAGGATCGATCGACGACCTCCATGGTCGAGTGGTATGTACACCGGTTTTCATGAGTACGCCACTCTGAGGTCCCGGGTTCGATTCCTGGCCGAGTCGATGTAGATTACCATTAGTTTTCTATGTTGTCTTGGGTCTGGGTGTTTGTGGTACCGTCGTTACTTCTGATTTCCATAACACAAGTGCTTCAGCTACTTACATTGGGATCAGAGTAATGTATGTGATGTTGTCTCATATTTATTTATTTATTTATTTATTTATCCTTTAACTAAGAATAACCTAGGATCTCGGGATCTGTACCAAGTTTTAAACATAATTATTTTGATAAATTAAGATGCAGTAGAATATAATTACTTTATTAAACATTCCAAATGGAGTCTCGAGCTTCACGACTATAAATAGATCTTATAGCTCTTTCATTCTGAAATGAACATTAACAACGACATACATATAAGCGTAAATGTAAATAATAATAATAATTAAACTGTAACTTATATACACATAATTTATACAGGAACTGAAAATACACGGACTATTCACATAATGAGAGACGACGATGTTGCGTAGTTTACAGAACAAGCACGCGCCGAGTTGGCTTGCGTTTTATGTTAATTGCTCCACACTAGACGTGATTACTGCTGAGATGTTGCCTGCCTTGTCAGAATTTCCTTTACCTAGTTTATTTTAGGCATGCTCAAATATAATACGAAATGTTTAAGATGAACACGTTCTATTTCTAAGACAATTTACTGAGTCGCATTTTTAGGTCAATGTTAGTGTTTTAAAATGGTACGATTGTAACTGTTGAGACGAGATGGTGCAGTAAATATAATAAGCGTGAATCTTACAGGTCAATGTTAGTGTTTTAAAATGATGCGATTGTGATTGTTGAGACGAGACGGTCCAGTGGTTAGGACGCGTGCATCTTAACAGATGATTACGGGTTCGAACTCAGAGAAGTAGTATCTACCACTGAATTTCACGTTCTTAATTTGTGTTTAAAATTCATCTCGTGCAGGTAAATATCTTGAGGAAACCTGCGTATCATGTCTAATTTTAATATACTATATTCTATTTATAATTATAAGCTATAAAAATGGCAGATTACTAAAATTCAGCCACACATGTGACCACCAACCCAACATGCTCCGAGCTTTCTCCTCAAAGAAAGAGGAGACCTTAGTACAGGAGTGGGAATTTTACAGGCTGTTAATGTTGGTACGGGTTAGGCATAAGAAATAACCTATAACCTACATATATTTGATTAGTTAGAGTTTACGCTTGCTTTACACGAAATTAACGCAAATTAGATTGAGAGGTTTGACTGCGTAGAAGCAGTAGACATAGAGTTTATAATATTAGTGCAGATGTATGCCCTGCTCAGTATGCAGATTATATTGAAAAGTAAATTCAAGGAATTCGATGTTTCCAGAATTAACTTACATAGCAAAATCGTAATATAATTGCTCATTATGGATAATAGCATGATATATGTGAGAGAAAAGAAGGCATAATAGATAGTAAAACAAAGATTACTTAATATTCATATTTTTAAACACTTATTACAATGAATTCCATGTAAAGGAATTAGGTTAAATTACATTATTACAAAATAATTACAACAACAAGCTAATGGCCCAGTGCTTAGGACTCGTGCATCTTAACCGATGATTTCGGGTTCAATTCTAGGCAAGCACCACTATATATATGTGCTTAATTTGTGTTTATGATTCATCTCGTGCTCAGCGGTGAAGAAAAATATCTTGACGAAACCTGCATGTGGCTAATTGCATCGAAATTCTGCCACATGTGCATTCCACCAACCCGCATTGCAACAGCCTTAGCTCAGCAGTGGGAAATTTACAGGCTGTTACTGTACTTTACTGTATTGTAATTACAACAATACGCTCACCTGGGTAATTAACAAATAAACAATTCATAGAACAGATAGAGCCGTGTTCGACAATGAACCATTTCTGATTTGTTCAGATCTGTCGAGCTTCTTAGAAAGACCTTTAATTGGAGTCAATTACACAACCGTGTTATATATAAGACCGGAATTTGCTTAAAAGTATTATCTCCCAATACTAGGATCGATTTTATTTCCAATTAAAAAAACGTGTTATAACTTAATTTCATTTCAATAAATCAGAAAATAATCCCGGTTTCAGGCACCTGTTAAAAATTAATGCAATATACGAAGCGATATCATTAATAATGCTATAAATATGCATCGCGATGCACATTCGTCCGAGGTCACTCGCTTTTACACAACTATCCAAAAAAGGAGTGTAATGATTTCGGGGTTTATATATAGTTTTTTATTCCACCATAACTTGTTAATGCCTGAAAAGATTTTGACGTATCGATATAATTCCAAGTGTTTCTGGATATAAATTCATTAAATCATATATATACAGTACAACAAACTAATTAATCCTGTTGCTCGACTGTATAGTCAGTAATACTTCTGAGAAGCAATTAATACGGTTTCACATAACGTAAACACAAATTAAAAATAAATAAATAAAGTTTGTATATGAAACGATTGCATCCTGAATATTTCTTTGTTATATTGAATATTTGATTTAACAAGACCTTACTTGACCTATAAAATTTTACACGGATAGAATAAGAGCATAATTTATTATATCACATTTCAGTCAATTAAACACGATTTTTTATAGAATAAATGGCAGATAATAGATAGATATAGATTTTGGGTTTATCGCATACAAATGCGTAATGACCTTATTTTATATTGTGTGAACAAATACATTAAAAACACCCGCTGGGATTCTTCTACCGAGTCTTCTCAGTTCATAACGTTTTTTTTTTGAACCAATGGAGGTTTTTAACTTGACAATAAATTAGTAAGTGTAATGCTTCTATAATTAATTAAGAAAATTTTATTTGTTTCATCAAGAAATTGTGTTTTTCAAATATAAAAATAAAATAGAAAAATATTTTTAATATTAAAAAAAATAGCTTCTCAGCTTGTAACTTAAAAAAAAAAAACAAGTACAATATTAAGAAACACAAGTTACCTTTCATTTAAACTGATATAAACGAACTGCATAATAATATGCCCTGTATCCTGTTCTTGTGAACTTATTATGTAAGTCTTTAAAGACTAGTGAAGATTAAAAAATATATTAATTTAACAAACTTTATTCGTTTTTACTTTTAATACAGCTTAATCAATTTATATAATATCATTGACATCAAAAACAATGTTATAAAACATTTTATAACATGAGTGTATGTATGTATGTGTTCAAGGATTAGTTTGGCAACATGATAGTCTCAACAAATACATAGTTTGTTCAGCTTTATACGACTATGATGCATATGATGCATATCTTTAATTATGTTGCGTCCAGTAGTTTGGTGATTAAACTTTTCAATGGAAATGAAATGTGTCTGAAACGTCTTAACGAGAATCAGCTATTGCTATTTAGGGTTTGGTCATACTGGTCGTATAGTTAAACTATAATATTATAAATGTGAAAATAACTCTGTCTGTCTGTTGATCTTTCACGACCAAACCGATGCACCGAATTTGATGAAATTTGGTGTGAAGTAAACTCGAACTCGTAAAAAGGACATAGGCTACTTTTTTGTCTAACACATGATAGCCATGTCCTAAAACGCAACGGCTAGTGATTTTATTAATATTTTTAAATTAACTAATGAATACTGATCGTACCGTGATGTATTCGTACTATGGAAACGAAACGTACAATAAGTCCCACCTATTTTTGTTATAATGCTTCAATGTATGCATACATTACAAATAAATACGCTACTAACATACATTTGATTTAAATTTAACCATACTTTGTAAAAGCGACTCGTCCCGGCTACGAGTGCAATGCTGGTACTAAATATACAACACAATTTGTTTATTTACGACATCAAATTAGGAACTTCTAAATTATCAGTGTTTCTTTACCATATTGTCCACATACAAAAACGTTCCTCTAGAATCACTCTACCTATTAAAAAAACCGCATCAAAATTCGTTGCGTCATTTTAAAAATATAATAGGGACAGACAACGGTAAGCGACTTTGTTATATACTACTAGCTATACCCGCCCGCTTCACTGGGCATTAGTCGCAGAAAATAAATTTTTAATTTTTCATGTTGCAAGTAATTACTGATGATAAACAATGTACAAATAATAAAGAAACAAATCAAGAAACATGCGAGATCTAATCAAATACTTAAAAAATATTTCATTTAATATTCGTCATCTCGATCTCGAAGTTTTGATATTATGTCATGAGGATCTTGTATAATGAGTCACATGTATAAATATATTTACAAATTAAAATAGATACATCAAAGAATGTTTTTCAAACTTTATTTAATATCTGTTTATGTTGTATTATATGTGAAACATCTGTTGGCCTTGGGGCTATCTCTGGGCTCTCTTATGCCCCTTTCTGTTGGTGCTCTTCACTCGTGTGTCCGAGTGCTTTTGCTGTACATGCAATAAACACAATGTTATTTTAATAACAGAACTGTTTGTTTTTATTTGTTTCACGTGGTATTTATTTATTGGTTTTCTTTATGTAATAAAATATTTCAATAAAGATCAATTTTAATGATAAATTTAAGTCTAACAGCAAATTACCTCGATTTCGACCTCCATGGTCGAGTAGCGTGTATACCGGTTTTCATGGGTTTCATTCCCTGGCTGAGTCGACGTACAAAAGTTCATTAGTTTTCTATGTTGTCTAGGGTCTGAGTGTTTGTGGTATCTTCGTTACTTCTGATTTTCCATAACATTAAGCTATTTACATTGGGATCAGAGTAATGTATGTGATATTGACCAATATATAAAAACAATTATAAGTAACAAAAGATACCCTAACAACATAGCAAACTGATGAATAAAACTGTCTTTGTGTATACTATTATTTTGGAGAGAAGAAGGACAGTATAGCCAACTGTAACATAACAAAAAAACGTAAACAATAGTACCAACTTAACATTAATATAAATTGTGTTTCAATATCAAACAAACAGTGATTTCGAAAACAAATTGCAGACATAATAAAATATATTAAAACCGTGTGTGTGAACGCAGCCTTACTAATCATGCTGATTAACCTCGGTGTTAATATACGCGGTATCCTATATAAAATTAATTTTAAAGTTTATATTTCTGTTTGTTTTCACGTTGGCAGGAAGTTATTATTCTATTATTTACATAAAATTATTTTGTCTAAATGTTTCGTGGAAATTATTTATGATACAGGTATATAATAAAGGTATATTGTCTCTATGTGTGATTATTGTTAGCAAGAAATTTGCGATATATTATATTTTTCATATCATGTGTCGCAAATTTCAATGAAACAAGAATAATAGCTAATTCCCGTAATACGTTGCCTACAAGCTTGTCTTTTGTTTATTATTATCGGATTCGATGTGCGCTAAGATAAATAACATATTCAAATGTATTTTCTAGACTATGAGTTATATAAAGTAATAAAATATATAAGAGCCGAGATGGCCATTGGTTAGAACGCGTGCATCTTAACCAATGAATGCAGGTTCAAATCCAGGTAAGCACCACTATATACATATGTGATTACTTGTGTGTGATCTCGTACTCGGCGGTGAAGGAAAATATCGCGAGGAAAGCTGCAATTTCATCGAAATTCTGACACATGTGCATTCCACCAACCCGCATTGGAACAGCATGGTGGAATATTTTCCAAACCCTCTCCTTAATGGAAGAGGAGGCCTTATCCCAGCAGTGGACAATTTACAGGCTGTTACTTTATTTTACTTTAAGTTATATAATGATATAATTTTCAGAAGCATACACCAAGCTTTTTTATCAAGAAATCAAAAAACATCAAATAATGAATCAAATGTATCTATGTATATACGTACATACATATATGTAAAGAATGGCAACAAATGAACTATTTACTTGGCAATGATTTTCATGTCTGTATAATTGATTTAATAAATTTGCCAATACATTTCGAATTCTGAGAAGTAATGTTCAGTCTGAAATAGAAGTTTCATATTGTGATGCCACATGTGTGGCAGAATATCATTCATCGTTGGGCTATCCAATCCAATGCAAACACACACTACAAAACTTGACCTCAAAACGAGATGAGACTTTAGCCAGCGGGGATATTTAGAAGCTGTTCGTTTTTTAAATATGTATTTAAATACTTTAATTCAACATATAACCTATCTTAAAAAAAAACTTAAAAAATTGGCAAAATTCGTAAACCCGATTACATGAGAATTAAATACGCACTCCCAAATTATTAATATTTATTTCTTATTATTTGTTCTTATTATTCTTTATTATGTGAATACGATCTTTACGCAAACGTAATAACTCGTAATATCATATCAACTAATATATTCGTCAATTTAACACGTCGATTTATATGCACTTGCTTTCTCGGGTTGAACTGACGCGAGAATCTATAATCGGTTTTACAAATTTTGCCAATGTCAAATCTAAGTTGTGTCCTATTATAAGTAATTATTCTGAGAGTATGTTTATTGTTTTGGTGCTTGGTGTGAATGCTAGAGGCTAAATAAATTTTAGTATTGTACACCTAGATAATACTATAATGCATGCCTCTAGTATAATCTCCAGGTCCTGAGTTCAAGCTCAAGCCTGGCCCATATTTTTTTTAATTCGCATTGGAACAGCGTGGTGTAATAAGTTCCGAACCTTCTCCTCAAAGATCGAAGAGGCCTTAGCCCAGCAGTGGGAAGTTTACAGGCTGTTTTTGTTGTTGTATCTATGCCGATATTAAAACAGGTATCAAAATAACTGGAAAACTATCAAATAGAGATTTGATATTAATTAATTTGTAGAATTATTTGTCTTTAGAAAGCAATTTCATCAGAAACAACTTATACATGGAATACTAATTAATGTGTATTTTGAACTCAATATAATATACGACAGAGAGTAGGTAGTCTACCTGACATAATACTTTATGCTAATGAGCAATTAGCCAATAAGTGCCAAGGTTTCTGTCTAACTTGGCTTCTGGGTTAAGTATTCTTAATATATGATTCAAGAAGTAGGTACTAACATATTGAACTTAATTTTCCGTGTAATATTGTTCGAGAATTCTTGATATTAGCTTAATTGGTGTTTATGTAGAGAAGTTATAGCCTGTACACTCCCCCCTTCTAAGTAAAGGTCTCTCCAACACATATACACACACATAAAAACATGTCTTTCATAGCAGTATATTTTGTCCTATTTCTATAGTAGTACTGATCATTACTTTATAATCATAAACGTACGAATATAATTATATATTTAGTAGAAGTTAAGTGAGATAAAAGAAAACATTTCTTTTTGACTAATATATGTATATGTCTGCGTGAAACCACGAAATTAAGAAAAACACCCGACCAGTTTTTTTGTTTTAATTTCAGACTGTTTGTTTATTAAATTAATATTTTTAGTGAATTCTGAGATGTTAAATTAATCTAAAATATCTTAGCGTCCTTAAAAAGTTGTTATGTTGAAACACAAAAGAAAAGTTTGTTGAGTGAACAGTCTACCCACCCTATTTTGTTATAAAAGGCTGAGCGGCCGCTGGCATCGACAGGCTTGTACAAGCCGTCGGAGCGATCGGACCTCCTCAGTTCAGAATAAAACAGAGAAGAATATTTCCTGAGTTTTATGTCATACCGTCGAGGATGGAGACCGAAACCCTGACGCTCGTGACGTCAACAATGCTGACGCCATGTTTTTTTTAAAAACGCGCTAAGACAAGCCACTCCATTATATACAATTTGATGAATATGTAGTCTAGTGGGTTGATTGAATTCTAATTAGTGGAATTTATGTAATAAATTAGTAAATCGAAATCAGGTTTGGTATCAATTAATCTGAGAGCTTAATCGCATCTTATGTTTCTAACAGATCGTATATAAATTAATAATTAGGTATTATATTCTCACGGAGCATTGAGCATGGATGTGGGTTGATATAGAGGTAGAGGACGCCCCAGAAACGATGGATGGATTGTGTGAAAGATGATATGGTTAGATAGAATGTTACTTGTGAGATGACGTCTGACAGAGAAGTATGGAAGGAGAAGACATGCTGTGCCGATCCCAAATAAAATTGGGATAAGGGCAGGAGGATGATGTATTATATTCACACGGAAGAACGTTTTGGATTGTTGGGTTTAGGTATTTAGGGTAAATTAGTCATTTGTAATTTTGTCACAAGCCTTAAGGCTAGAGTGGTCAACTGGGACTATATGGCATTTTTTTGCAACAGCCTCATTGGTTTAGCGGATTAAATATTACACCGTGGATCTCCTGGTTCTGAGTTCAGGCACAATTCTAGCCCATTAACGTTATTTAATTTTTCTATAGATTAAAATCTAAGTATACTTTATTCAAGTAAGCAATTTTGATCAGTCATTTAACAACTAGGTATATTATTTGAAGATACCACCGGTTCGGAAAGCACATTTTGCCGAGAAGTACCGGTAAGCAACAATTTATAAATTCTTAGTAACAGCTTGGAAGAATATAAATTTGAGGTGTACAGTTGCTTTGTTTGTTAATGAGGAAAAATTAAGGCATTGTTAATTACATAAACTCTTAAGTTGAATAAGACTCAATATTGTTGTTGGAATTGTAAGCATGACGTCATTCTGCAATCAGAATTGGCTCCAGACCAAGGAACTCCTCAAAATCAACGGCATAAGCACAAAATTTTTATCATCAATTTTGGTTTGTATTTTTTTTTAATTTAATTTATTCATCACCAGCGTTTACACTCACTCGTTAAAAAAGTATCTTTTGCGAGAAAGAATATCCTTTTTTTGTTCTATTTTTAAGTATAATTTTTATTTGTGAAAGCATTTCAATTACAACTGCATCCGAATTAAATGCTCAAAAACATTCTAAAGTAAGTGATGAAAAGCGACACTATATTTTATTTTAGTGCGACTAAAAATTTACTTCGTCCCTCAAAGAGTCGCAGAGATATTTCAATAAATACTCGCCCTCCGTATCTCGGAATATGAGACAGCTTATGAATTTCAAATTTTATTTGAATGAATTATTCATTTGAGTTTGTAAAGTTATTTTTTTTTTTTAGTAAATCTCTTCACCGAAATGTTCTAATGATATATAAAGTACTAATAATATTAACTCACTAAACAATTATTAATCATTATTTATTATAAAATTATAATATAATGAAGTACTTAGTTATTTATTATGTAGTATTGCTTGGATTCGCATTACGAAACATCTATCAGTGTGGCTTGAGGGGGCGTTCGACTAGAATGCCTTGACAGCGGTATTCTACTTCCTTGTATTATATATTGTTATAAACATAAGAACCTATTTTTGATTATGCTAAAGAACTAAAACCTAACACATCTTATGATGGTCATTTTTTTTTACTTAAATGTTTTCTTATGAAATACAAAATTCTATTTTCTAATTCGTGAGACTTATTAGGCGCTTTGCGCTCTCTTACGCCCGGCGCCGCCCGCCCTGCTCTCAAAAGCTAAAGCCGCCTCTTTTTCTGACGAACGGGTATTTAGTTAAAAATTTCCGACTACAGGCTGTTTCTGAGAATTTTTGACAATCGGAGGACCGACCTGGAGTTCACAACTAGTGCATCAGAATTCATGTCGTTATACCTAGCCACGAGTCCAAGGCAGGCAATAAAGTACTATCATGAAAAAATTATATTGAAAAGTAAATTCAAGGAATTCGATGTTTCCAGAATTAACTTACATAGCAAAATCGTAATATAATTGCTCATTATGGATAATAGCATGATATATGTGAGAGAAAGGAAGGCATAATAAATAGTAAAGCAAAGATTACTTAATATTCATATTTCTAAACACTTATTACAATGAATTCCATGTAAAGGAATTAGGTTAAATTACAAGCTAATGGCCCAGTGCTTAGGACTCGTGCATCTTAACCGATGATTTCGGGTTCAATTCCAGGCAAGCACCACTATATATATGTGCTTAATTTGTGTTTATGATTCATCTCGTGCTCAACGGTGAAGAAAAACATCTTGAGGAAACCTGCATATGGCTAATTTTATCAAAATTCTGCCACATGTGCATTCCACCAACCCGCATTGCAACAGCGTGGTGGAATATGTTCCAAACCCTCTCCCTAATGGGATAGAAGGCCTTAGCTCAGCAGTGGGAAATTTACAGGCTGTTACTGTACTTTACTGTATTGTAATTACAACAATACGCTCACCTGGGTAATTAACAAATAAACAATTCATAGAACAGATAGAGCCGTGTTCGACAATGAACCATTTCTGATTTGTGAACAAATCAGAAATGGTTCATTGTTTTTCTTCATCATTCATCATCGTTCATCTGTCGAGCTTCTTAGAAAGACCTTTAATTGGAGTCAATTACACAACCGTGTTATATATAACACCGGAATTTGCTTAAAAGTATTATCTCCCAATACTAGGATCGATTTTATTTCCAATTAAAAAAACGTGTTATAACTTAATTTCATTTCAATAAATCAGGAAATAATCCCGGTTTCAGGCACCTGTTAAAAATTAATGCAATATACGAAGCGATATCATTAATAATGCTATAAATATGCATCGCGATGCCCATTCGTCCGAGGTCACTCGCTTTTACACAACTATCCAAAAAAGGAGTGTAATGATTTCGGGGTTTATATATAGTTTTTTATTCCACCATAACTTGTTAATGCCTGAAAAGATTTTGACGTATCGATATAATTCCAAGTGGTTCTGGATATAAATTCATTCAATCATATATATACAGTACAACAAACTAATTAATCCTGTTGCTCGACTCTAGTCAGTAATACTTCTGAGAAGCAATTAATACGGTTTCACATAACGTAAACACAAATTAAAAATAAATAAATAACGAAAAGTTTGTATATGAAACGATTGCATCTTGAATATTTCTTTGTTATATTGAATATTTGATTTAAGAAGACCTTACTTGACCTATAAAATTTTACACGGATAGAATAAGAGCATAATTTATTATATCACATTTCAGTCAATTAAACACGATTTTTTATAGAATAAATGGCAGATAATAGATAGATATAGATTTTGGGTTTATCGCATACAAATGCGTAATGACCTTATTTTATATTGTGTGAACAAATACATTAAAAACACCCGCTGGGATTCTTCTACCGAGTCTTCTCAGTTCATAACGTTTTTTTTTGAACCAATGGAGGTTTTTAACTTGACAATAAATTAGTAAGTGTAATGCTTCTGTAATTAATTAAGAAAATTTTATTTGTTTCATCAAGAAATTGTGTTTTTCAAATATAAAAATAAAATAGAAAAATATTTTTAATATTAAAAAAAATAGCTTCTCAGCTTGTAACTTAAAAAAAAACAAGTACAATATTAAGAAACACAAGTTACCTTTCATTTAAACGGATATAAACGAACTGCATAATAATATGCCCTGTATCCTGTTCTGAACTTGTGTGAACTTATTATGTAAGTCTTTAAAGACTAGTGAAGATTAAAAAATATATTAATTTAACAAACTTTATTCGTTTTTACTTTTAATACAGCTTAATCAATTTATATAATATAATTGACATCAAAAACAATGTTATAAAACATTTTATAACACGAGTGTATGTATGTATGTGTTCAAGGATTAGTTTGGCAACATGATAGTCTCAACAAATACATAGTTTGTTCAGCTTTATACGACTATGATGCATATGATGCATATCTTTAATTATGTTGCGTCCAGTAGTTTGGTGATTCAACTTTTCAATGGAAATGAAATGTGTCTAAAACGTCTTAACGAGAATCAGCTATTGCTATTTAGGGTTTGGTCATACTGGTCGTATAGTTAAACTATAATATTATAAATGTGAAAATAACTCTGTCTGTCTGTTGATCTTTCACGACCAAACCGATGCACCGAATTTGATGAAATTTGGTGTGAAGTAAACTCGAACTCGTAAAAAGGACATAGGCTACTTTTTTGTCTAACACATGATAGCCATGTCCTAAAACGCAACGGCTAGTGATTTTATTAATATTTTTAAATTAACTAATGAATACTGATCGTACCGTGATGTATTCGTACTATGGAAACGAACCGTACAAAAGTCCCACCTATTTTTGTTATAATGCTTCAATGTATGCATACATTACAAATAAATACGCTACTAACATACATTTGATTTAAATTTAACCATACTTTGTAAAAGCGACTCGTCCCGGCTACGAGTGCAATGCTGGTACTAAATATACAACACAATTTGTTTAATTACGACATCAAATTAGGAACTTCTAAATTATCAGTGTTTCTTTACCATATTGTCCACATACAAAAACGTTCCTCTAGAATCATTCTACCTATTAAAAAAACCGCATCAAAATTCGTTGCGTCATTTTAAAAATATAATAGGGACAGACAGCGGTAAGCGACTTTGTTATATACTATGTAATGAGGATCTTGTATAATGAGTCACATGTATAAATATATTTACAAATTAAAATAGATACATCAAAGAATGTTTTTCAAACTTTATTTAATATCTGTTTATGTTGTATTATATGTGAAACATCTGTTGGCCTTGGGGCTATCTCTGGGCTCTCTTATGCCCCTTTCTGTTGGTGCTCTTCACTCGTGTGTCCGAGTGCTTTTGCTGTACATGCAATAAACACAATGTTATTTTAATAACAGAACTGTTTGTTTTTATTTGTTTCACGAGGTATATTTATTTATTGGTTTTCTTTATGTAATAAAATATTTCAATAAAGATCAATTTTAATGATAAATTTAAGTCTAACAGCAAATTACCTCGATTTCGACCTCCATGGTCGAGTAGCGTGTATACCGGTTTTCATGGGTTTCATTCCCTGGCTGAGTCGACGTACAAAAGTTCATTAGTTTTCTATGTTGTCTAGGGTCTGAGTGTTTGTGGTACCTTCGTTACTTCTGATTTTCCATAACATTAAGCTACTTACATTGGGATCAGAGTAATGTATGTGATATTGCCTAATATATAAAAACAATTATAAGTAACAAAAACAATTATAAGTAGCAAACTGATGAATAAAACTGTCTTTGTGTATACTATTATTTTGGAGAGAAGAAGGACAGTATAGCCAACTGTAACATAACTAAAAAACGTAAACAATAGTACCAAATTAACATTAATATAAATTGTGTTTCCATATCAAACAAACAGTGATTTCGAAAACAAATTGCAGACATAATAAAATATATTACAACCGTGTGTGTGAACGCAGCCTTACTAATCATGCTGATTAACCTCGGTGTTAATATACGCGGTATCCTATATAAAATTAATTTTAAAGTTTATATTTCTGTTTGTTTTCACGTTGGCAGGTAGTTATTATTCTATTATTTACATAAAATTATTTTGTCTAAATGTTTCGTGGAAATTATTTATGATACAGGTATATAATAAAGGTATATTGTCTCTATGTGTGATTATTGTTAGCAAGAAATTTGCGACATATTATATTTTTCATATAATGTGTCGCAAATTTCAATGAAACAAGAATAATAGCTAATTCCCGTAATACGTTGCCTACAAGCTTGTCTTTTGTTTATTATTATCGGATTCGACGTGCGCTAAGATAAATAACATATTCAAATGTATTTTCTAGACTATAAGTTATATAAAGTAATAAAATATATAAGAGCCGTGATGGCCATTGGTTAGAACGCGTGCATCTTAACCAATGAATGTGGGTTCAAATCCAGGTAAGCACCACTATATACATATGTGATTACTTGTGATTATAATTCATCTCGTACTCGGCGGTGAAGGAAAATATCGCGAGGAAAGCTGCAATTTCATCGAAATTCTGACACATGTGCATTCCACCAACCCGCATTGGAACAGCATGGTGGAATATTTTCCAAACCCTCTTCTTAATGGAAGAGGAGGCCTTATCCCAGCAGTGGACAATTTACAGGCTGTTACTTTACTTTTACTTTAAGTTATATAATGATATAATTTTCAGAAGCATACACCAAGCTTTTTTATCAAGAAATCAAAAAACATCAAATAATGAATCAAATGTATCTATGTATATACGTACATACATATATGTACGTATGAATTTTCCAATTGTTTGTCCATTTATAAATACGCTAAAGAATGGCAACAAATGATCTATTTACTTGGCAATGATTTTCATGTCTGTATAATTGATTTAATAAATTTGCCAATACATTTCGAATTCTGAGAAGTAATGTTCAGTCTGAAATAGAAGTTTCATATTGTGATGCCACATGTGTGGCAGAATATCATTCATCGTTGGGCTATCCAATCCAATGCAAACACACACTACAAAACTTGACCTCAAAACGAGATGAGACTTTAGCCAGCGGGGATATTTAGAAGCTGTTCGTTTTTTAAATATGTATTTAAATACTTTAATTCAACATATAGGTTATATTTTAAAAAAAAACTTAAAAAATTGGCAAAATTCGTAAACCCGATCACCTGAGAATTAAATACGCACTCCCAAATTATTAATATTTATTTCTTATTATTTGTTCTTATTATTCTTTATTATGTGAATACGATCTTTACGCAAACGTAATAACTCGTAATATCATATCAACTAATATATTCGTCAATTTAACACGTCGATTTATATGCACTTGCTTTCTCGGGTTGAACTGACGCGAGAATCTATAATCGGTTTTACAAATTTTGCCAATGTTAAATCTAAGTTGTGTCCTATTATAAGTAATTATTCTGAGAGTATGTTTATTGTTTTGGTGCTTGGTGTGAATGCTAGAGGCTAAATAAATTTTAGTATTGTACACCTAGATAATACTATAATGCATGCCTCTAGTATAATGTCCAGGTCCTGAGTTGAAGCTCAAGCCTGGCCCATATTTTTTTCTAATTCGTATTGGCACAGCGTGGTGGAATATGTTGCGAATCTTCTCCTCAAAGATCGAGGAAGCCTTAGCCCAGCAGTGGGAAGTTTACAGGCTGTTTTTGTTGTTGTATCTATGCCGATATTAAAACAGGTATCAAAATAACTGGAAAACTATCAAATAGAGATTTGATATTAATTAATTTGTAGAATTATTTGTCTTTAGAAAGCAATTTCATCAGAAACAACTTATACATGGAATACTAATTAATGTGTATTTTGAACTCAATATAATATACGACAGAGAGTAGGTAGTCTACCTGACATAATACTTTATGCTAATGAGCAATTAGCCAATAAGTGCCAAGGTTTCTGTCTAACTTGGCTTCTGGGTTAAGTATTCTTAATATGTGATTCAAGAAGTAGGTACTAACATATTGAACTTAATTTTCCGTGTAATATTGTTCGAGAATTCTTGATATTAGCTTAATTGGTGTTTATGTAGAGAAGTTATAGCCTGTACACTTCCCCCTTCTAAGTAAAGGTCTCTCCAACACATATACACACACATAAAAACATGTCTTTCATAGCAGTATATTTTGTCCTATTTCTATAGTAGTACTGATCATTACTTTATAATCATAAACGTACGAATATAATTATATATTTAGTAGAAGTTAAGTGAGATAAAAGAAAACATTTCTTTTTGACTAATATATGTATATGTCTGCGTGAAACCACGAAATTAAGAAAAACACCGACCAGTTTTTTTGTTTTAATTTCAGACTGTTTGTTTATTAAATTAATATTTTTAGTGAATTCTGAGATGTTAAATTAATCTAAAATATCTTAGCGTCCTTAAAAAGTTGTTATGTTGAAACACAAAAGAAAAGTTTGTTGAGTGAACAGTCTACCCACCCTATTTTGTTATAAAAGGCTGAGCGGCCGCTGGTATCGACAGGCTTGTACAAGCCGTCGGAGCGATCGGACCTCCTCAGTTCAGAATAAAACAGAGAAGAATATTTCCTGAGTTTTATGTCATACCGTCGAGGATGGAGACCGAAACCCTGACGCTCGTGACGTCAACAATGCTGACGCCATGTTTTTTTTAAAAACGCGCTAAGACAAGCCACTCCGTTATATATAATTTGATGAATCTGTAGTCTAGTGGGTTGATTGAATTCTAATTAGTGGAATTTATGTAATAAATTAGTAAATCGAAATCAGGTTTGGTATCAATTAATCTGAGAGCTTAATCGCATCTTATGTTTCTAACAGATCGTATATAAATTAATAATTAGGTATTATATTCTCACGAGCATTGAGCATGGATGTGGGTTGATATAGAGGTAGAGGACGCCCCAGAAACGATGGATGGATTGTGTGAAAGATGATATGGTTAGATAGAATGTTACTTGTGAGATGACGTCTGACAGAGAAGTATGGAAGGAGAAGACATGCTGTGCCGATCCCAAATAAAATTGGGATAAGGGCAGGAGGATGATGTATTATATTCACACGGAAGAACGTTTTGGATTGTTGGGTTTAGGTATTTAGGGTAAATTAGTCATTTGTAATTTTATCACAAGCCTTAAGGCTAGAGTGGTCAACTGGGACTATATGACATTTTTTTGCAACAGCCTCATTGGTTTAGTGGATTAAATATTACACCGTGGATCTCTGGTTCTGAGTTCAGGCACAATTCTAGCCCATTAACGTTATTTAATTTTTCTATAGATTAAAATCTAAGTATACTATTATATTACTATATATTCAAGTAAGCAATTTTGATCAGTCATTTAACAACTAGGTATATTATTTGAAGATACCACCGGTTCGGAAAGCACATTTTGCCGAGAAGTACCGGTAAGCAACAATTTATAAATTCTTAGTAACAGCTTGGAAGAATATAAATTTGAGGTGTACAGTTGCTTTGTTTGTTAATGAGGAAAAATTAAGGCATTGTTAATTACATAAACTCTTAAGTTGAATAAGACTCAATATTGTGTTGGAATTGTAAGCATGACGTCATTCTGCAATCAGAATTGGCTCCAGACCAAGGAACTCCTCAAAATCAACGGCATAAGCACAAAATTTTTATCATCAATTTTGGTTTGTATTTTTTTTTAATTTAATTTATTCATCACCAGCGTTTACACTCACTCGTTAAAAAAGTATCTTTTGCAAGAAAGAATATCCTTTTTTTGTTCTATTTTTAAGTATAAATTTTATTTGTGAAAGCATTTCAATTACAACTGCATCCGAATTAAATGCTCAAAAACATTCTAAAGTAAGTGATGAAAAGCGACACTATATTTTATTTTAGTGCGACTAAAAATTTACTTCGTCCCTCAAAGAGTCGCAGAGATATTTCAATAAATACTCGCCCTCCGTATCTCGGAATATGAGACAGCTTATGAATTTCAAATTTTATTTGAATGAATTATTCATTTGAGTTTGTAAAGTTATTTTTTTTTTTAGTAAATCTCTTCGCCGAAATGTTCTAATGATATATAAAGTACTAATAATATTAACTCACTAAACATTTATTAATCATTATTTATTATAAAATTATAATATAATGAAGTGCTTAGTTATTTATTATGTAGTATTGCTTCGATTCGCATTACGAAACATCTATCAGTGTGGCTTGAGGGGGCGTTCGACTAGAATGCCTTGACAGCGGTATTCTACTTCCTTGTATTATATATTGTTATAAACATAAGAACCTATTTTTGATTATGCTAAAGAACTAAAACCTAACACATCTTATGATGGTCATTTTTTTTTTATTTAAATGTTTTCTTATGAAATACAAAATTCTATTTTCTAATTCGTGCGACTTATTAGGCGCTTTGCGCTCTCTTACGCCCGGCGCCGCCCGCCCTGCTCTCAAAAGCTAAAGCCGCCTCTTTTTCTGACGAACGGGTATTTAGTTAAAAATTTCCGACTACAGGCTGTTTCTGAGAATTTTTGACAATCGGAGGACCGACCTGGAGTTCACAACTAGTGCATCAGAATTCATGTCGTTATACCTAACAACTAGTCCAAGGCAGGCAATAAAGTACTATTATGTAAAATATATTCAAAATAATATAAGTCTCTTGGTATGTATAATCCATTTAATTGGCATATGAAAATAGTGGCTGCCGAGGGAATATACGCTGACAATACAGTGTGATAATATTATGTAAATTTTTATTGTTCTTGCCATCCTTTCATTGAAACATATTTACACAAAGCATATACGAATAATAAACTTCATTGCCCTTCGATGCAAAGAGGTTCAGTGGTGAATCTGTCCCTTGATTGCGGATTCAATCTCAGGCAAAAGCCACTGAAGTTTTTTGCTTCATTTTTTTTGTGATCCCTCATGTGTCCATTGAAATTTTATCATGTGTGTGTATCCAACGTTATCAGGACAACTCCAACACTATTTGTGCTAAGTATTGCTTTTTGGTGGTATAATATGTAAGGAGTGGGTATAAACCTACCCAAACGGGTAGTACTAAGTCCAACTACCACTTTGTTTTGTCTCTGAAAATTTTAAGAAACCTTTGTTTTAACTTATGGTACATTTTCAGTTTATCCCTTAATTAGCATTTGGCCCGTCGAGACTCGTAGTTGAACTGTCAAAGTGCCCACAACACCTCTCCGAACTAGGTTATTGAATTACCATTTTGATAAAATTAATTTTAATAATATTAAAGTTCACTGTCGTCAATGTCATCAAAACAAAGATTAAATTTTGTTGTCCAGATGTTTTTGTAAGAATTTATTGATGATTTTGGTTCACAATTACTATTTTAATTTGTCTCTCTGATCGTTTTGGGTAATAATCATCAATGCAGATCAGATCAGAAAAAAGGAAAATGTTTTTTAGATGTTACTATTACAGGGATAGGGGAAAACACCTTGGCTTCCAAAATTGACGATTTGATGTGATTTAAATAATGATAAACATTTATTTTGGAATATGTTCCAAACCTTTTCCTTAAAGGGAGAGGAAGCTTAGCCCAGCAGTGGGATATTTACAGACTGTCGTTGTTGTTTTGAATATTTCTGATATCACCAATTTATATGAATGTTAGTATTATATGTGAATGTTAGTTTATCATAAGGTCACATTGTTGCAGATCCATTTCCATGTCATATAAAAACATTGTGTTCTGTTTTTGTTAAATCTTTGTTACATTATATATGTCTATTCTCAAGCTTGAGATGGCCCAAGGGTAAGAACGCGTGCATCTTAACCGATGAATGCGGGTTCAAACTCAGGCAAGCAACGCTATATACATGTGCTTAATTGTGTTTATAATTCATCTCGTGCTCGGCGGTTAAGGAAAACATCTTGAGGAAACCTGCATGTGTCTAATTTCATCGAAATTCTGCCACATGTGCAATCCACCGGCCCGCATTGGAACAGCGTGGTGGAATATGTTCCAAACCTTCTCCTCAAAAGGAGAGGAGGCCTTAGCCCAGCAGTGGGAAATTTACAGGCTGTTATTTTACTTTTTTTACATGTCTATTAGTGGCGGTGATATCTTACCATTAGGTAATTCAGACTCTATAAAGAATAAGTAACGTCAACTTAAATTTGGAATTTATTTCATACCAAAGATAATACGTTATCTCTAAACTAACACCATAAAAAAAGTTTATTCGTTGAAGTTTTTAAGTTAAATTAGAGCAAATTCTAGCCGAGTGCGCGAGTTCGCTATCGCGGTCATATTTTCTGTGCGGCATTTTATCACCTGTCACGCTTTTGGAGATTTCATGTGGAATATACGAAGCTATCTTTTATGTTGTGTTACATTATTCTTTCTATTTAAACTAGTTATTTTAATAAATGAAAGTGTAGTTTAATGTTTAATGAAGAAATAAGAATGAAATTATTAATCAGTTTTTAGCTTACATTTACAGATATTTTTTTATGGTATAGGTTGGCGGACGAGCATATAGGCCACCTGATGATAAGTGGTCACGTGATGGTGACAAATATTAACTATTCCTTACATCGTCAATGCGCCACCAACCTTGGGAACTAAAATTCTATGTCCCTTGTGCCTGTAGTTACACTGGCTCACTCACCCTTCAAACCGGAACACAACAATACTGAGTACCGTTATTTAATATTATAAATAATTTAGTGGTATAGGTCTTAAATTATATTATGATATACTAAGCATTTTATATTTATTCCATGGAAACTAACCTAAAATCTGACAATAATAAATATAATTACAATTTTGTATGTTCGATTGTAAAACTGATAATAATATTTAATAAATTTCCTACCAATAAGATATAAAGTTTCAAAGAGCTCGTAAATTTATTAATTAGTGACGTTACTTATTAGTCTATAAGTAAATGAAATATATAAAAAGGAGCAAAATTGTTTGATATCGTAATTTTACATACATATTTTAAAATTTGTCCAGGACTTTCATCGTTTTTTTTATATTATAATATGTTGGCGGATAAGCAAATGGACCAACTGATGGTAAATAATTACCATTACTTGGTGGTAGGGCTTTGTATAAGCCCGTCTGGGTAGGTACCACCCACTCATCAGTTATTCTACCGCCAAACAACAGTACTCAGTATTGTTGTGTTCCGGTTTGAAGGGTGAGTGAGCCAGTGTAACTACAGGCACAAGGGACATAACATCTTAGTTCCCAAGATTGGTGGCACATTGACGATGTAAAGAATAGTTAATATTTCTTACAGCGTCATTGTCTATGGGTGATGGTGACCACTTACCATCAGGTGGCCCATATGCTCGTCCGCCAACCTATACCATAATAAAAAAACCACTGCCACATATGTATTGGTACTGTAAGATATATCAACCATTACAAGTTATTTCCATTAGACAAACGCCAGCAATCACAGTTTTTTCCGAATTTTCTAGTACATTATTTTAATCGCTCGCTCGCTAAGTAAGGATACGAATAGATTTTTTGTATAAAATTCCGTCATAGTTCAGACCAAAAAATTGACGAATTCCCTTCGTTTCCCTTTTTCGCTTTTTCAAATATATAAACACATACATATTTATATAAAAAATAAGCTAAAACAAAACTCCAGATAACATGTTTATGAGGATTAATAATTGAATGCGTACTCGAGAAAATCGCTTGTTGATTTTCCCGCCACTTGACCCTTCCTTGACCAGACACTCGTTCCCACAGAGAACTGCTTAGAAAACTGACCTACTTTTATAATTTCCAGAACAAATTATCTGATAAAATAGACTTAAGCTTCTAAGAATTATTCTACCTTGAGAGTATACATGGTTCAATAACATGGATCATAACTAAAAACAAATAAAAAGTTAAGTAACAAATATTTGACGACCTCCGTGGTTGAGTAGTGTGTACACCGGTTTTCATGGGTACGCCACTCCGAGGCCCCGGGGTCGATTCTCAGCCGTGCTGATTTAGTAAAGTTCACTAGTTTTCTATGTTGTCTTGGGTCTGGGTGTTTGTGGTACCATGACTTATTATTTTTCAAAATACAAGTGCTACTTACATTGGGATCAGAGTAATGTGATGTCCAATATTTATTTATTTGCCTGGTCCTGAGGTTTATTCCAGAATTTTGATATAATTAGTGAATACGAATATGGCAGAGTTTCATTAAAATTAAACATGCATGCATCTTTATGATATTTTTTCAGTGCTGATTGCAAGATAAGCTTATCTTGTGATCAGCACTGAAAAAATATCATTAGTATATATTATATATTTTATAGCTATAAATACAAACTAAGGTTAAGATGCACCTTCTAACTAGTCCATCTTGGGTCTAAATTAACTAAAAGTTATCAGGATTAAATCTGGTCGTACACTGTCAAGTGCTTAATTTTGGTTTGTTTATACATAAAAATATAACTAGAAATATTATATATGTCGCTTGAATTTTTGCCACTTGAATAATAAAAAAGGCCCTTTAGGCTTAACGCCTTTCCAAGCAATCCCTAGACGTCCACCTTCAGAAAGAAACAGATTAGATATTTTGACGTATTCAGCGCCGGTGAGTCCAAAATACACGTGGGAGTACCGTAATCTGATTTTTCAGTTAGAAAAAATGCGCTACGCTCAGTAATATAAAGCTTTTGTCCAAAAGAGAAACATTTACCAACTGTCAAGATTTCTGGCTCATAAGATTTGTAATATGTAACACAGAACTAATGTAATATACAAGTGTTTATTTTCTATAATTAATATTAGTTACACCCGTATTTATGTAGGCTGGTTCTATAATAGAAACATCCTGGCTAATATAATAAGGTTGTTACTCTTTCTCATCTACAGTATCAATCGATCATCATGAAATTTTGCTTATAACATCATCAAACATAAAGTACATGACAATTGTCCACTTCCTTCTAACAAGTGCGCGCTGCTGTGGTCTGTAACAATTTTTTTTATCTGATGATTGGATTACGTGATGGTTCTATGAACTCTGTAAACATAATAGGCTGTATCATATTCAGCTATTGGAAAAATATATCCATAAAGGAAACAACGAGCAACATATTTGATTAGAATATTTTTCATTACTTTAAGGATTTTTATATTAAGCAATATGAAACGAACTGCTTTTATCGAGGCATGTAAAAGATACAATATTTCATTCTACATGAAAATCAGTGTCTCAAGTAAATGCGTGTCAGTTAAACTAAAGTCCGTACGTAGTCGTCGTCCAAACGTACGCCGGCCCAAACAACGCGACCAGATGTCTGATGTTTACAACGAAAGTTTACCCTTTCTGATCCGTCCTCAGTGTAAGAAACAATATGCCGCAGCTTGTTACATTTGGAAATATTCCAAAAGCAGATTTGATGTTATAAACAGGAATCGTAAAGAATTAGAAGTGACAGCGTTTTAAATGAAGCGCATGAATATATTTACTAACGAAACCACGCCCCTCCATTTTAAATGACGTTGAGCGAAGAAAGAAATAAAAAAGAAATCCACAACAGCCAGATTTTTAAGACATTTTCTACCATGACTGACTATGGAACTAGCTTTCACTGGTTTTTCCGAAACGATACGATTTGGGAACCTTCAAGAAAAAAGCGTACTACTTCGTTAAAGGCCGGCAACAGACCTGCAAGCCCCCGGTGTTGCAGATGTCCATGAGCAGTGGTAATCACTTCCCTTTAGGTTAGATTCCTCCTCCTATGCCTATAAAAAAAATTAAAAAAAAAATGCAAAGGGGTGCGTCTTTTTAATCTTACTAATATTATAAAGGCGAAAGTTTGAATGAATGTATTTTTTCGTCAGATCGGAGAATTGAATTGAAATTTGGTATTTAGACAGATTATAGTCTGGAAAAGTACGGATACATTTTATGCGCAAAAATATACTTACATCGGAAACTAGTCGATCTAAAAAATGTGTGAATTAATCACTATGAAACATGTTATATAGATGTTCAGAATTTTTTTCTTGACACCTCGTGATTTTCCAGAGTATTTTCGTGTTCTATACCTAAAAAAAATATATGGGCTACCTTAAATATACATTAGTTGACTGTATTTTGTGAATGTGACATATGGGAGTATTAATATAATATTGGCTTTAGTCGAGGCCTGGTATAGTCTGAATAACGAACTCCCTTCTCTTATCATGATTGAAATGTTAACTTCTTTTAAACATTGTATATTACAGTTACGAAAAATGTAAACAAATATAGTTTTATTTGTTCCACTACAGGTAAGATATTCCACTGTGAAAACCTATTATAGAAGACAAAAACTCTAAAATGTGTAGTTGATATTTATTATTCAATGCGAGGACGTTAATACACAAATTGTTTCATATCTGAGTAGAATTTGTTATTATGCAGCATCGGTGTTTGTTTATTGTTTCACCTCAACCTACAAGAAACGGTAGCGCCTTTATTTTGAAAGAAATCATGAATACTGTCGAAGCTATACAATATTCTTTCAATCTTGAGCATTTGTTTGAAATAGTTCACTGTTCTTTTAATCGATTCGAGAAATATTCTGTTAGAGACATACCAGTTCCTAATTCAAATTATGATTCCAAACAACGAAACATTTTGATTCGAATGTAGTCAAATTAATTTCCCAAGTAAACGTTGGATTTCGTCGGCTACCACTTCTGTTGTCTGTGTTCTAAGTGACGGTTTAGAGCTAATAAGCATTTGGCAATCAAGCGCAAGCGATATTAGCGCTCGTTGCCAGAACGAGGTTTAAAGTCAAGTCTTTACTTATCACAAGATTTTATAGCTCAATTACGTGTGCTGAAAAGACCGAGGAAATTTTAATGGCACGGATAAAACATACGACCTCAAATCTCTATCGATTTCTTGTTAAATAAAGCAGCGGAATTAGATTTGTGCGCATTGTTTTATAGGCAGGATTTTCTGCCTCCATTTGGTTGGGTACTGAGTCGAATAATGCTTATTAAAATAATTAAAAAAAAAAAAACTTTAAACTATTGACATTAGTCCATTTTTCAATTATTTTTGAACGTAAGAAGTAAGTAGAATGAAAATAATTATACAGCACATTGATAAAAATTAACTGGCATAGTAAAAATAATTTCATAAAAAAAAAAAATATTGAAACAAAATCGAATCAAAAAAATCGAACGTGCATTTAATATTTAAGAACATCATTAATTTAAACGAGAGGTAAATACTTAATAACAAAAGCATCTAAGTTCTTTTTTCGAATTAAAATGCAAAAAAAAATGAATACTAATATACAAACTTAAATGTTACTTAAGTAATATAAACAATAGACTATTTAAAATGACTATTATCCAGTGTCATATGAAAGTCGACATTTCATTACTCTTAGTGAAAATACTTACCAAGATTAATTTCTTAAGCGTTTTTATTAAAAGATAGTGTTCGTGGCTTGCAAAAATATTAAAATGCCATTCACAAAAAAAACATTCATTCAGACTCGGTCGCCTCTAAAAAGGACATTGTCATTCAGGTTTTTATGCAAGAACAAATGATGCTTGCGTTTCTAAATATTTTATTTAAATATAACTTCAAAAACTTGCAAATACGACTCAATTTAATGCGTGGTCTTTAGCGCATGTTAAGTTAATATTTGGATACCATTAAATTTTGTCGTATTACATATTTATTTATCACTAGAGACTCGACCTAAATATATTAAAGAATATTTTACAACGTTCACAGTTTATCACTCATTAGACACTAAAAGCCTCTATTATATGCTATGTCCCTATATATACTGTAGTTCATTTATAGTTACATTTTGATCTATGTATCTCGTAGGGTTCAGCCAGCGTTTGCAATGTGTTAAAAATATGTTTATTAACGACATCACTTCAGAAACCTCTAAAATTATCAGTGTTTCTTATATTCTGTATGTATAATATTATACATGTATACCTTCCTATTGAATAAAACTTTGTACTAAAAAAACCGCATCAAAATCCGTTGTCCAATTTAAAACTAAACTTACATAAAGAAAGACAGCGATAAGCGACTTTGTTTTATAGTCTGTAATGATGATTATGATTTATTACTCGTTTTCTAGGCGTCAACCTATTTTGATTCTTGATACTTCGAATTAAGATCGAAGTCAAGACATTTCAGTAGTCATATCGTAAATTTTAATCGATTATTAAAATTAATATTTATAATAATATACAGAATGTAGATTATATCTAAAATAACCAGATAAAACTAGTAATATTTTTTTTTTGTTTATAAACTTTACAGTATATTGCACAATATAATTAAATTCATAATTAGATGTACGAAAATCAACGAGAAGGACTACACGTATTTTTTATCAGGTAATTTAGTAATTTAATTCTGCGATAAGCATTCCCATTTGTTGAAATTAAAATTCTTTAGTAATATATTCTATTAAATGAGCCGAGATGCCTAGTGGTTAGAAGACGTTCATCTTAACTGATGATTGCGAGTTAAAACCAAGGCAAGCACCACTGAACATTCATGTTCTTAATTTGTGATAATTCATCTCGTGCTCGGCGGCAAAGGAAAACATCGTGAGGAAACCTGCATGTGTCTAATTTCATAGAAATTCTGCCACGTGTGTATTCCACCAACTTGCATTGGAACAGCGTGTTGGAATAGTTCCAATCCTTCTCCTTAAAGGCTTAGTCCAGCAGAGGGAAATTTACAGGCTGTTGTTTTTCAACCGACTTCCAAAAGGAGGAGGTTATCAATTCGTCTGTATTTTTTTTTTTTTTTTTTTTTTTTTTTTTTTTTTTTTTTTTTTTATGTTTGTTACCTCATAACTTTTCACTGGGTGGACCGATTTTGATAATTTTTTTTTTGTTTGAAAGGTAGTGCTTCCCGTGGGGTCCCATTTTTTTTATTTTTTTTTCCGATGATGGTATCCATGTGAAAACGACATAAGTCTTAAATTTGCATTATGTATATGCGCGACAAATAGGTGAATAACTGAAAATCACGTTAACCAATTTTGATAATTCTTTTTTTATTATAAAATATATACTTCAAGGGTAATTTGGTGAAAGTTTGGTAAGGTTCTGAGCACAGGATCCATGACAAAGTAACGGAACGGAAGGGAACGGAACAATTCTGAGGAGCACGTTAGCGATACTCGGTCGAATCTTTTATTTATAGGTTATTTGGATATTTGAGTCACCTTCCGTAATGTGGTTATGTTTATGTAATTATCATAGTCGAATATTATAATCAACTAGCTACCCACCCCGGCTTCGCACGGGTGCAATAGTGATACTAAATATACTACAGAATTTGTTTATATACGACATAGCATCGCAAACTTCTAAAATTATCATTGTTTCTTTACTATATTGTTCATGTTTTATATACACAAACCTTCCCCTTGAATCACACTATCTTTTAAAAAAAACCGCATCAAAATCCGTTGCGTAGATTTAAAGATATAGGGACAGAGAAAGCGACTTAGTTTTATACTATGTAGTGATGGAACTCCTATACGGCTCGCAGTTAGGGTGCGATATGGGGCAGAATTTCTTACTATCTTTAATCAAATTTTGTGTATGTGATGTGATGTCATATGATGTACGAAATATAGTTGGTCTTTTTCAAAGTTTTTTTGCTGAGTTCGATTACAGCTCTTTCGAGGGATCCTTGTAGTTTACGCCGCGTGACGTATTAAATCCGCATTTTCGAAAGTCTATTTTTGCTTTATTCGCAAGTTTCCTTTGAAATTGTCCTCGAAGTAGTTTCTGACTCATATAAACGGAACGTTTAATCTATCCATATTAAAAAAAATTAGTTAGTCAACATCAGCTTCACTTAAAATCAAAAAATAAATAAAATTTTAACAAAAAGAAAAACCGACTTCAAACAAAACACTATTTTAAAACAAATGAATATGCACGAAAAAGTAATAAAAATAATTGCGTATTCAACATATTTTTAGAGTCTTCCTAAGTTAAATGAAATGAAAAATATTAGACTACTTAAAAGTCGATTAACGATTATATCATGTAGTTATAATTATTGTTATATTTGGAGTCGGTGTCAGCCAATAAAACCCTACAGTATATCTATCAAAAAACAATACGAGAATACTTTAACAAATATGTTTTTTACAAATTACCTTTTACACAATAATATTCTGGATCAATCAAAGGGCTCGTATCGCTTCTTTCTTTTGATTGTTGGGGCAAGGGCACCGTGGCTGACACCGGCTCCAAATATACCAATAACTATAACTACATGATATAATCGTTAATCGACTTTTAAGTAGTCTAATATTTTTCATTTCATTTAACTTAGGAAGACTCTAAAAATATGTTGAATACGCAATTATTTTTATTACTTTTTCGTGCATATTCATTTGTTTTAAAATAGTGTTTTGTTTGAAGTCGGTTTTTCTTTTTGTTAAAATTTTATTTATGTTATATTCTATTGATAATCTTACTTATAAAACAGAGCACCTGGCACTAAATATAGTGACTTTGTAGAGTTAGAAACGAGATTGATATGATTTTTGAAATAAACCAGAAAAGGAGGCCTTAGTACATTATGCTACATTACGATGGAAGAAATACTTAGTATGAAAATTTCTTAAATATCCTATTCTTTCTTTAAAAACTTTCACGTAATTTTCTTCTCAATTTTAATATATTAGGGATTAGAACGGTAAGGGTCTATCGGACGTAAGATGATAAGCCGAGACTTAAAAGGAGAAAAGGTAATTTAAAATATTATGTAATAAGAATACAAAGTAAGCGTTACGCTTAGTTCTCCTAATTTAAACTAGATATTGCTTTTTTTATATCATATTACAAAATTATTATTTATCATAATTTATACGTTAAATTGTAGGAAATTTGTACGAGACGAAATATTTTTTTTTTTTTACGGTAAGGACGGCGGACGAGCATATGAGCCACCTGATGGTAAGCCGTCACCATTACCCATAAACAATGACGTTGTAAGAAATATTAACTATTCCTTACATCGTCAATGTGCCACAAACCTTGGGAACTAAGATGTTATGTCCCTTGTGCCTGTAGCTACAATGGCTCACTCACCCTTCAAACCGGAACACTGTGTATATGGCGGTAGAATAATTGATGAATGGGTGGTACCAACCCAGACGGGCTCGCACAAGACCCTGCCACCAAGTAAAATCTTGTAATCTTATCAAAAAGTGCTTTTTTTTTTAATATGTACTCTTTGTTTTAAGACTGTAGATTTTAGGGTGTTCGATTCAAATCCTGTGTCAAGGTAATTCTTTTCATGCTTTTTCTATTCGTATTCAATATATGTTTTTAATTAATTTGACAAAATGTGTCTCTCCGAGTTTCTTTCGCCGGTTCTTCTCGGGTCAGGGTGTTTCTTTTTTGGAATCGGTGGTAGTGTTTAATTTGACCACCAATAAGTAAATGGAATGCTTTTACATTGAATAAAGAAGTTTGAGTTTAATAAAAATAATTCAGATTTTCTGACAGGTTCCATGTATGTTATACACAGTGACACGAACTTTGTAAATTAACTGTACTTACACTTAGTGCCTTGGGATGTTCTTGAACTGTCTCTGTGATGTGGGATGCTGTTTAATTGGATTAGTCACTTGTGTCCTGTATTAATAGTTTTTGCATATTCTATTACCTATATACAACGCGTTACGGAAATCTGGTATAATCATAAAACAATGACAAGGCTTTTACATAAAAAATGGCGAGGATACAGCGTAGAATTTTAAACATATAAATCTTGACCGCGTGGAATGGTGATTATATATATTTTATTATATATTAGATTTATACAGTAACTACTTTTAGTTCATATTTGTATATATTTAAGCATTTAATGTTATCAATTCTTATGTTATTAAAGTAAATTTGTAACATATAAATTATGTGTACTGAACATCTGAAAGTACAACGCTCACAAAATGGACGCCGGTCCCGGCATAAACTCCAGAATTTGCATCCCAAACACACCAATTGACGAATAGCAAGCCTTCGTGGAATGTATAACACCGAACTGTAATCCAACTAATTTTTTCCATTATGTATGAAATAATGGACCTAGGTTAGTCCTGGATTCGTTTAGAAGAAGGTTCTATATATATTTAGACTAGTTTCCAACCGCGTTTTCATTCGCTTGTGAGGAGAGGATTCAGATGTTTCAGATAAAAAGTACCCTGTGTGCTAATCCAGACTATATATGGCATTGTTGAGTATTAATGTTAATCAAAAATTTCGCTTTTATAATATGAGTAATATTGAAAGAAAAATATGCACAGATAACATAAGTCTCTTTGGGTAAGCAGACGGAAACAACTGATAAAGGTTCCTTACAAGCGATTAAATCATTTAGAATGTCGACTGATATATATAAATCTTTATTCTTATTTATTACGATTTTTTGACGTTTATTTCATCATAACAATTAAAACTAAAATATAACAACAAAAACATTTTGCGTACACGAGTATGAATCTTATAATCAAAATTTAGCAGCTACTTTTCCTTAAACTCTGCCACAGTGTCCATCACTACCAACCACAATCATTTTCAAATTATATGTTTGAACTTATACATTTATTTACCGATTAAAGTATGCTATATTTTTCTTTCGCCATTGATACACATGTATCTTCTGTAGTATCTTTTGTTTTAAATTATTTAATAAAAAATATTATGAAAATTAATTCTGATTGTGTTTTATATTATCTCATTTAATAGAAAAACCCCAAGGTATTATAAATAAATATGTATAAAAATAATATATTTATCATAATTCATATGAAATCAAATTGATTATCTGATAGTTTTGTTTACACTCGCCCACCACAAATATATTATAAAATAAATATTATCATCCTCCTGCCTTATCCATATTTTATTGGGATCGGCGCAGCATGTCTTCCTCTGCTATACTTCTCTTATCTTACGTCATCATGGGTAAAGAAATATGAAATATGTGAAGATGCAAAATACTGTCAGACACAATATGTATAATCTCGTTAAGAAAATATACAGGGTTATTGGTAACTCGACGTACATCCGCTAGGAGGTGATACGGGTGACTATTTGCAATAATTCTAACCCCCATATGCATCCAAAAGTGAACTATTTTTGAGTTATCACGTTTTTAGCTTTTTTTCTAAATTTGTCAAAAATGCAACTTCAACAATTTATTTAAATAAGTGTATCAATAAAATTCTATTTTTTTCTTCTGATTTATAAAAACGAATAAACAACGTGTATTTGTAAATATTTAAACAATAATTATCAGCCCAAATTTAAAAATGGGAGACGGAAAACAATATTCAGGCAATTGCAAGTTGCAATCTCTAGTTTACGCCGTTTCGCCAGTATCATCCGCAGAAGACAACGAATGAACAAAAACGTATAACAGATTACACAATTATTATAATACGAATTTTCAAAAAATTACTCTTCTTTCAGGGATCTCTTCGTAAGGATAGTGATAAGGATAGAATCCTGCATGCTCTGTAGAATAGACAGTGATAGGGGTGACCCTATCACCTCCTAGCGGATGTACGTCGAATTACCAATAACCCTGTATATACGTTCAAGACAGGACAACTTCCTTTCACACAGTTTAATATCCACGATCCTTGATAAACTACGGTGTCAGAAGCGGCCGTCCTTACAAAAGTCGACTATAAATTTCTGTTCCTTACAATAGTTACACAGATTGCACCTGGGAGCTGTCTTAGTACTGTCTTAGTCTAAACTTGGACGAGATAAATCCCCCGAAGTTTACTGTCTCGGGCAAGAAACGACAAATTGAGTTACCAACTTCGCTGTACATCGGGCGTCATTTTTCTCGGCGGAAAATGCATTACAGAACTCTCAGGACGCTATTGAGTGAAAATAGGAACAACAGACGAATACATTTTTCTTGTACGGAACCAAGAATGTATTGTGAAACATGCAGATGTTTGTAATATATGTATTCGTTACCATAAGATTACAAAATTCGAAAAAAAATACGTTAAATAGCAATCATATGTCACCGTTCACATTATTTCGACAAATTACTATCTGTCTCGTCAGATTGTAATCTAACAAATTTTGTAATCTTACTAATAAATATAATCTATTCCATAGGTCCTAAGGAGAGATTAAATTCTTTAAAGGATTGCATATTTTTCCAGGGTACCGCTCTTCTTAAAAGTAATGGTTAAGGTTGATTCAGTGAAAACGCGATTCATAACGGTAAGATTTCGAACAAGTACATCTGGGTAAGTAGGTGCCATCCTCTCATCACATAATTTACCTAATATATACTTGGTATATTTGTGTTCCTGTTTGAAAGTTGAGAGTATCAGTGAAATCACAGGCATATTCCTGAAGTTTAGTGGTGTGAAGATTTCAGTACATAGTAAAAAAACAGTAACAGTGACAGCCTGTGAATTTCCCACTACTGGGCTAAGGTCTCCTCTCCCACTAAGGAGAGGTTTTGGAACATATTTCAACATATTGTTCCAATGTGGATTGGTAGAATGTACATGTGTCAGAATTTCGAAGAAATTAGACACATGCATGTTTCGTCACGATGTTTTCCTTCACCACCGAGCACGAGATGAATTATAAACACAAATTAAGCACATATATATAGTGGTACTTGCCTGAGTTTGAACCCGAAGTCATCGGTTAAAATGCACGCGTTCTAACCAATGGGCAATCTCGGCTCTCAGAAGAAGATTTCAGGCATGGTTATTACCACTCAGTGACCATGTCTATTCATGTCACCGCAGAATTAAAATAATAAAAAATACACTATTAAGAGATAACATCGGGTAGTAAAATTAAAATGCTTTATTCTACGCATTTTATTACAAAGAGTTTTATACGTTTTAACGAAACTTTTGTTAATCAGATTAAAAACTGTGACGTCACTGGCGCCTTTGACGTGCGTAATTGGCTTAAAGGTAAATATCAAAAACTTTATCCGCCACCGAGTCCATGCGAGCTTGAACCGCGCCAGATTAAAAGTATTACGTCATATTGATATTTAAAAATGGAATATTTACAATACCAATGAATATATTGTGGATTAATAGATATTCCATTGTTATACTACCTGCAGTTATAAAATAGAATTGGCTCAGAAGGATGGCCAAACGTTGTTCAAAACTGTCCTTATAAATTACTTATTTTTAACTCAGCAGAAAAATTAGGTAGTTAGTAGGTAAGAAGGTAGGTAGCCTTGACAATCAGGAACAAACCGAACTAGAACTAGGAACCGGTGGTTTTTCCGAACCGATACGATATGGGAATCTTCAAGAAAAGAGCGTACTCCTTCCTCAAAGGCCGGCAACGCACCTGCTAGCCCCCGGTGCTGCAGATGTCCATGGGCGGTGGTAGTCACTTTCCATCAGGTGAGCCTACTGCTCGTTTGCCAATTATTACATAAACAAAAAGTAGAATAAGTGAGATTATTCCTGAGATAATCAGCGCAAAAATATCCCGGTTACCGTTGTTCACTTACATAATTATAAACGCTAAATCAACAAGATACTTTTTATATATATCTCTATGCTCGCGACTTTGTGGGTGATTGTAAATATCAAAAAAGTTATTGTTGCAGCCTAAGTTACTCCTTATTGTATTAGTTGCTTGTCAGTGAAGTTCCATCGGTCCACCCGTTTCATAGATTAGCTGGAACAAACAGACAGACAGACAAAAATTGTAAACAATGTTATTTTGCTATATTACGTACCTACCGTGTGTATTTACTTTTTCATTTATTAAAAACTCGTTATTGTATAGTTAACTTAAGAAATTTTTTTATTATGTTTATTTAGGCTTTTTTTTGAAGCAGTGTTAAGACTATATCAGCTGTTTTATCGTTATTTTTAAAACACGAACAGATGAGTGCGATTATTCAAGTGAGAAACTAGTCTGAGTACCGAAAACAATGCAAGCCGGCCCTTTGTTCCATACTAAACTAGCTCACAGCTTCGAATATCATTTCTCTATTATCTCGAATAACAATACACCTAACTTTATTCGGTAGAATTACTAAAAGAAACTTTTGTAACATTGTTTCGAAAATTCAAAGAAATGTTGAAATAGTTGCATTCAGTTTTATAAAGTGTAGTACAAAACAGTCATATTTCAAAACGTTGAATAACGAATTTCGTGAAAACAATGCTTATATAAACAGTTTATACAAACAACCAATGACTTATTTATTAAAACATAATACATATTTATTTATTTACTTAGGACAACCAGCAAAACATTTACCACAAAGTAACATCAAGAGGACTTACATTAAGAGTTGTACGTTAAGGATATGATATTTAAGGATAAACATTATGATAGGATTATGAGAGTATATGTAGGGCTTTGTGCAAGCCCGTCGAGTAGGTACCACTCACTCATCAGATATTCTACCGCCAAACAACAGTACTTGGTATTGTTGTGTACCGATTTGAAGAGCACAAGGGAAATACCACCTTAGTTCCCGAAATTGGTGGCGTATTGGCGATGTAAGGATTGGTTAATATTTCTAAGATGCTCAATGTCTATGGAAGGTATTGAGCACTTACCTTCAGGTCGCCCATATGCTCGCCCGCAAACCTATGTTATAAAAAAGAAAAGAAAGAACGAGTTAATAAATTGTATAAAAAGCTGGTTTAAAGCATTCTATATAAACTTAAGAAGCTTGAAAATATATTTTTTTGCTAAAACTTAGCCCAATTTGGTTTTTGACAGTTATATTGGCTTTCTTTGTTTCGTAAGGCAATAGGAATGTAAAGTATACTCAAAAGGTCCCACTGCCGGGCTACGGGCTTTTCTCCCCTTCAAAAGAAGTTTTGGAGCTTATTCCAGTACGCTCCAACGCAGGTTGGCAGACAGACTTGCGGTAAAATTGCATTACGATTTTATCTCGATGCCTTCTTTTACAGTTGACACTATATTAATTACAAACTCAATTTTAGCTTGACTCAGTAGTACTTGCCTGGATTTGAACTCGCAAACATACGTTAAGATAGACCTGCCGTAACTACTAAGCCTCACGAAAGTATACCTTCCATTCTATTATTTTTGAGTACACTAAAAAGTTATTGACAGAGGAAATAAATAGTGCATTTGTCTATCTGCCTGTGTAAACACTGGTGCACTTTTATATCTCCCACGCAATTGGCTAAACTTTCAAACTGTCTTGGAAAATAATTTGACACTGAAATAAAGTCAATTGATGTTAACAGTTCGAAGATACTTTATTTATCTGTTGAATAATCTAGAAACATCTTAAATAACCTTGGAATTAAGAAAACTTCAACGACAAACTGAACACAAAAGTCACACGAGGAATTTACGACCGAAACATAAAATGTGTACATTTAAAGTAAGATCTTAATTAGTAACTGAAAAACAGCTAATTAGGAGTTTCGTATGTGACTAAAATAAGTGAATAGGAGATAAAGTGAAGACGTAAGCTTAAAACACTACACTTTGCAGTTGCTTCATGCAAAAAGTCATACGAAATATGAAATGAAAATACGCTTTTATGAAATAGTCATACTTCAACGACTTAAATACTTACTTTCAATCTGCTTTACTTTAAAAGTCTTAGTTAAATAAAATTAACATTAAATAGGTGGTACCTCCCTACTACCAATATATCGATACGTCAGCTACAATATTATCGAAAATATAACACCGCTTCCAAATGTAGATTCTATTGAAATGGAAAAACAAATAATTCAGTATTTTTCAAACGAAATACATAAGTTATTATGTCTTTAAATTAATATCTCTATATAGAACCGTATATATGAGCCGTGATAACTCAGTGGTTATAGGACTTAAATTAATTAAATAAAGAAGACGCTTAAAAAAATAAGGTAGTTCAAACCCCAGGCAAACATCAAAGATTTCATTTAATTTGTATTTATAATTCACCTCGTCCATGTCGAGAAAAACATCGTAAAAAACCTGCACAAGTTGAATGAAAATCCGCAACGTGCTACTAACCCGCATTGGATTAGCTCCAAATATTTTCCTCTAAAGAGGGAGAAGATCTTCGCCTGATGCGACAGTAACAGCCCCATTTTCTCTTTTAAAGAACCGTAAACTCTTCCATTAATGTTTTTCAATATCATGCTTAAATTTCTTAATGAGCAAAGTTTTTTAAACGCAGATAAATTAAAGAAATACTCACAAATACTTGAACACGCATCAGCTGTAAAACTGTTTGTACCTTTTAAATCGCAAATGTATTTAAGCAAAGTTAGACTTAAGTCGAGATGGCCCAGTGGTTAGAACTCGTGCATCTTAACCTTCACCTCTATATAAATGTGCTTAATTTGTGTTTATAATTCATCTCGTGCTCGGTGGTGAAGGAAAACATCGTGAGGAAACCTGCATGTGTCTAATTTCATCGAAATTTTACCACATGTGCATTCCACCAACCCGCATTGGAACACCGTGGTGGAATATGTTCCAAACCCTCTTCTTAATGGAAAAGAAGGCCTTAACCCAGCAGTGGGTAATTTATAGACTGTTACTTTAGTTTAGACTTAATAATAATATAACTCGTAATTAATATATAAACATTTCCAATAATGTCTATTTTAAATTAATTAATCAAAATCATTTCATTTAATAACAACAGTAACAAGAAAACCGCATGTCGGGCAATTAACTTCATGTACGAACTAACTAAATAAAATTAATTAGTCAAAATGGATGTTTAGTAAAACAAAGTAATTAGTGGAATGGTTGCCTCCTGAACTTTATTGTGACAATACATTAAAACGTTGTGATAGTTTTATTCGTGTGACGTAATTCGAAATAACGTCCGTATAGTAAATTAAATTAGAACAATACATTTGTATTTGTACGCTATATTTTTTATGGTATAGGTTGGCGGACGAGCATATGGGCCACCTGATAGTAAGTGATCACCATCACCCATAGACAATGACGCTGTAAGAAATATTGACTATTCCTTACATCGTCAATGTGCCACCAACCTTGGGAACTAAGATGTTATGTCCCTTATGCCTTTAGTTACACTGGCTCACTCACCCTTCAAACCGAAACACAACAATACTGAGTACTGTTATTTGGCGGTAGAATAAAATTTGGTTTTATTTTATGGCAACAGTAGGATAAGCAAATGGTCTGTTGATTTGAGAGCACACACTACAACTCTTAGTCAGCTATTCAACATTTCTTATTTATGCATATATTAAAATTGGAGTCTACTTTTAATACTAAACTAACCGCTTTGTAGTAAATGTATATACACGGTAAATATTCCAAAACAGCATTTTTAAATTTTATTGTCTGTCTGTCTATTTGTTCCGGCTGATCTCTGATCTCTAAACGACTGGGCCGATTTTAACAAGACTTTCACTGGCAGATATCTGATGTATTAGGGTGTAACTTAGGCTATAGCTAGTATGATATATATAGCCAATGCCTTAAACGTCTAGAGAACTAAAATATGTTATGTATCATAAAAAAAATGTTTTAAATATAGTTTATATTCTACTGCATTCAGGAAGCTCACAATGAAATATCAGAATTGGATCCGTATACAACAATTAAATTGAATAATACAATTACTAATGTTACCCAATATAGTTTTAGTTTATAATTTAGTTTCAATTAATATTATTTATTTCACATATTATTAACAAAAGTCTGTAACATATTTTAGGCTGTGATTAAACTGTGTAATTAAACAAGTGTGTGTAATATTACCAAATTTTAAAGGTATTTATTTATTAAGGTTTTTTTAAATGGGATTAAAGTTACTATACATAGATTTACGAGTTTTATGCTGTGATTTTCTATCTTCCTTATCCGATAGTTTAAGTTTCATTGTTTGATACAAATTACATTTAAAAATCGATTAGAAGTATAAGACATTGTACGAGAAAGTAGTTTGACCATTAATATTGATTTGAATAAATAATTAAAAAAACAAAGAAATTATTTAGGCGTCTGTAGTCTTACGTCACTCAAACTATTTCATGATTAACCAATATGGCTTTAAAATTTTGCTTTCAAAACAGTAACTATAATATCAACAATTATTAGGACCAGTTTGAATCACTGTTTTTAATATTATCTATAATAAAATGATGTCATCCAGTCAGACAGATCAATTTCATTATTATCTTGGATGTATTTTCCAAAATCCGTATCAAAAAAAAATATTATTGATTATTGCGTGATAAACGGCCTATCGATATATATATTATTAAATTATTATTATAAATGTGGAAGTAACTTTGTCTGTGTATCTTTTGTTTTTATGGAATAGTTTGGCGGACGAGCATATGCGCCACCTGATAGTAAGTGTCACTATCATTCATAGACAATGACGCTGTAAGAAATATTAATTATTCCTTACATCGTCAATGTGCCACCAACCTTGGGAAATAAGATGCTACGTCCCTTGTGCCTGCAATTACACTGGCTCACTCACCCTTCAAACCGGAACACAACAATACTGAGTACTGTTATTTAGCGATAGAATATCTGATGAGTGGGTGGTATCTACCCAGGCGGGCTTGCACGAAGCCCTACCACCAAGTGTAGTGTAGTGTGTCTGTCTGTCAGTGATTCTCGATCAAACCGCTGCATTGAATTTAATGAAATTTGATATGAAACGAACCAACACCCAAAAACATGAGCGAGGCCGCGGGCGAAGTCTAGTTTATTATAAAAGTAATATAACGTTTTAATATTCATGACAAAAAATCAATACTACACAATATACAACGTTAAAACACAATCATATCAAACGCCTTATTCATCAGAAATCAGAAATACAGAACAATAAAACACTCACGAAAAAAAAAGATATCACGATCGAAGGGTATTCATAATTCAATAAGATTCCCGTCCGTCCCTTAGCGTTTGACGAGATACAACCTCCTGATTTCACAGAAGTTACCGAAAGGGAAATAAGGTTTCAAACTTTACTTGTCCAATCTATATCGCTTTACTGCGATAATTTTTGGATACCTTTAACCGAATTGACGTTTCACAAAGTTAAATTAACAAACGTTTTGTTTTGTCTCGCATTTAATTTACTCAAGGGTCCGAATATCCTTATTAATTCTAAATCAATACTAATAACGACAAAAATAACAGTTTGTAAATTTCCCTCTACTGGGCTAAGGCCTCTTTTACCTTTGAGATTCCAATGCGGGTTGGTGGAATACACATGTGGCAGAATATCTCTGAAATTAGACACATGCAGATTTGATCACGATATTTTGATTCATCGACGTTGGTTCAAAAATATAAATCCCATTTATTCCCTATCCCGTGACAATTTTGAAAAATCCCTTCTCAGTGCACCTCTAAGACACTCAAGGCATACGTGTGCCAAATTTCAAATCTCTAGGTCCAGTGGTTTAGGCAGTGCGGTGTCTGTCAGTCACTTAGTCACTCAGTAACGGAACAGTTTTATATCTATTGATTAGCTGAGCCCGTAACTTCGCTTGCGTTTGAATGTAATGAAAAACTTATTGTCCAGTCTGCAGTTTGTACTATAACTCAATTATGTATTGAGTTTTTGTGAAGTTAACTAGTTGGTGAGAGGTATCCGACACAACGGCGGTTTGGTGGCATACGCGAAGGCTCGCTGCGGTAGATTTGCAGCGTGCCTATATTAATATTTTATAACATAATTCTAAAATAATGGCCTAAATTACCCCTTATTACATCAGCTGTCCGTCAGTTAAAAACCCGCCTGAATCGGTCGAGCCTTTATAGAGATTAGCCGGAACAAACAAATAGAAAAAAATTGTGAAATAATATATTTTGGTATATGTACCGTACCGTATACATATGCATTTGGTAAAAAGCGATTATTTTAATTACATTACAAACAAATATTTTATCTTTTTCACTTTCACAGAGATACTAAACTGTTTTAGAAAGAACTGTCATTTAAATGAAATTTAATGCTTCATTATATGTTAATTTCATTGGTCATGCACAATATAGATATTAACTTATCATGATTAAAATATTATATACGACGAAAACAAATTGAAACCTCCTTAAGGGACTTTCTACAATCTCAACACATTCCACATTTAACTACTAAATACATTATAAATAGTTTTATAACTACAGGCATAAGAGATATAACTCTTAGGTTCCAAAATAGGCTATTTGGCTGGTTTTTAAAATCCATTTTATATTATTTAGTAGAAGTTAAGGAACCCAGTAAAAGTTGAGTTTTTTATTTCTAGTACATATTTGCCGAAAAATATCATACTAAAAATTCCATATTTAAATAGCGTGCAAAAACGCTGCTTGGACAATATTTCGCTGCAATGGGGTCGGTGACGTCACTTTCCTGTATTTTAATCTGTGGTACATATAGTAGAAAAACAAAGTTTACAAGAAAGTGACTTCATCATAAGCCCGGTTTTGTGTCACGTATCAAACGTTTGAAAATTAGCATTTTTATTTATGGGTTTTTGAATAAATTAAGTATTATTTTCATCTTTCGTTAGTAAATAAACACTTTTAAACTCATAATATACACTGATTACAATAATTCACAATTTATTTTTCGCATTGTCAAATAGCCTGTTAATGGCGTATTGACAATTTAAGAAAGGTTTATGTTTCTATTAGACCCGATGTCTATAGGTAGTTGTGCTCTTCGTATAAGTTGTTCCACGAGATAATTTTATTTAAATAAACAAAAGGGACCCGTTATATAAATGCAAAATTGTTTAAAGTAAATATTCCCTGGCTTCGTACCAATATGCAGCTCGTAAATGTAATTTGAAGCTATTGATATTGTCTCCAAGGAAAATAAACGGAATAATTTAGACCCCGACGCGTCGATACAAAATGAAACAGCCTTAAGTAATTGTCCTTGACTTCTAGTTTGTTAAGAATTCATGCTAATAATTCTATTTTGCCGTTTTTACTGACATAGAGTTTTGTCTATTTACTTATCAACACAAATAATAAAATTGGAGTGTCTGTTGGTAATATTAAAATAGCCCCTTTTTACTCAATGAATTTATATTTATACACAGTACATATACCGAAATAACATTTTTGACATTTTGTCAGTCTGTCTGTCTGTTTTTTTTTCAGCTAATCACTGGAACGGCTGTACCGATTTTTACGGGACTTTCACTGGCAGATAACTGATATAATAGGGAGTAACTTAGGCTACAATACTTTTTTTGTTATATTCAAAGGTATACAAGGTCGCGGGCACAGCTAGTTTTATCTACAAACTTCATATTTACAATACTAAAGTATTTTATTGATGATAGGAGTTATATCGTTCTGTGACGGAACAATTCGTATACCGCATGCTATTAGGCATGCCTGCTTATGTCGTCAAGTCTTACCCACAATATTTTATTTTAATTTAATTTAAGACATCTAGAGGCTCACAGTTGTCGTGTCTTCTTTGGCGTTTTATATTTTACATTTTTACTGAACATCAGCACACGCCATGGTTGTATTTTGACAACTATTGGCTCTGTGCTAAAATGGGTATCTCACAAGGGTGAACTCCAACTCCGGTAAGTACACCTCAGATAACGTTATAGCAACAAGATATAGATTTTTGACCACTGATGTCAGTGACGGTTCCAATGCGGGTTGGTGGAATACACATGTGGCAGAACTTCTATGAAATTTGTCACATGCAGGTTTTCTCACGATGTTTTCCTTCACCGCTGAGCACGAGATGAATTATAAAGACAAATTAAGCACATGAATCAGCGGTGCTTGCCTGGGCTCGAACCCACAATCATCGGATAAGATGCACGCGTTCTAATCACTGGACTATCTCTCGAAGAAGTGCTAATAAGCACCCAATTCATACGTGGTATGAATCTTATAATTCATACGTCTTTTATCAAATAACAAATTGAAAAATACGCCACGATGACCGCTTTATATCAACACCTATCCAATAAGTCTTCCATCACCCAGAAGTTATTAAAAATTCTTGTTGACATCCGTTAAAATTTTTATAAGCCATTTTAACAATGTCTGACAAGTTTAGCAATTGACAGAATACAAATTTTAGTCAATGGCTATTTTTCCGCAGATATTTTTAACTTTGCCGTTTCGTAAATTCAAATCTTTTGTAAAAAAATACATTGGTTAAAAAAGCATATTATTCGATACAATATTTTAAAGATGATAAGAAAGCGTGGAGTTAATACCTGTTGACTAATTTAATTAATTGTATTAACTAACATGACTTTGTATTTTTTAAATGTTCAAAAAGAGTAACTACTGATTTTCTTGTCGGTTCTTCTCGATAGAATCTACTTTCCGAAACGGTGGTAGCTTCACATAATAATAAAATGACGATTCAAAAGTGCTTGTAAAAGCCTACTTGAACAAAGTTTATTTTGATTCACGGTATTTTGCCATCAGAATTCACGTAATATTTTTTCTATTTAAATATTTCATGATCAAAAAGTTGTACAGTCAATAATTCAATTCGGATCGCTATGATCCTCAAAAGTTTCCCCTGTGAAATTCCGAACACCGAATTTTAACATAGTTTTGATAATTAGTATTGCTGAATTAAATTTAAACTTTTAATGTTTCTAGAATTTAAAACAATGACTACATTATTATATTACAAAATTAAAAAAAATTAAAATTAAATTAAAATGAAGAAAGGCTTCAAGGATGTTTCAAGGTAGTATTATATAATATTACCAGCAGTGCCTGCGACTGTGTACACGTTAAGATGTGTCAATTTAACAAAAAAATAACATTATTGTAGCCCAAGTTACTCCTTATCATATCAGTTATTTGCCAGTGATAGTCCCGTCCAAATCTGTCCAGCCGTTCCAGAGATTAACAGACAGACAGACCGATACACAAAAATTGTAAAAAAAATTTTTTGGGACATGTACCGTGTATATATAAAAACGCATTGAGTAAAAAAGGGCTATTTTAATATTACAAACCGACACTCCAATTTTATTATATCAAATCAAATCAAGAATAAACTTTATTCAAGTACTAGTAACTTTATTCAAGTAAGTACACAAATATTAGAATACGAATTTCCAAAAAAATATTTTCCTTTCTGACACATCTTCGTGAGGATAATAGTAAGGATAGAATCCTGCATTATTTATTGTAGAACATGCTGTGTGTGCTGTGCTCTGTTATAGAGAGTTTCTCGGATTCGCTTATTAATACTTTATTTAGGCTATATTACAAAATGACTTTTTTTATAACTTAGCTATTGAACTGTTTCTGTTTCTAAATTTTATTTTAAATTTGTATTAAATATGTCAGTTTAATAAGTAAGTAAGATTTTTTTCATTGGTTTTTATTTTTAGTTAATTTTGTGAGAATTCTAAAAGAACCTTTAGTACGAATTCATTCATGTTCGACTACGAATTTCCACCAGCATCCTTTCTGGTCATTGTATTTCGATTTATTTTAAATAATTTCCTTCTTTTTATACATTTTTAAAAAGCTAATAAAACGGTTATGTTTTTAAAATAATCTGCAGGCCAAGTTTCATAGTATTTTTTTAGTTTTTAAGGCATTTTTGAGGAGAAAAAATCTAAAAATAGTTGAAAAAAATTAATTTTCCGTCTGGCATTTTAAAATTTGGACCGATAATTATTGTTTAAATATTGACAAATATCCAGTGGTTAATCGTTTTTATAAAACAAAAGAAAAAAGTAGATTTTGATTAATACTTTTTTTTAAATAAATTTTTGAAATTGCAATTTTGACAAATTTTGAAAAAAGCTAAAAAACATGATAACTCAAAAATGGGTCACTTTTGGAATTATGCATATGGGGATAAAAATTATTGCAAATAGTCACACCTATCACCTCCTAACGGATATACGTCGAGTTATCAATAACCCTGTATATATTAACATAAAAAACTGTGAAACAGAATTTTCTTTTGTGTGACTGGTTAAAATGTCTAAGCGAACAGAGGTCACGTCTTCAATATAATAGAAATATATGTAAACTCAGATAATCTTATACGAATCGTAATTTTACATTCGATTTTGAATGTCAAATAGTTTCTCGTTCACGAGTAAAATTGAACAAACTATTTTGTACCGAACGAAAGGTTTTAGATCGGGAACTTTGCTTTAAGTTTTATCCGAGTGTAGGATAGACTGAGGTTCAAGATTATAAACTTAAAATGAGCTCGAAGAGTGTCATCGCACTCGAATCGATTTGTGTTTACTGTGTATCATACACATGAATTGGTTTTTAAGTTTGTAAGTAGTATATTTTTATGGCATTGGTTAATGTACGAGCATATGGGCCACGTGATGGTAATTGGCCAAAAACGCTCAAAAACAACGGCTTAAATCATCCATGTAATACAAATTTTAGAAATTATGATGTTATGTAACTTGTGCATATGTACACTGGCTCACTCACCCTTCAAACCGGAACACAACTTTTTAAAATCTGTTTTTTTGTATTCTAATGGACTGTCAGGATAAGAAAAGGTTCGTCACCTTAAGATCTATTTTCGTTTGCTCACTATGAGCGATAATCTGCTTTACCGATTGAGAATAGCATATTTCGTCGCATGTCATTATAAGTCACGTTTAGCAAAGAGTACTGTGAGTTTAATTTTATATGCAACTGTCTGTCTAGTGTTTTAGTTACAAAAGGTACTATGAGTTTACGACTTGACAGAGGAATAAAGTCGAAAACAAACGAAGGTCTTCTTACTCTTACTGTACATGTTGGACATTAAATGTATATTAAAATTGTCTGTTACGTTATATCATTCTCATGAATACTTTAAAAGATATCACCGATTTCAAATAGCATGCAATCAAAAAAAATCGTTCGCCGCGTACCGTGTGGTCGGATAAATGACTTTATGTATAAAATTATGACCTTGGCAGTAAAAATTACCCAAATTTGAATCTAGAAGCTATGGATAAACTTTTACATAATAAATTCATAATTGACATGGATAAAATAAATATACCTTGATACGCCCTTGCTTAGCACACTTCTCAATTTCTTCATAAAAAAATGTATAAAGCCGGATTAGGTCGTATGCTCGTATTATATTATTTTTCAAGTTGTATTGATTCAGCTTAGCTTTAAATTGTTTGTTGTCCTGAACTAGATTACAATTTTGGGCTTACTACATTTTCTATCGCCAAATCGAAAATTGATTTATTGACTCGTGTGATTAATCTGATGAGTCGATGTTATCTAGATCGAAGGCGTCTCTGAATCAAGGATAACAAATGTAACAAATTCCGATCATTTTAAATCAATATATAATTCAGAATTATAGCCAAATGGAGATGGCCTAGTGGTTAGAACACGTGCATCTTAACCGATGATTTCAGGTTCTACCCCAGGGAAGCACCACTATATATATGTGCTTAATTTGTATTTATAATTCATCTCGTGCTCGGCGGTGAAGGAAAACATCGTGAGGAAATCTGCATGTGTCAAATTTCATTGAAATTCTGCCACATGTTCATCCACTGCCGCATTCCACCAACCCGCATTGGAACAGCGTGGTGGAATATGTTCCAAACTCTCTCCTTAATGAGAGAGGAGGCCCAGCAGTGGGAAATTTACAGGCTGTTACTTTTTTTTATTAAAATTTTGGATAACTTTTCTAAATAGTTAGAAGTCATTACAAAACAATCTACTCTTTTAATGTTGTCTTAAATTTTCGCGATTATTGCACATTTAAATAAAACTAGTTATTACGGATTTTAAGACAAGTCTACAGTCTACCCGTGACCACGAACGCTGTAAAGTGCTCGAAACGTCGGGATGTCCAAAATAATTAATATACGCGATTAAAATACGTAATAACTAGTTTTATTTAAATCTACTCTTTTGTTACCTCTTACCTCTCTTACCCATAAAACCCATTACAATTAGAAAACCTTTTAGCAATCGATTTATTTAAATATAAAAAGGCGTTACTAACAAATTCAACTCATGTTAAGTTGAATTTGTTAGTCACGCAATATTAATCCCTGTCAAATTAAATAACACTTTAATTTGTAAAGCGTTTCCCGTAAATGAAAATTACTATTCACACTTTTAACAATTAGCTTTAGTGACACTGCTACTGCTTAAATTGGCAAACAAATTGAGTGTGCGAAGTTAAGAGGGTTATGGAATGGTTCTGACTAATTGTTTTATATAATAGCAAAAGTATTTTATGTACGGATAACCGCATCACTTAAATCTTCCTTATTGAATTAGTGAGAGCGTCTCAATTTCTGAGTTAAAAAATATCACTTTTTCATATTCACTTTTTCAGTACTGTAATATTCCATACAATAAACCTTGGGAATTAACATAACTGTGCTAGATTCTGTGAAGTATATGTGGAAATATTTTTATTATACGATAGTGGTCTTTAAAGAAATATTGTTGTATGTTCACCATCTAAAAATCTGTTGATAATTAATAAGTGAGGACGTTTGTGAGATTTCCATGTTATGATTTTCTAAATGTCAATTTCAAATATAAAAAAACACAAATAATATTTTATTTATGTAGACTCTTATAAGATTGCTTGAAAATCAACGCAAACTACTACGCTTTTGTTGTTTCCAAATTATCCTGTTGTAATTAATTGTGAATTTTGTAAATTAAGGAGTATTTAAAATATAGTTAAATGATTTAAAAAAAAAACATAGGTAATTATTTCGTTTTAATTGGCATTTTCAATCTTAACTTTATTCAATATCAGAGCTCAAATTCTTGCCCTGAAATTTTACCAATCTTTTTTATAATAATTAAACAGAAAATTTATGAAAGTAATAATATTTTGAACAGTCATACAAATGTTTTTTTTTAAAATCATAATATATTTAACAATAGAAATAAATGTCATTACAAAGTATAAAACAAAGTCGCTTACGGCTGTCTGTCCCTATGTATGATTAGATCTTTGAAATTACACAACGGATTTTGACGCAGTTTTTTTTAAATGCAATCGAATGAAAGGTTTTTTATGTGGACAAAATAGTAAAGAAATACTAATAATTTTAGAATATTTCAATTAGTATCAGCACGTGTGCATAGCCGGGGCGGGACTCTAGTTATAAATAAACTTCCTTTTTATTCAAACTAATCCGAACTAACTCTACATGTTTACTATCGTTGTTAATGTTTGTAAATAGCGACAAAATCTCACGGTGTGTGAGTCCGTAACAAATGGGACGGAATTGCTTCAATAAAGTGACTTCTTTGGTCCCAAAATGGCTATTAGCCCATGACCGCAAGATAGCCGACCTCCGGCGGACATTAATTATTTAAATGAAAACAGATTATTTAATCTCAGATCGGATTTTGTTTATTATACTTTTTGTATCTTGTTCCAATTATTTTAATTAAGGCGAAGTTTATTAATTGCATGTATTCGATTTAATTCCACCACACGATAAAATATTGCGTCCGAAAATTCGAAGTTTTTTTTAATAATATTATGTTTCCTATTAAAAATAACATACTCCATACATCAAGAACAGCTATATAAAAAGTTACCATCTGAACTAATTTCAAGTCAAATAACTAACATCTATCATGAGCTGAGTTGGCCCAATGGACGCGTGAATCTTAAGCGATGAATGCAGGTTCAAATCCAGGCAAGCACTAAAATTTCATGTGTCTAATTAATGTTCATAATTCCTGAGGTAAACTGTATGTGTCTAATTTCATCACAATTGGGCACATAAGTATCTACCCACCCGCATTGGAGAAACGTGGCGGAATATGCTCCAAGTCTTCTCCTCGAAATGAGAGGAGGCCCTAGCCCAGCAAAGGAGGGCTATTACTGTCCCAATCCTATTTTGAGGAAAATGCTTAGGTCTTAAGGCCTACCAGGAGTATGTGATAGATTACAATTTTCTTGCTTGAATTATAAACTCAAATTAGGTACATAAAAGTAAGTGGTCCTTGTCTAAGAACTCGCAATGATCACTAAATATTTTCGACTTATCAGTACGCGACCTACTTAATCTGAATGCGTACAAACATTGATTTGTAATAATTAAATAACTTATCAATCCAATAACTTGTCACTAATTTCATATTTAATTTCTATTAAAATCAAAGTATACTTTATTCAAGTTGGCTTTTACAAGCACTTTTGAATCGTCATTTAACAATTAAGTGAAGCTACCACCGGTTCGGAAAGTAGATTCTACCGAGAAGAACCGGCAAGAAACTCAGTAGTTACTCTTTTTCAATATTTAAAAAATACAGTCAAGTTAGTTAATACAATTATTAAATTAATATATCCTGCCTGGAAGTCATCAGGTATCAAAAAGTGATTTCTAAATTTGGTTGTCTATGATAAAAAATGGGAAACAGTTTTTCTTTATTGGGTAGTCTTAGATTTTATAGGTTATTATATAATTAGATGTCATTATATTAGCAATGTGGCCGTATTTATATTAACCTTTTCATCGATTGTTTATCCAATTTGATGATATTTAATTTATGCGTAAAATTTGCCTCGACAGTTATTAATTCAAATCAAATATGAAGTTTATCTCATTTTAACTATTTAAAAAATCTATTAATGCATTGTTTTTTTTTTCTTTTCACTTATAATTACTTGATTTATTTGCTATAAATAATCATTTTGTTTAATATGTGTATAACTTTTTATAGTTCTTCTAATTATGATGAAACACTGAACAATTATTATTTTTAGTCATGGCGGCATTCTCAATCTTTTCTTCTACGCAGAAAATATATAGTATTCAAGTATAGTTATGGAAATTGTATTCCCTTGCGTAATCGTTAACACTATCAACTTTCCAACTTCAGTTTGTTATAAGAATTTATTGACCACATATCTTTGATATATTTTTGTCTAACCCGGCGTTTGAACCCATGACCTTGAGATTTACAGCCTTATAAGCAATTATATCAACGAGGCAACAAATATTAATATCACTAAATGTTTTATATACGTTGACCCATTCTATACCAAAGGTTCTTACTTATAATTGATAATAATAATAATGTCACTTATTTTGTCAACTCTCCAACAAAGTCGTTTTCAACCGACTTCAAAAAGGAGGAGGTTATCAATTCGTGGGTATTTTTTTTATGTTTGTTACCTCATAACTTTTAACTGGGTGGACCGATTTTGACATTTTGATTTTGGCACCGGCTCCAAAGATAACGTAAAACACTTTAACTACGTTATATAATCGTAAATCGACTTTTAAGTAGTTTAATATTTTTCATTTCATTTTACTTAGAAGGACTCTAAAAAATAGGTTGAAAACGCAATTATATTTATAACTTTTTAGTGCATATTTATTTGTTATAAAATAGTGTTTTGTTTGAAGTCGGTTTTTCTTTTTGTTAAAATTTTAATTTTTTTATTATATATATGTCAAACTAAGTCAAATTGAAACAGTTAATTTTATACACAATATAAAATTTAACAATACGATAAAACTATTTTTTGTCAGGGTTGGATGCAATTTTATACTTATGTTTATATATTACATACACACAGGTAAAAAGAACATCTACTCAACCCAAATTATAAATATAATTGAACCATACTATAAGTGACTGCGAGGACGGTTTTTAGCGAAATTCATAAAAAGCTGGATTTGTTGAACAATTTTAATGAATGTTATTCACATTGCAAAAAACACACATACATATATTTACTTTTAAACACATACACAACTTTCAAAATCCAGCTTGAGTGCTACCTGCAGTTATGAATAGTGAAGCAATAGCTTGTAAATTTCCCACTGCTGGGCTAAGGCCTCTTCTGCCATTACGATGAAATTAGACACATACAGTTTTCCTCGCGACGTCTTCCTTCATCGCCGAGCACGGGATGAATTATAAACACAGATTAAGCACATATACATATTATAGTGATGCTTGCCTTAGTTTGAACTCGAAGTCATCGGTTAAGATAGATGCACGCCCTCTAGCCTCTGGGCCATCTCAGCTCAAGCTCATTTATGTATAAAAATAATGAAATAAAACAGATTTCCAATAATCCCCAAATAGAATCACCAAATGGAAAATAGAAAAAAAAGTTAATTTGCAAAGATAAATCAAAGGTCAGTATTTTCAAAGCGATGTCGGCAAGTCACAAGTAATTATCTTCTGACATTTATAAATAACGAACGTCAATCGTACTAGATACTTATCAACTAATGAATCCAGCGACTGATCGACCGCTCCACTATCTTTTATTGTAGCCATGAATTACTTTCGTCTCAAGTTAATTTTAGTGATGGGATTTGAACCATCGCCAATAATATGGTGGAATATTTTACATCACATCTCGAGTTCGATTTGAAAAATCGGTGAAACTTAATAGTAATATATTTTCGTAATTTTTCCGATTCAACACCAGTTCCAACTTTGCCCTGAAAAATTTGGGAGATTGATGTCACATTATGAAATATGTTAAACATTTCTTGAAAACTAATTCAGTAGTGGCAAGTTTTTTGGACTATCCACGTAGAGCAACAACGAAATGTCTCATTAAAGATAAAGGCATTTTTATGTGACACGTGTAGGTTTCCTCACGACATTTTCCTTCAACTCAGCACCAAACGAGTAATAAATAAAGATTAAGCATTTGAAAATCTAGTGGAGTTAGCCTTTTTTTAGAAGCTTAACTATATATGTTATACTAAGAATTTTAAACGACATGTATTCAGACAATATAATAACATTGAAATACATAAATATCAATCTCACAAAATTATGGAAATGGTTAATATTAGACTCTGTCAAATACCATCTGAGTTACACGTATAATGCAATTAGGCTTGTCGTCCACTCCAGCACTAAATTGCGTTACACTTAATTAGGGCATTTGGTGTATTAGCAACTCGGCTGATACATTCGTACCCATTACCACAAATCATTCTTAAATTGAAATAGGGATAAGAAAAACATATCAAAAGTATCAAAATATTTTACACTAGTTGACGACCGCGGATCCGCTCGCGTTTTAGAAATTTGGTTGACATGTGTTAGGCAAAAAAAGTAGCCTATGTCCTTAATTGGAGTTCAAATTTGCTTCATAGTAAATTTCATCAAATTTGGTTCAGTGGTTTGGTATTAATTTCACTGTAATAATATTAGTATAGATGATTAGGTATAGGAAGTGTTAAAGGTGTACCGCAAAAAATATGAACAATCACCTGATGTACCTGCCATTTCTTCGAACCGAAATAACCCCAAAGACTTCAGATGCATGCACCAACATTATTTTCGACGTAAGAGAGTACACGCCTACTTCCAACGTATATGTATATATGTAAATCAATACCCTTCAACCCATTATCTCTCAGCTCAAGCAGCTACTAAAGCAACGATCTTCAACTAAAATTTACACAATAGTATATTATATTCTGTATGAGTTAAACTTGAAAATATATTTATTCTCAAAACCGAGCACTTCACTAGGGGATTGAAGTTCGTTGAGAAGTCGATATTTTCAGACAATGATAAGAGAAATAAATGATATTTCACAATGACGATACTCCGACCCCGAGCTGCCTCTATCCAATCCAATATTGATTTCAAGTGGCCTCTGAATGAGCCACTTGGTATATGGGAATACTTTTAAAATACTAACAATGAAAAATACTCCTTATATTTATTTTGAAATCGTTTCAATTTAGTTTATTAAATCAGATTTCAAGTTAGATAGAATAATGTAAAACTTAAGTTAGTTATATATACATACTAGTATATATATACGTCGTAGCATCAGACAAATAAATACTATGACTGCAATCACTAATAACATTAAATGCTTAAATATATACAAATATGAACTAAAACTAGTTACTGTATAAATCTTGACCGCGTGGAATGGTGGCAAGAATGCTAGCAGCATGTAATCACAGTTTAGAGATTTGATTCTAAATGGCCAGTTAAGGCAAGCTCTTTGTTCAACAAAAAATACAAGGTATGTCAGCTGTCAAGAAGGATATGATGGTTGGTGTCGCGGCTTATGAAATATTGTGAAAATCAATATACGATTATGTTATGCTATCGATTTGTAGTATTATTTCGTGTATATGTTTGACGAAGATGTTGAACCCGAACCAAACAATCTTGGCGGCTCCCCGTCATATATTTGGTGGTAAGTGGCTTTGTGCAAGATTGTCTGGGTTGCCACCCTTTCATTACATACACTACCATATAATAGCGGTACTCTTTTATACTTCTCAATCTGTTTAGGTATATTCCCGTTGTTCTTCTCAAGATTCTAATCTAGTAAAATTTAATTATGGTTCGTTTTAATCTCCTTTTTAACAAACTTCGAATTGCATTTAAACTTGTTAAAATTGAAAATTCGTTCTGTTTTATTAATGTTTGGAATAAATGCTGTATATTAAATGCCAAGTGTATTATGATTATTTTACGAACTGAAATAATTATTACTGTATGCAACGTGAAAACCAAAATTGAATTAGTGGTCAAAATCTTATCAAGGAGGTTCTATATCAAGAGTAGATATATATTTTAATTTCTTTATGTCTTATAGAACTTTAACAACATTATGTTCCTGATAAAAAAAGTGAAGATGTAGTGGCACTTGTTCACCACGTAGCACAGATTGCTCAGCTCGAGAGGATTTGATTGACTTATGTTTGACGAATCGCTTAAATTGTTTTACAATCCATATCGCTGTCAAGCATCCTGTTCATAAATAACCAAGTTAGTTAAACTGCTTCGCAAAATATCAATTTAAAGGCATACACTAAATTAATTATTGTTATGGAAGCGTTGTACGGCCGGAAGGTAGGAAAGAGCTACCAAGATTTATACCTCGCATCCGATGTGGCTTCAGCGTGTTAAGTCTCAAGACATGGCGTTTACCAAATAAAGGTGGAAATTATGAAGATGCATTACGCTTGTAAATAAATTAGGAAACGATATTGTAGATTTTTGATGATATTTGTATTGTTGTTTAATGATTAATGTAAATGTGTTCTTTTTAAGCGACTTCAACAGAAGAAGTGTTTTCAATTCGACCGGTATATATATATATATATATATATATATATATATACATATATCTTTGTTCGCCGAATACTTCGCCATTTATGAACCGATTTTGATGATTTTTTTTTAAGTTCGATGGAAGTTACTTGTTTAAATCAAATGATTTTATTACTTTTTGGTGATCACTTTGAAGTCGGTGTTATTTTATAAAATATATTTTATATACATATAAATTAACAATACAAGTTGAAAATTAGGAAGAGCGTAATGTTACACTGCAGTACCTCGCGTTTGCGTAAGGAAGTTGCAACGTCGCCTGCCTTATTTGATTTTGAATTGAAAATGCTCATGGGCTTATCTTTGTCATCGAGTTTTATTTAGTAAATAATTTGTTTAAAATTATATACAGTGTAATGATAAGATGATACTGACAGGTCCATCAAGATAAGATTTTTCAATTTAAATATTAATAATCCAAATTTATATTTTTCTTACAAAGCCGTGAGTTCAAATAATTTTATTTATGCCTCAATTTCCAATATTTTTCAATCCCCTTTGACAGTGAAATAAATAATTATACAAATATTGGACAACATCACATACATTACTCTGATCCTATTGTAAGTAGCTAAAGCACTTGTGTTAAGGAAACTCAAAAATAACGTCGGTACCACAAATACCCAGACCCAAGACAACATAGAAAAGTAACGAACATTTTCTACATCGAACCGACATGGAATCGAACTCGCGACCTCGGAATGGCGTACCCATGAAAACCAGTGTACACACTACTCGACCACAGAGGTCGTCAAGTAAATATACATTCAATGTTCATGTATTGAGCAATAATAGTCAGACTTAGCCCATCATCTATGACTCGGCCCGAAACATTTACAAAGACTGGAGTTATTAATTAAAACATTATGAGCAGACGCACATTTCGACTTTGATAATACATAAAATTACAACTCAGTTGTGGTTGAAATATTAAAACCGGTGGAATCGCTCGACCATGAACAAGATTTTTGATGGTGTTACATTTATAATACTTGCAATGGGATAATTATTTGAAACAGAATAAAAGACGAATATATAGCAGCAATAATTTATGGAAAATCTCCTCTGATCTTAAATATAATCGTAATGTCTCCGGCTACAAATGTTACTCATTATTAGTAATCCAAGTATAATGAAGCAAAGAAATGTTATTATATTTAAATGTACATTGCGTCACAAAATCATACAATCTTGCAAATGAGGTGACCTTTTTTTGTGACACTTAACTTTTATGACGATTTAGCCAATATACATAAAACTATAGCTAAATATGCAGCACGTTTTGTAACAGATTTATGTCTGTAATCACCTAGCAACCCGCCCCGACTTCGCACAATGCTGACACTAAATATACTACAGAATGTCTTACAACGTTCATAGATCGAAATCGCTTGACCATGAACAAGATTTTTGATGGTGTTACATTTATAATACTTGCAATGGGATAATTATTTGAAACAGAATAAAAGACGAATATATAGCAATAATAATTTTTGGAAAATCTCCTCTGATCTCGAGAGGATCTTGAAATTTTTTCGACACTGTTCTAATTGCCTGAATCTCATTCGAATTATATTAATTAAACACTATTCAACTGAGTCGTCATTTGTCAGTATTAGTATTGTTGCCAACAAATATATTAGATTTTTAATTAAATTAATCAATAAAAAAAACTTAACGGTGCTCACCTTTAATCGTTTTGATATATTTTTTTCCAAACACCAATTAAATTAATAAATTTGTCCAGAATCCGACGAAAATATGGAAATATCAAGGTATTCTTGAACAAGTACTAGTAGCAATACTAGTTACTTACTAGGATAGTCCCAGTTTCTGATTATAGCTGTAACTTGTTAATAATGAAATAAATATTTTTATATTTTTGTATTCTTTATTCAAGTTACCACAAAGACCACTTTGAATAGCCAATTGACATTGTTGATTTAAATGTAAAACTGTCAAGCAAAATTGTTTCTACCAAGAAGAACTAGCAAGAACCTCAATTGTTGCCCTTTTTCAACAATATTTTGTCCATTTTAATAAACCTAATTGTTTGTGAGTTATCATAATAACTTCCGTCTATTCGAATTAAAGACACGAAAATCGCAAAGACAAATCAAGCACTGGATTATTATCCAGGGAATATAGAGTGAACCAATACTGACAAATCCACTTGGCACTCTATTTATTCTTGTTGACTTATTAATTTAAATAATTGTATTTAACTGACTTGACTTTGTATTTTTTAAATGTTCAAAAAGAGTAACTATTGAGTTTCATGCCGGTTCTTCTTGGTAGAATCTACTTTCCGAACCGGCGGTAGCTTCACTTAATTGTATAATGACGATTCAAAAGTGCTTGTACAAGCCTACTTGAATAAAGTTTATTTTGATTTGATTTCATTTTTGAAATGGAAAGCTTGATGGGGATAGCGACCTATCATGACCGTTACAAGATCTAACACTGCTTACATTTTTACGCTAGTCTGTTGGAGAGTCCAAGAATGTCTTCATATGAAAACCCTAACCAAGCGTCATACGCTTAGCCCAACCTAGGATGCAACTCCAAAGTCTCCGAGTAACTCTCTACTAGATCAAAATAATTTAGTAATTCTCTCAAACACACTGAATATTATAATTGTATTAAGAGTTCGATAGGATGATAGATTGAAAAGAGATATTATTGTTCCTCATTCATCATTGATGTGAAGAAACTTCGCCCTTCTTTTGAAACTTCGAAAGTGCTGATGTACTTTAAGTCCGTCGTCTAGAGGAAGAAACGGAGATACTTTAAAACGACAGTACAAAATTACTGCAATTTTTCAGGGAAGCATAGTAGTAAAACGGATGAAATGTTAAAATGGTTTTAGCCATTAGTGGAGGGAGAGGTCTCGACAAATTGGGAAAGACATTGTTGGCAAATTACATAAAATCTTTTTTTTTTTTTTCAAAGCTAATAGGCAGAAACAAGAGATGCCTTCATTTGCATAATGGGGTGTAGCTTTAGCCACTCCTATTTTATTTTTTTCAATCATATTCCTAGACCAGGAGATTGTAATTTTTATATTTTTATTTCGATCACACATTTTTCTTTAAATATTTTTGAACACGTCCATGTAGTTAATTAACATCAAATTTATTAACAAAGGGTCACTTACATAGGTTTTATATTTATATAATTATTCAGAGTGTAATTTTGCGTCGACAATTCGTAATTTAAATGAAAATTAATCATATTTTTTAGTTCAATTTTTAAACATAATTTTGTAAATAACAACTGAATATCCATGAGCTTCATGTGAGAAAATGTGCTTAATCTGTGCATGTGAGAAAATCTTCAAAGGCGTATGAGGATATGCCACATGTACGTCCTAACCAATAATGGAACTGCTGGCGACATCAAAAAAACAACCACCCAAACCTGCTTCTCTAAAAATAAATTTACTAAAACATTCGTCACAATATGCAAACGAGAATTTTCATGTAAAACAATCATTTAACGATTATGTAACTATTGAATGTAATTATAAAACGAAATGAATGAACAGCATTTTTATGTATAACGATGTTCATTAGTTATTGAAAAAACATCCAAATACTAAATTATCTATATCGCTTTAATTTATATATATGTATTTGGCATTTAAAATATTGCACGGCCGTGGTTGTCAAATCTATCCTTTCAACCAAGAAAAAGTGATGACGTCATCTCCACCGACTTCGACACCGACACCGATGATCACAGTGATCAATCTCGAAGGTGATCAGCCAACTAAGCCAAACATATTACAGTACATAATAGTATGTGCGCAAACACGAGTATCTCTATTTCCTCTCTGTTATGTTGTTCATGTAATGTTGCATTGAAGTGTACTTTCAACTTTGGATTGTTACATTATTCGACAGAAAAACGCAATAACTGTTTACTCACCTTATCTGGGATTTGATCCAAGAATGAAGAAGAAGCTGAGATGGCCCAGTGGTTAGACCACGTGCATCTTAACCGATAATAGCGTTGTGGAATCTGTTCCGAACCCTCTCTTTAAATGAAGAGGAGACCTTATTCCAACAGTGGGAAATTTACAGGCTGTTACTTTACTTTATGTATAACCTTATGGGCCACCAGACAACCAAGGCGGTCAATGTCAATGCCAATATTTGAGCATAAGTATAATCGTGTATCAATGAAGTAACAATAACAAAAATGCTCAAAATTATCACCACCACCTCCTATACTACATCTTCGCGCACGAAGATGACATCGTTTCTTGATTTCTATTATTTCCAATGTCATTCCGTTCCAAATCTTAAATATAATCGTAATGTCTCCGGCTGCAAATGTTACGCATTATTAGTAATCTAACTATGATGAAGCTAAGAAATGTTATTATATTTAAATGTACATTGGGTCACAAGATCATCCAATCTTGTAAAGGGGATGACCTTTTTTTGTGACGCTTAACTTTTATAAGGATTTAGCCAATATACATAAAACTAATAGCCAAAAATGCAGCGCGTTTTGGAACATATTTATGTTTGTAATCACCTAGCAACCCCGACTTCGCACAAAGCTAACACTAAATATACTACAGAATCTCTTGCAACGTTCACAGATTATTTTTTGATTTTAAATCTGTCATATCTTCGTAAATATTCATTTAAATTACATGCTGTTCCGAGCTATATTAATCTATATTAAATGCATAATGTATTTTAGATAACAATATATTTAATTAATTAGATAAGGATTAATGCTGTGTTGCTTAAATTAGCTGTGAAAATAAGCCATTAATACTCGTAAAAAGTAAAATATAAAAATGTTTAGTGTGAGTTATCCCCAGGAAATAGACATATGCCACTGCGAACTTTTTCGAATACCTTTTTAATTGTAAAATACTGTAGGACGTTATTTTGAGCTGGTGGGGTTCAGTCAGCGTTTGCAATGTAAGCTCATAAATGAGTTTATTTACGACATCCCATTAGAAACATCTAAAGTAATCAGCGTTTCTGTACTATGTTGTGCATGTTTAATACATATAAACCTTCCTCATGAAGAAATTTATCTATTAAAAGAACCGCATCAAAATATGTTATACTATGTATATCAAATCAACAGCCGGTCCACCCCAGTACTTGGCTAAGGCCTCCTCTCCCTTTGACGAGAAGGTTTGGACCATATTCCACCACGCTGTCCCAATATGGGATGGTGAAAAACCTTTCCTTACGATGTTTTCCTTCGAGATGAATTATAAACACAAATTAAGCACACGAATATTCAGTGGCGCCTGCCTGGGTTTGAACCCACAATCATCGGTCAACATGCACGCGGTCTAACCACTGGGCCATCTCCTCTTGTTATACTATGTAATGATATTGAATACGGTTTTATCGCCTGGAAATTTGTTAATGTATCCTTTTTTTATTACATCAAATTCGCTCTAGCATTTTGGCCGTGAAGGCAAACAGACAAATAGATGGAATTATTTTCGCACTTTATTATGAGTATAGATTTTATATACATATCTGCGTTTTAAATATGCACTTGCATCAGATTTAAACAAAAGATTTCGCGTGTATTTCATGTTCTGGTCGTTTAAATATTAATGTGTGTACAATTGAAATACGTCATATAATATTTACATAAGTATAATACATGTTACGTTTTAATATTTTGAGTCATTGTGTATTTACATTATCTATTATATATTTTGTATATTTATGCTTTAAATGTATATTAATTAATGATTTACTATTCCGATTGTAGCCTCATCAACCTACTAACTTTAAAAAATATATTTGTTTGTGTATTTTGTTATATCCGGAACGAAAGATCCATTTTGTTTACTAATGACATGATTGTTTTTAATTGACATAGATTTATTTATTGTAACTTTTACAATACACCATTCACTTATCGCTAAACACTTAAAAATAATATTTAATATGGGTTACATTCAAGGTGATACATCTTTATAGGTGTAAACAACATAGAATATATACATTGATATTACTTTCTATAGTTCTCAATCGCACCAATGTTAATCAAAGTATGTTATATGTACTATATGTTCAAACTATAACAAAATATTTGTGTCATATTTGATGATAGGATATAGGGATACCCCAGATAATCCAGTCAATAGAAAGCCTTATCACCAAATAAACAGTAACAACCTTTTTTAATCCATCCAGATACATCATCACACGCCGTCATGTATTATTTCCATGTATTTTGTACATTGTGTAATACTTTCTAGTCGTTTGAATCTTAACAAGAGAACATCAAACAGGAATATATCTTTGATGTCAAATAACAGTCATATTTCACGCGAATGAAACCAATGAAGTGTACGGAGTGGATAAAAGGATGGAACGTTATAAGTGTTTGGAAATAATTTGACGAGAGTTAATCAATGAAATGTTCTTTATAATGTTAGGACTTTGAATTCCGTAAACATAATCCAACTTGTCGAAATAGATACAATAAAATAATTATCAGTAGTTGACACTTGGTGGTAGGGCTCTGCGTAAGCCGTGTATAGGTACCACCCACTCATCAGATATTCTACCACTATTTTACTCAGTATTGTTGTGTTCTGGTTTCAAGGGTGAAGCCAGTGCAATTACAGGCACAAGGTACATTTTCTATGGGCTGTGGTGACCACTTACCATTAGGTACCCCATATACTCGTCCGTCAACCTATACAAAACAAGAAAACTTATTACTTAATCGATTCTTAAAGCGTCTATATTCTTAATCGTTTCTATTGACGTGTTAAATATGGAGATACAGTTGTGTTAGGAGAGACCTATCATATAATGTTATTCTTTATTCAACGTAGATTACACGTTCATTTTTTTTTTTTTTATGGCATAGGCGACGAGCAGGAGGCTCACCTGATGGAAAGTGACTACCACCGCCCATGGACACCTGCAACACCAGGGGACTTGCAGGTGCGTTGCCGGCCTTTCAAAAAGGAGTACGCTCTTTTCTTGAAGGTTCCCATGTCGTATCGGTTCGGAAAAACCGCCGGCGAAAGCTGGTTCCACAAAGTGGTTGTGCGAGGCAGAAAATGTCTGAGAAATCGCGCTGTTGTGGATTTTCGGACATCAAGGTGGTGCGGGTGAAACTTAGAATTTTGGCGAGATGTCCGAAGGTGAAATTCAGCAGCCGGGATTAATCCGAACAATTCCTCGGAACATTCCCCGTGAAAAATTCGGTAGAAGATGCAGAGTGATCCGACATCTCTACGCAAAGCCAAAGGATCAAGGAGATCGGAAAGAGCTTGATCGTCGATAACTCGAGCCGCTCTACGTTGGATGCGGTCAAATGGAAGGAGCTGGTACTGGGGAGCACCCGCCCAGAGGTGAGAGCAGTACTCCATGTGAGGCCGAATTTGCGCCTTGTAGAGTTTAAGGCGATGGGCCGAGGTGAAATACTGTCTCGCCTTGCTGAGCACGCCCAACTTTTTTGAAGCCAATTTGGCTTTGCCTTCCAATTGACCGCGGAACTGAACAAGGCTCGAAATATCAACGCCAAGTATTCCGATACTACCTGTAGCGGCTATCGGAATGTTCTCAAATCGTGGAGATACGACAAATGGTGTTTTTTTAGCGGTTAACGCGCAAACTTGCGTCTTTTTGGGGTTGAAATGGACTAGATTTAGCCGGCCCCAATTCGAGACTTCGTTTAATGAAGACTCGATTTCAGACACAAGTTTGTTCCGGTTCTCTTCGACGTTTTCCCGAGAAATATTAGCGCGGCCAGTGTATAAGGTGTCAACGGTACTGTCGTCTGCATAGCAATGAATGTTCCCGATTTGCAACAAATCATTGATATGCAGAAGAAACAGAGTGGGTGATAGAACGCAGCCTTGTGGAACACCAGCATTGACGAATTTTAAGTCAGAGCATGCACCGTCGACAACGACCTTGATGCTCCGATCTGCCAAAAAGCTGGTAATCCAATTGCATAATTTCCCGGGAAGCCCATAGGAAGGAAGCTTCGAAAGAAGCGCTTTGTGCCATACACGATCGAAGGCCTTCGCTATGTCCAAGCTGACTGCTAATGCCTCCCCCTTGCTTTCAACTGCTTCAGCCCACCTGTGAGTAAGGTAAACTAGAAGATCACCGGCTGACCGACCCCGACGGAAACCGTACTGGCGGTCGCTAATCAGCTGGTTCTCCTCTAGATACCGCAGGAGCTGGCAGTTTATAAGGGACTCCATTATCTTGGAGAGCAAGGAGGTGATGGCTATAGGCCTATAATTGGACGGGTCTGAGCGGTTGCCTTTTTTAGGGATCGGATGCACCAAAGCTGTCTTCCAGGAATTCGGGACGACGCCTAATGTGTAGGATTGCCGGAAAAGACGCGTTAAGACCGGTGCCAACTCGGGAACACATGTCCGTAGCACGATTGGAGGGATACCATCGGGTCCGCTCGACTTATGAATGTCCAAGGAAAGAAGTGCTTTACGAACTGCACTTTGCCGGAATTTAACCTCCGGCATCGTGGTATCACATCGCGGAATTGTTGGTGGAGATTTTCCTTGGTCATCCAGAGTCGAGTTCGACGCGAAGAGAGAGCCTAAAAGATCAGCTTTCTCTTTCGCGGTATGGGCCAATGACTCACCGTCTCTGTGCAGAGATGGAAAAGATGGCTGACAGAAATTCCCTAAGACAGCCTTAGCGAGAGACCAGAACGCACGTGTTCCTGAAGGAAGACGCACCAGTCTCTCGCCAATTTTGCCAATGTACTCCGTCTTCGCCCCAGCAATCACGTTTTTGAAGTATGATAAGTATGATCCTCCACATCCAGTATTCGCGTTGGCGAGTTGACCAGTTGTGTCAGATCATATGCTAGAGCGAAGTCCAGAACAGATCTACCCGCATGATCGGTGGTGCGTGAGCCGAGCCATTCTGCGTGGTGAGCATTAAAGTCACCCAGAATAATGATCTCTGCGGATGGAATCTGCTGAAGCACGGAATCTGTAGCCATTTGGACGTGCTCAACCAGTCGGTCGGTTTCGGCATTACCGCTATGGGACCTATAAAGGCACGCATAGATTCGCGGATGGTCATCGCAGTCTACACGCAGCCAGATAATCGATAGGTCCTGTCCTTCAAGGCTGCCGAGGCGTCGAGAACAGATATCATCTCTGACGTAAACGCATACCCCAGCTCGTGGTATAAAGGAATGTTCCAATTTGTACCCAGGGTACGAGAAAAAAGTCGTATCGGCAGGAGAAGATATCTGGGTCTCGGTTAGAAAGAGCAAGGCCGGCTTCGCCGTTTCCAGATGGTAGTGAACGGCGTTGAGGTTGGAGTTGAGTCCCCTTATGTTGCAGAAGTCCACAGCGAGGGTGGTAGGGGTTGCCTTATGATGCCTGCTCCGCTTGCCCCGAACAGTGGCGAGCGCAAAATTGCCCCCCCCAGAATTCGGAGGGCTGCCTGGGCATCCCTGCTCAGGTGGTGTATGTCCTGAGCATGGATGCCCAGAGAGGGATTCTCCACCGCTGTCGCTGATGGTACCCTCCTGGGGTAATTTAACCAAATTCTGCACAACCATCAAGTTTTGGGGGGGAGGGGGATTGGGCCTCCGGAACTCTCACTTACCGGACGAAACGCGGTAGCATAACTACCACTTAACGCCGATTTTAAGTGAGAGAGTGGTACTTCCCCGGGCGTGCCGGCCCATTCGGCTGTAACCCGAAGGTATACAGCGTGGCACTACCACTGTCATATTGATAATTGAATATCATAATAGAATGCTTTGCATATATTACCGGCATAAACTTCGGCGGTTACAGGAAGACTTGTACCAATGCTTATGGATCGATTTATCATGCAAAATATATGACAATAAATGTGCCGTTATGGGTTTAATTTGGAGGAAACAGTTTTAACTTTATTTCGGAACGTAAATTACTTTAGACCAATGGAGATTCAACAAGAGACATACCAGATATTTATCCAACGAATTTATTTCAATGATAATAAATAAAAAATACTGATGCATAAATTGCAGAGCTACTTAGATAAATATATGCAAACGAAAATAATAATGAACGACACTAACAGCATATCTGTGTAGACGTAAGAAAATAAATAAAAAAAGACACTCCATAAAACATAAAGAAAATTATAAAAATTTTAGGACAAATCACTAAATTCAAGAATTACTCCGTAAATCTATATAATTCGATTCCATAAACATTGTCATCCCATATTTTCACCGTTAGGCATCTTCTCAACTGGTAAACAGGTAAACTGCGAACTAAATAAAAAAAAAATTCACGTGTCACACAAACAAAAATCAAAACCATTGCACACATTTCGAAGTTACAGAATACAAGCGAATTAAATTCCTAACTTTGTTGGAAAAAAAAACAAAAAAAATTATAAGCCAAATGTGAGATATAAAAAACCGTGCCCATAAAAACTATCAACCAAACTAAATAGTGACTAATTTGACACTTAATATTTGTTAACAGACAACCAGTAAATACGATAAAAATCTTCCTTTAAAGTCAATTTGTTTATATTATCAATGATAACAAGCGGAAAACCTGTGCAACGCATTTAATCTTAATATTTAAATAACTATCATCGTTTTTGTGGTGTTGCGTGGTATTAGCGTTAATAATTACTTTGAAATTAATAAACAATTAAGATTATTTGTCATAAAGGTCATTAATACGGTATTTCAATTGACTATGAAACGCGAATCTTCTATTAGTGCGTTTTGACCGGTTGTTTGTGTAAGTCAGTACAAGAGGGACATTTTGTTGTCATTCACTAAGTCCACATCAATGGTGACTGTTCCATCGAAATATCAATAAATTCATTGGTGTATGAAACGAAATGAAATCAAGACCCAGGAACTTGTCCTTCCTTCAACAGAGATGCATATTTTCAGCTTTCTATTATTGTCGTTATATGTCAAATAATTTGATAAAAATATTCAAGTGCAAGGAATAGTACGGAAAAAATCTCCTTAAATAACTTTAAATGAACTAGATTTTTTTTATGGAATAGCTTGGCGAACGAGCATTTGGGCCAACTGATGGTAAGTGGTCACCATCACCCATCGACAATGACGCTGTAAGAAATATTCACTATTCCTTACATCGTCAATGCAGTCACTCACTCACCCTTCAAACCGGAACACAAAAATACTGCATTCTGTTGTTTAGCGGTAGAATATCTGATGAGTGGGTGGTATCTACCCAGGCGGGCTTGCACAAAGCCCTACCACCAAGTAATTAATGAGTCAGTCACAACACTAACTAAAAAGAAAGCATGCAAAGATATGACGATCTCTGTGGTCGAGTAGTGTATACACCGGTTTTCATGGGTATTCCACCCTGAGGTCCTGGGTTCGATTCCCGGCCTAGTTGATGTAAAGAAAGTTCGTTAGTTTTCTATGTTGTCTCGGGTCTGGGTGTTTGTGGTACCGTCGTTGTGGTAATGTACATATGTGATGATGTCTTATATTTTAAAAAAAAGATGGCCAATACTTTTACTACTTTTTACTTGGTGGTAGGGCTTCGTGCTAGCCCGTCTGGGTAGGTACCACTCACTTATCAGTTATTCTTCTGCCAAATAACAGTACTCAGTATTGTTGTGTTCCGGTTTGAAGGGTGAGTGAGCCAGTGTAACTACAGGCACAAGGGACATAACATCTTAGTTCCCAAGGTTGGTGGCACATTGACGATGTAAGGAATAGTTAATATTTCTTGCAGCGTCATTGTCTATGGATGATGGTGACCACTTACCATCAGGTGGCCCATATGCTCGTCCGCCAACCTATACCATAAAAAAATACCAGGAATCACATATTGAAGATGTTATCTATGACGAGAAGAGTTTATTGACACTTTCTTAAAAATATTGGTTATTACAGCTCAAGATCATCGGATCTATAAGTAAACTATATCAAATATGACTGACCAGTCATAACTGACTCAGTGAATCTATTCGCAAAGAATGCAAAGACTTTATCGCTAAGATCAATACAACATCAAGAATGTAGATGTAGGTTAGGCTTATGTGTTATCTAATATTTACAAGTAGTGTCGAAATCCGTTCCGTAAGTATACAAGAAACATCGCAGATTACGTTCGTGTAATGTCAGAAAATTACATCGCAAAATTGACTACACTAATATAATTACATTTTTTTTTAAATTTGTATCGTAAATTTTCTTATCATAACTATTTATAAATGTGAAAAACCTCGTCTAAGAAGTAATCTTGTCACTCGGGCTGAACTGAAAATTCAACTTCGCAAATGAATTTTGTATTTGAAATTTCAAATAAAACATTAAAATACTAACGTACCATTGATAAGACAGTAATTTATCGGCAATTATTTTGATAACACTTTAATAGTTGACTTTGATTTGTAGACTAAAGAAATTTCGAATTTGGAACCAAAAACAGACTTACAATGACCAATCAAATTTTTTTTCGAATACCTAACGTAATTATTTGTATCTCTTTCTTTTATATATTTTTATCTCGTTCTAACAAAGTATTCATGTATTTATTAATATGTTGTTTCATATCAGACCATTCATTTGCACAAATTTTTTAATCCTAGACTTGCGTTAAAAGTAATATCATATTGATTGCATCATACTTATCATTTCTAATCAGTTCTTTGGAGATAAGGGCTATAATTTCGGTGTACAATTCGATCAGTTTGGATCAGATATTTGCGATATGTACCTGTGTTTAAATTTCACGTTTATTCACCATTTGTAGTGCCTATGTGTCGCAAAAAGTATATTCGTTTAGGATTTCATGATTCAAAGTCCTGTTTACAAAAATGGCTGGTGGAAATAACACTATGAATGAGGCAAGTTATTTGATGTTATTTTTAATTCTTATTTTAGGCCTATGTATAGAAATTCTTAATTTATAAATCTTTATATTATCAACACTACCGAATCGATATTAATTAATTATGTATGTGAAATTTGTAAAAAAAAATTACCCAAATGGTATTATCGATAAATATTATTATCGACTATTTTTTTATTATAAATAAATCAACGGAATTAATTATTTCGATTGATTTATCGTACCTCGTAATAAGTATAATAACATTGTTAACGTATTAGTCGATAAAATGTCAATGCACTGGTTACTTGGAAATGTTAACAAATACTCAAAATGCAATTGAATTATATTTCAATATCAATTCATTTATCATTTATAAATCAGACTGACTAATGTCCTTGCTTCCGAAATAGCTTAAGCCGAGAGTTACTTCGCATGCAAATCCCATTGTAAAAAATTGTGAAAAGCATAATAAGTTGTTCTTTCGAAAAAATTTTAATATAGAATAAATTATATTCTAAATTTAATATTTTGTTTATATATTTTAACGAATCGTAATTGAATATGAGAAACCCATTGTTGTGAGTTAGGTACGCATAATAGTCGTCAAAGTTGTACAGTCGGGGTAAGAAAAGCTTCGTCACCTTATGATTTATTTTCGTGTGCTCAGCATAAGCGATAATCTGTTTTACCGATCGAGAGTGACATATTACGTTGCAATGATTTTATGTTTAGATTCAATAGGTACTAAAAATTTAAGACTGGATAAAGCAATTAATTTCAAAAGTAACGAAGGTTTTCTTACTCGGACTATACATATATTTTTATTATACATACATACGAAACCGGACGCCTTTGTAATACGCCTCGATAATTTCATTCTATCAATTCTAATCATAACAAATAGATTCTTAATTTTAGTATCCGGAAATTAGTGTAATAAACACTTTCTTACAAATGTAATTTAAAGTTTTCGAATTCCTTCGCCTTTTATAGCCTTCTTGGCACGTTGATTATGTCAAAAATGAAAATTCAAAATCATAATTGTCAACGTATTGGATTTTTATATTATATATAAAATTTTTTTAATCCACAAGATACTACGTTCTCAGGAAACATTCGATATAATTTTATATATAGTTTGCGTTATATCCTCTTCTATGTGATGATAAAAGAGACCCTACCCCTGATGCCAATGAACATCGTAGTCCACAGCTAGGAAGACCACAAAACAATATCCTTAATATTATTAATCTATATTCAAAACTGACCAATGACCAGTGTGTATTATCTACAATAAAGAGCAAAGTTCTCATGCATAGATTTTGCATATGATATCGATTTTTAAAATAAGATCGGCATATTAAAATTACACGATATAATTTTATCTTTTAATATGAAACCATTTGGTACTTTTAATGAATCATCTTTAAATTTACCTTTGAACCAAATGAAGGGTGTATTCTTCTTCTTAATTTAAAACATTTTAAACTAAAATGAGATACTGAGATGACCCAGTGGTTAGAACGCGTACATCTTAACTGATGATTCTGGGATCAAATCCAGGCAAGCACCGCTATATCTAACATGTATATGCTTAATTTGTGCTCGGCGGTGAAGGAAAACATCCCGAGGAAAGCTGCATGTGTCTACAACAACAACAACAACAACAGCCTGTAAATTCCCATTGCTGGGCTAAAGGCCTCCTCTCCCTTTGAGGAGAAGGTTTGGAACATATTCCACCACGCTGTTCCAATGCGGGTTGGTGGAATACACATGTGGCAGAATTTCTATGAAATTTGTCACATGCAGGTTTCGTCACGATGTTTTCCTTCACCGCTGAGCAAGAGATGAATTATAAAGACAAATTAAGCACATGAATCAGCGGTGCTTGCCTGGGTTTGAACCCGCAATCATCGGTTAAGATGCACGCGTTCTAACCACTGGGCCATCTCTGCTACTCATGTGTCTAATTTCATCGAAATTCTGCCACATGTGCATTCCACTAACCCGCATTGGAACAGCGTGGTGAAATATGTTCCAAACCCTCTCCTTAATGGAAGAGGAGGCCTTATCCCAGCAGTGGGAAATTTATAGGCTGCTACTTTATACTAAAATATTAATAATAATCTACTTATTACTGATTAATTTAGTTTCAATAAAATATTTAAATTTGTAAATTGTTATTTTCGGTGTTTTATTATTACATTACATTTTATTCTATTTATGTAGACACTGATAAAGACATGATTTTCGGAAATTCATCGGGTATTCATAGGGGTAAAAAGGTATTAAATTTTTATATGGGGCTCCGTAAATATTCGAGTAAGAAGCATTAAATTTGGTTGAGATTCACAACTTCGCATCGTTAATATATCTGTCCTTATATAATACTAGTAGTCGCCCGCGGCATTGCTCGCGTTTTAGAATGTTAGTTGTCACGTGTAATGCAAAAAAGTAGCTAACTATGTCTTTCATACTAAATTCCATCAAATTTAGTCGTGAAAGAGCGACAGACAGCTGTTTCGCATTTATATAGATATATATTTATTTATATATTCATAGCAAATATCGAGAAGCGTATTGTTAGAACTGGGAAATGATTAAATTTTGAAAAACGTTCGTGTAATTGTCGTATACGATAAATTGTACAAACAGTATCACTTTTAGTGCGATTATGCTATTGTAGGATTATAATATGTCTGTAAAGGATTCATACAACTGCAATTAAGATATATATATTTTAATAATTTTATAGAAATACAGAAGACTTGCTATTAATATACTATTAACTTTTAATTGCGATGATATCCATGACCAAAAGAACCTAAGACTCAATTTAGATCTGCATTGCTTTGACATTTCATAATTATAAACATTTCAAAGACTATCTAAGCAAACTTCTTACAGTCTTAGTATGTCGACATTAATCGTGCTAAGATCTAAAAACTTTCATTCAGTGAAAGCCTTTGATAATGAAGTATATGTGAAGTAAGAAGTATATAACTTAGTTAACGACATTATACAAGTATCACTTAAGTTCGTAGGTGTTTGAAACTAGAGCTCTTAACTTTCAAGCGCAGGTGCACATCTCATGTGTTTATAGAATCGGTGTATAGTTATCAACAAGACACTTAGAACTTAACTATTTTGCAATCATTAAAATAAATTAACTTCAATATTTAATAATATAAGTCAATAATTAAAATCAATATAATTTTTAAAAGGTATATATGTAAAAATCGAAATCAAAATAAACCTTATTCAAGTAGGTTTTTACAAGTACTTTTGAATTGTCATTTTACAATTAAGTGAAGCTACCACCGTTTGGGAAAGTAGATTATAACGACAAGAACCGACAAGAAACTCAGTGGTTACACTTTTTCAACATTTAAAAAATACAGTCATGTTAGTTAAATACAATTATTTATATATTTAATATATCCTGCCTGGAGTCAACAGGTATGTATATTTACAAGCACATACGAATCGCCAGCGTAGAAGGGAAGAAAACGAGCAAAGAAGACTTGTTTTATATAATAGATTTAAAAATCTGATAGTAAATGGTCCCCACTACTCACAGACACTGGCGTAAGAAGTAATATTAATTATTACATGTATCACTAATGCACCTAAAACTGCTCTAACTAAGATTTTAAATCCTTTATGGCTTCAGTTGCACTGGTTTTACTTACCATTAAAAACGGCACCCAATAATTTATTTCAATTCCCAAAATTTTGTCTTTCCATCATTCCCATTTTCATTGATAAATTCTTAACGCAGTAAAACAGATAATCATGTAACTAGAAAAAGAAAGATTATAACTTACCTTACTTGAGAATAGTTTTTGGATGCACATGTATGCACAATGTATCCAGAAAATCGAGTCTATTATTATTATTATATTCACCTAAAATAGTTTGTTAAAGGCGATTCATAACTTAGTGTAAAAACCTACTTGAATAAAGTATATTTTGATTTGGATTGTTAGACAGTAGAAGTAAACGAATAAATATTAATAAAATTCCTTACATATTTAAATAATAAAATGTTTGATAATGTTCTGAATACTAAAGAGCTACTAGAGATAGTCTTGTTTCTTAATGTCTGAGCGACAACTTCTGCATAATATTATTTGAAGAACAGCAAACTGAATCGAAGTTAGCATCTCCATTGAGCCCATAGCAATTGAAACGAAATTTGCATTTAAATTAAAATAATTATTCAATTGTTTGATGGGATTAAGTTAGCAAGAATCCACTTTATTCAAATTAATACTTTAAGTAACTATTAAGAGTCAAACTCATTATAACAATTTGGTTACGAAAATTATTTTGTAACTCGTGAGCTTCCAAATGAAGAAAATAAATTATTTGTTATTGGTGCATCTAACATATATGGTATTTGCAATTTGGGTGACAATTTTGCAATATCTGTATAAAACATTAATTAATTAATTTATAACAATTTGGTTCCGAAAATTATTTTGTAACTTGCGAGCTTCCAAAAGAAAGAAATATAAATGATTCGTTATTAGGGCATCCAGCATACATGATATTTGCAAATGGGAAGACATTTTTGGAATGTCTATTTAAAATATTAATGAAACCAATAATCATCACTACATAGTATAAAACAAAGTCGCTTTCTGTGTCCCTATATCCTTATGTATGCTTAAATCTTTAAAACTACGCAACGGATTTTAATGCGGTTTTCTTAATAGATAGAATGATCGAGATGAATGTTTTTTATATAATACATGGATATCATGGTTAAGAAACACTGATAATTTTAAGTTTCCACTGTGTCATATTATTGCATCCGTGCGAAGTCTGGGCGCATCGCTAGTAAAAAAATATATTACATAATGAAGGGTGGTTTGAAGCAGCGTTTAGTATACAATCCAATCAATATATATATATATATATATATATATATATATATATATATATATATATATATATAAGAGAAATAACACTCATTCTTTAATTATGAAATCTCCAAATTTGAAATTTGGCAGGTTTCCTCATAGGGTGTAGACATCCGCTCAGAGTAGAAGTTACTAAGGGGATAAAAGGGATGGAAGTTTGTGTTTTATAAATTTCGCGCGGATAAAGCCGCAGGTTCAGCTTGCATTGTTTTGTAAGTAGCAACGTTTTGCAGTTACATCCGCTTTAAATTAAGACTATTGACGTAACGATCGTGAATATCCGTATAATATAATAGGTATCATAACTTGTACTAAATATTCGAAACAAATGGAATATGTCTCATAAATTCTTAAGCACATATACAAATACTCAAAGCTTAACTCAAATGTTTCATTTACTTTTAAAATAAAAAAAAAAATGTAGATAAAAGAATTTTCGAAAAGATAGTGTCGACCTCTGTGAAAAACCTGCGATATAAACTCGGCTATTTTACTTCAAAGTTCACGATCTTATCGTATCCAATATATAATAATAATAAAAATAAAAATAATAAGAAATCTTGGATACGTGTTATTTTCAAACATGCTGCCATCCTTTTATAGCAACCACTTACATATATAAAACTCTTATAAACAAAACATGTTTGTCTGTACTTAGATAATTAAAAAAATGGATTAAACATCTGTAACATAATAATACCTACATTAAGAGAAACATTACTAAAATAACAAAAAAGAAATGCAAGAAATGTTCGTTTTAAAACTGAAAATATATTTCCTTCTAGGCAAAGACGAAAGGCGATCTGCCGGAGAACAGCAGTGATAATGCCTTGAACGATACTCCCGAGCGAGCAGCGTGGGGGAGACCGTTGGAATTCATATTGGCATGTCTAGGATACGCCGTCGGACTTGGGAATGTCTGGCGATTCCCTTACCTGTGCTACAGAAATGGTGGAGGTAAGAAGCTATTTGATAAAACAGTTTCTATTCCCTAGAACGCAGCCATTGTTTTAGGTAACGTGTTATTTGAATATCTCTTAAACGCTTCGATGATATTATACTCTGTGTTATGTAGTATACATATATGTTTTGGTAACATTTTCTTTAATTTGCGAATATTTAGTTTTTACTTTCATAATGGTGGTGTCAATTGTATTATTTCGAACTTGTTATTCATTATGTACGTATGTACTCGATATAATGTTACAGTATAGAAATCAAGCTATTGTTCTTGTATTTATATGCAAGAAATATACTTGAAACCGACTTTTAAGTGTAGTCAAATAAAATATATTATTCATTAAATGTAGACTATGTAAATGCCTTTTGTAAAAATAATTTATCAGTGATTTTTAAAAGAAACATTTGACAGATACCAGAACTAAACTAGCGAAAGGAAATATCTTGAAATTTAAATTAACACATACCAGGGCTACTACAATATCTTATTACTACCTAAATAGACCTTTTTTTAATGCATGTGTGCAGTAAAATCCTTTAAACGTTGCAACAGCAAGGGCCTTGTCTCAAATTCTGCTTCGAAAATTTACTTTCAGTGCGCCAAAGCAAGGCAGTGTAAAATAAATCTAATAGGAATAAATAATGTGTATTCCTACATACCTTGTGTATGTCTTAGTAATTCTACATTATATATCTATGTTTAGAATATATACTTATAACTTATGTAAGCAGTAAATCAATCTAGATAAATTATATTCAATAGAACCTTATCTGTTTTACGTTATTTCTACGTTAATCATTATAAATAATACAAAAATGCAGGCACATAAATAAGTCGACAGAAACGTCACAGACACCAAAAAAATAAGATATTCCATGATAATATTGTATAATTTTGCAATTCGAAATTTAAAAATTATTAGGAACAATAACATTAAATAGATACAAATATGACCTGAAACTGGCTGGTTGTATAAATCTTGATCGCGTGGAATGGTGGCAAGAATACTAGTAACATTTCCCCGTTGAATCGCAATTCCGATCCTCTGGGCAAAAAACGAACCAGCCCCTGTCACCAGTGGAGGCAATGAGGCGAGGTGTTATACTTTTGATGAAGTTTTTTGCACCACTACTCCAAGGGCCGAGCGTTTCGACAGCAATTGGATTAATTAGTTAGTTTAAATGTCTTTATTGGTATTATTTTATTTTTGGCCAGTAACCATACCGAGACGTAGACTAAAAATGACAAAGAAAATCTGACACTTCGGAGTAATTTCTTGTCAACATTACAATATCTATTGTGAGTGGTTCCTGTTTAGCTTATAAGGATTTAAAGGGTACAAATTTTCAAAGTAAAATCCGCGTTAAGCTATGAAAAATGAGCTTTGTGATGCGTATATTGCGTAATTACATTTTCTTTGCCGCGACCGAGACAAATTCAGTTTTCCTTTTGAAAAGAAATGTAGAAAACTATTTTCTTCTATAAATTTAAGTTTAGTTGATGTAATATTACGTGCTTTCATATCCTTATATAAACGATTTTTATTTATTAGTATTTCATTAAATGTTATTAATGTTTGAAATTATAAAAAAATCGACTACTTTTAAGTGATAAAACTAAGATATTCAACACTTAGCAGGTGTTATTAGCAATTCACTATGGTATTTGATAATATTTACAAAATTAAAAAGACGACCTTCTTCGACTCTTATTTTAATATTTATTTAGTAGAATTCTTTAATAGAATTTAAAAGTACAACGACATTAATAGGTAATTTGATAAAGCCGATGTGATAAATAAAAATCATTTTCTTGATGTGGAAACTAGAATTTAAACATACACTACATCTCAATCCGATGGAACGGCAAATCCTAAACGACTGGAAAGAGTTAAGGCGTAGAACCGACTGCCCTTACTCTCCGAGGCATAAGACTGTATGTACTTCTAATATCCAGACACCAAGATGTTATCGAATTTTTTTTTGATTGAAAACGCCAATAATTTCTCATTGGCACGACCTGTTTTTTATGTCGCTGTTCACTCGGTTCTTCAACATGGAAAAACGTCCCACACAATCCACAAGTTATGTGGGACTTGGCCTGGAAGCTAAATGTACCTGAATATAAAGGAATACCTACTAAAAAACCAGTGGTCAATCTATTTAATCACTAGACCAACGCAGTAGTTAGATTCATTTGAATATTACTACATACGACAAAAGCCCACTTCACTATCATCGCCTATCATCACCAAACTTCCGATACCATCTTTGCAGATATTCACCGCAATTTTTCTCGAATTCATAACGTTGTTTATGTTACTTTACCCCTCTTGTGATCAGAATAGACTAAGGACGTATTCGTGTGCAGTCGAACAGAAGATGAGGGTTCGGTTGTTTTCTTGACATACAATTATAATAATATACAATATCAGTTAAAGTGGAATTAGGGACCCGAAAAGACCATAAAAGATTTCACGATAGCGTTATTAATATATTGTCGTTATAAATATTCCAAGATAATGAAATAATGAAACAGATTTAATGTATTACCAGTTTATTTTAGGTACAAATTATCTCTCTTAAATGACGTTTTATCAAGTCTTTTTCACAGAAAACGATTAAAATTTAATATATTGGTAGTTTTGGTTTGACAATTTCCAAGAAATGCTCGATCGGTTGATTGTTATATATGAAAGAATGCAATGAAAGAAGAATAATCTGACGCATATTAAGCCGTATATAAGCATAAGTCAAATCAAGCACATAATCATAGACGCAACTGGTGAAAGAAATGAAAGGATAAATTTCAATGAACTGCAGACCATGAGATTCTAAGCTTTCATTCTATCGGCCATCCAAGAGCCAGTACTCTTCATATAACCAGAAATAAAACAATACATAACATTGATATTTAACTGAATATATATCCAGAAAATACTTGGCAAAGTTTTAAAATAGTAAATATTTTTTTGTTTTTGTTTCAGGTGCATTTTTGATCCCATTTTTCTTGATGTTGGTCCTAATCGGACTTCCAATATTCTACCTCGAGCTGTATATTGGACAATACACAGCATTGGGGCCAATCAAGGCTTTCGGTTCGATTGGTCCTTTCTTCAGTGGAGTTGGTTACTGCACATTGGTTGTGATCAGTATTATATCAATATATTTCATGATCATCATTGCTTGGACGAGTTTTTACACATTCGTATCAATTGGCGGCCAACTTGGTTGGGGATCCTGTGACAATGTGTATAACACTGACTGTAAGTGATTTTTTTTTCCAATTAAAGATAATGTTTATGTCTATGAACAGCACTGTGTTTTGTCTTACTGTAGTTGAATGGATAGATCAAAATTCAAAATCACGTGTTCGAATTTACCGAAATGCCCCGTGATCTACCTCAAGTAAACTTTGTGACGTAATCAATATTTCTCGTTAGAAATTCAGTAACATGGAGACAAAGCCAAAGACAAAGTTTATATAATTAATGTAGTTCATTAAAATTTGAAGTGTAGTACGACACAACTAAGTTGTAGAATCGGCAAATTTCGTAAAACCGATCGCACCCAAATTAAGTACGCCATCCCCAATTATCAATATTTATTTCTTATGTGAATATGATCTTTATTCAAACGTAATAACGTGTAATATCATATACCTAATATATTCGTCAATTTGACACGTCTATTTGTTTTCTCGTGTTGAACTGACGCGAGAATCTGTAGCGACGAATAGCGTCGAATGGCGCGATAGAGAGCTATTTCTATTGATTGTGTAGATCGGCAGTAATCGGTTTTTACGAATTTTCTATAACTACGTTTTTGTAAACGTGTCAATATTTTGTAATTTGAAAATGAGGATGTATGTAAAACACACGAATTTAACTAAGAACATAATCTTTGATGTTTGTAATTTTTAATTTGAGAATTTTATTAAAAATTTGAATTGAAATTAAGAAATTATCTTCCCTCATGCGTAGAAAAGTAATACAATCCTTACTTTAGTCGTTAAATTTATGCTCGAGTCGTATAAAATTTATGACTGACAAGTATATTATTATCGTAAAAAGTACGTTTATTACAGACCTATTATTGACAATACTGAGGTATATGGTAATTTTTAACCACAAAAAGTCATAATATCATGTTTAAAATTAGTCTAGATTATAGTTAAATAATATTAATGAAATTGATATATGACATAAATTTCAACAAAGAGTTTTTACTGTTGGGTTAGATTTCTCTCCTGGTAAAAAAAAGATTTGAAGTAATTTCGATGGTGCTTTTTAACTGGGTACTAGAAATATTTGTAAAATTTTTAGGGTTCCGTACCCAAAGGGTAAAAACGGGACTGTATTGTTAAGACTTCGCTGTTTGTCCGTCCATCTACCAGTCACCAGGCTGCATCTCAATAAACGCGGTAACTAGGCAGTTGAATTTTTCACAAATTAAGTTACCACTAACGAGTTTCGTTGCTAACGCATACTTCAAATTAAATAAAACAAATATTTAAGGTGCACATACATAATGCAATGTTGCCACTAAAATATAATTATTTTAATAAAATATAGTTCCTTGTCTAAAAGGTGAAATATATTAGATGTAATTGTACATGTCTCTGTAAAAAAAACTACATTCCATTGAAAATTAATGCTTATTATTGTTACATAAACTAAGTAACAGTTCTGCACCAATTTTAAACAAAGGTGTGCAATATTATAATTCCGAGTAGTATATTCGCAGAAGCTCTTGCACATTAATTGTCCACACATATATTAAATTCAAGTCTAATATGTAAATTCTAAATGCAGTTTGTTACAGTGGATCATATGACAAAGAGTGCAGAATGAATAACACAGGAGAGTCTTCAGATCTGACGTACTATTTACGAAAGTGCATGGGCATTGGTGAAATATGTAAAATGACGGGATTTGAACCATATGATGGGAAATATTGTTGGAACGGAACTGACACAGTGCCTTGGTACACGAGGGTTACGAGGCGTCTGGCTTCCGAAGAGTACTACAAGTAAGTTTGGGAAATATTGTTACGCTAGTTGTTGGCCGCGGCGCGTTTTAGGAGGTTGGTTGTCATTTTGAAATAAAACTAGTTATAACGGATTTGAATCGCGTATATTAATTATTTTTGACCACGTGTCTACCCGTGACCACGAATGCTGTAAAGTGCTCGAAACGTCGGGTTGTCAAAAATTATAACTAGTTTTATTTCAATGTGTAATGATCGCGAAAATTTAAGACAACATTATGGTTATCATGTATTAGGCAAGAAAGTACCCCATGTCCTTCCTTGGAGTTTAAGTCTGCTTCAAACCAAATTTCGTCCAATTCGGTTGACCTGACTTTGCCTGTCCCTATCAAATAGACCAGATAAAAAGTGAACACATTTACTATTTGGTCTATTTGACAATCTACCTACCTTTTTTAAATAAAATAAAGAAACAATTGAATTTCGCCACATAAATTCTATTAATTTTTATAAAACACATCCATAATATTAATTGTGAGAACCAGTTGCTATCGTTTTTTGGATCATTTTATCAATTTCTTCATATAAAGTGTATTGGCCACTTAACTCACTTTTATGTTATCTATAGAGAACTCATTGGTTTATTTATTTAATGTAAAGAGAGTCTTATTACCACAAGATATGTAGACGTGAATGGTATTTAACCTATTTCAAACTATTTAATTTTTTTTTTGTATAAAGAAAAAGTGTATCGCGAAGAAGTGTTTTTTCCGCCAAATTAAGATTTTTACACGCTCCATTTCTCTTCAACTTTCTCCCCACAACGTGTATTTAAAATTTATTACTAACAATGGGTATATATAACGTATAGTAACAATGCTAGGCTAGAATTTGTGGGTTGAAATTCCATGTCGGACTAATAATATATATGGATTTTAATCAAAAGAGACACAGTAACAGCCTAAAATCTGGAAGTAAAAAAGTTCTGGAAAGTGTGCAGATTTCTATAGAGAATATAAGATATAAGAATAAAGTCGTTGCCCTGCGTCTAAATTCTTACCGATCTTCTCGACTAGTCAAGCCTTACCATCGTACCATGAGATAATAAGGCTATAGAAAATGCACCTGTTTTTACTCACACACACACTTGTGTCCTAAATTATATTCCGCAAGTTGGCTGATCTGTCTTAAAAGCGGCCGTGTTGACTGAAATCGATCAGAAAAACATCACCAAGCACAATTATTTCTATTCATTCTCATTTAATAATCTATATTCTAAATATTATTTGATTTGAAAATATAATTAGTAAATAAAACGATAGTCGATACACATGCTCAAATCTGTCTTATATAATCTGATTATTATAAATTAGCTATCTATATTATCATGTTGATAATATGTCGTCATATATATTAATAAAATTAGTAAATTGTGATTAAGAATTTATCATTTCTAAGGGTATGTTACCCTTAATAATCGACCAGTATTACACAGCATTAGAGGTCTCTAAAAGGCTTAAATGCTGACAATACAATGTATGCTCCTTCTTTACTTTTCCTTGCCTTACCTCACCGTAGCACTCCTCTCCACAAAAACAGCTTCTCTCTGCTCTCTTTATAAAAAAAACTATAATTTTAAGTTCACAACTATTTTAAATGGATATTGTCACTGTGTATTACATTATAAATGCAGAAGTACATACACAACTCGAATACAATCTCTATTCCCGTAATAAGATGAGACTGATGATAAATTTGACACAACTGGAAATAGTTTAAGTGCAAGGCTTTACTTCCTTGGTGGTAGGGCTTTGTGCAATCCCGTCTGGCTAGATACCACCCACTAATCAAATATTATAACAACAAACAGCAATGCTTTTATTGAGTTCTAGTTTTAAAGATAATTGAGCCAGTAACTACAGGAACAAGGGACACAATATGTTATTTTCGAGGTGGTAATTTATTTTAATTCTTATAATAGCTACGAGTAGTAATGATTCAACACAAGTGATCCATTTAAATATCTGCCAAATTATATGTAATAAAAAAACATAGTTTCCTGAGGAACAAGAATGTAAGACGCTTTTCAGTATTTCTGAAATGAAAAACCCATTAACCTTTAAAACAGGACCTCGTAATTTACGACCTTTTGCTCTCAAGGCGTATCAAATAATTTAATACTAAACAAACGTACAATTTTTTTGTCAATCAACAGATTATTATCTAGTTGTATATTTAAACTGTAACCAAGCAATGGCGATCCGGTAACATATGCGTATTAAGATTATTATCAATCTCATTACTAATTACATTATCAGATTTGGTCGCCATGTTATCAAACAAAACTCAAATATTTATTGATTCTAATCGAATGATGTATGTATATTAATTATTGACAAAAATATACATTGCTTACATGACTACTAAACGAACGATATCTTCTATTACGCACACGCCGATACTTCTAACGATTTGTTAAATTTTATCGAGGAAATCTCGGCTCATTTCAGGATAGTTGCTAATCCTAATTCCCATGTATCGTACGCGTCATTACTTCCTGTCTGATAAATGATGATAATAATGATAAAAAACGCAAGGGTAAACTAGATATTAATAATAATAATATTTTGATGGATTCAAGGTTTATGAATATTTATGATCCCATTACAAGGTCAGAGCATCAATAATCGAATGGAACCTAAATGAAAGATCGATCAAAATTATTAAGGAAACGTTTTAATAAAGTTTAGATGAGTACCGAGATGGCCTAGTGGTAGAACACGTACACCATAACCGATGATTGCGAGTTCAAAACCAGGCATGCACCACCAAATTTTCATATGTTTAATTTGTGTTTATAACTCTCGAGATTGGCGATGAAGGAAAACATTGTGAGAAAACCAAACCACACTGGAGCAGCGTGGTGGAAGATGCACCTAAAATTCTCCTCAAATTAGCAAGCCTAAGCCCAGCAGCGCGAAATTTACAGGCTGTACATATTATTGTTTCAAGACATGTGTACATCATTTTTATATTTGAATTTAGAACGTATTTGTCTCCTATTGCAATTCTTATTTATCATCTTATCCTCATTATTCCATTCCTGAACTTAAAGAAACGTTATTACTGAGGGAACAAACTTTTTCTGGACTTCTTCACCTTTAATTTTAAAAGCCTATGAAATAAACTGTCACAGTTGTTTTTAATGGCGTATAAACGCGAACTGTTAAATGTGCCACCTGACAAAATTAAACAAAATTAACCATTCTTTATACCGCCAATACACCAAAAACCTTAAGAACCGGGACGTTATATCTCTCACGCCTGAATTACTCACTGGCCTATAATAAATTAAGTATTGGTCCTTGGAGGTAGCGTTTGAGTATTTCTTTTTGGTGTGTGGGTGAATTTTCTATATGACCGTATAGAATTGTTAATTCGTTAGCTTATGAGAGGAAAAAAAAGAAAGAGTACATGTAGCTTTGTATTCCTTAGTTCCCCATAATATTTACCATGCACTATTCAGGTCACCATCACCCATAGACAATGACGCTGTAAAAAATGTTAACTATTCCTTACATCGTCAATGCGCCACGAACCTTGGGAACTAAGAGGCTATGTCCCTTGTGCCTTTAGTTACAGTGGCTCACTCACCCTTCAAACCGGAACACAACAATACTGCGTACTGTTGTTTAGCGGTAAAATATCTGATGAGTGATTGGTACCTACCCAGGCGGGCTTGCATAAAGGCCTACCACCAAGTAAAACGAACTACCAACGAGTCAAAGACTAGTCTAGTCATTGAGCTTAGATATTGAGTTCGGTCTGAATTCAAGAATTCAATTCAAGTATTATTTTATATTCAAGTATAATCATCCGACTGTCTGAGTATTCGATCGTTTTTAAATTAGCATATATTAAATTAATGTTTATAATGTTTTAGTGAACGTGTATTAGGGCGAGGTGATTCCACATGGGAGAACTGGGGAACCATTCAGTGGCACATAGTTGGATGTCTTTTCTTCTCCTGGTTTGTGGCATTCCTGTGTGTTATTAAGGTAAGAACTTTTTAAAGAAAATACTCTATGAAAAGTGGTACTGCACCACTTTCCCAGTGATTCTAGTAAATTCAAGGCTCAATGAAAAATGGTCCATATTTTTCATTGAGCCTTGAATCTAATATAACGACTTAGATGTTTATCTATTGAGAAAAGTGGATAATAAAGGATTTAATCATGTTTGCAATAAACATGTACCTTAGAAGTTAGCTTACATAATTGGTTGCATTCATATTTACTTTTGCATTAACAAAAATTTTAACACTTGTGAACTAAACTGTATCTTAAGTGTTTTAACTGTATCTTAAGTGTTTTTTTCACTTTATTTGGTTTAGGGGGTACAGTCAGCAGGAAAAGTTGTATATTTCACCGCTCTCTTCCCATATGTGATGTTAACAGCCTTATTGATCAGAGGTGTGACGTTAGAAGGAGCGGCAGAGGGTATAATGTTCTACCTGTCCCCTAATTGGAGTACACTATTGGAAGCTCGAGTCTGGGGAGATGCAGCTTCCCAGGTAGTTAAAACATTAAATAATATAATACTAATAATATAAGCATTCTTCTAAATACTCTTTGGATGTGTAACGGAAATTTCGAAAATAAATGGTTTCATCTTTTAGAAGTTAATTGAAAAAATATTATTAAAGTACCTAAATAAATTAAAAATATCAAACAACCTGTAAACACTTTCGAAATACATTTGAAACCAAGAATACTAGTGTACTCCTTCCTTAAGGGCCGACAACGAACCTGCAAGGTCCCCGGTATTGCAGATGTCCATGGGTAGAGGTTACCACTTTCCATCATGTGAGTCTCTTGCTCGTTTGCCACATAGAAAATAAATAAAAACAGAGAGTCCAAAATGCTCCTTCTAAATGGGTGATACACATGTAGTACACTTTATTCTTTAGTCTTCAGTACGATGTGAATTAAAAACAAAAAGAACCACAATTTTACATTAGAGTATCTGCTTTAATTTGATAACAATGTCCAATTAATTCCTCCATTATACTGCATTGCGACATTGTAATAATGCAACATTTTATTGTTACTTTTTTTAATATTACTCAAGTTACTGTAAAAACTACTTTCGTATATTAATACATTTTTAAATCATAATCAAAATCTTATTAAATTTTACCTGGTGGTACGTACGGCTTTGTGTTATCCCGTCTTGGTATGTACCACCTAGTCGTATATTTTACAGCCAAACTGTAATCCTTAGTATTGTTTTGTTGCGGTTTGAAGCATGAATACCAATCTACCTGTATTTACAGGTATAAGAGACATTACATCTTAGTTTACCAAGATTGGTGGTGCATTGGTGATATCAATGATCAATATTTTTTACAGCATCAAAGTTTATGAGTAGTGGTGCTTTCACCACGTACTGTAGGTGGCCTGAGTAAAGGGGATGTTCGCCAGTCTTTCGAACAACATTATAAAAAAAAAATCCCCTTACAAGCATTTTGTTTTAATTAATTAATAAAATCAGTATTGTTAGTATTTTGGAGTTATGGGGTTTGATGCAATTTTTATAAGTTATTAATTACTTTGAATAATTATTATTATTGTTTCTCAATGTCTGTTATAGAAAAAATGCTTGCTTTTAAAGTAGATCTTCAGTCTTATTTATTTAATGTTTAAAATAGCTTAAAAGATTTAATAAAACAAGCAAATGTGTTCGATGTTTTGAAACAATGACGCGTCTATTAAACGGAGCATAGTTTTAATCTGCTTTCGCAAAAGAGCCATTCAGTCACTCATTAAAACTTAAGAAACTCTCAAGTCAAAACATTAATCCTTCTACGGGATTTATCGAAAACAATTTCCACTTTTATTCGCGTTATACATAAATAAACACCTTAAGACTAATTAAGTTGAAAATTTGTACAAATTGCGCGGCGATTAATACAAAGTTTTAAATTAATTGACGCTGTTTTTATTAGCGAAATTTTTCTTCAACTTTTTTCGGCGAAGTTTTTCACTTAAGCTACTGAGCGACTTTAAGAACTTTGAAGCAAATAATATTACCAGTTTCTTGCTGGATTTCTGTAACACAAGTTTGAAATGACGAAGTCTTAGATTTCATTTTTTACGTTTTACGTTTAGAACCATATCAAATGAAAATTTTTCGAATGTAATAAATAAATTAAAATTTGCCAAAATCCTAAAAAAATATAACTATTTTAATATGGAATAAATTGATTATACTTTTAAATAATTCTTCTCTTTGGTTCGAACTTCGTTTCCATCGGTTGTAAGTCACCTTACTACTATTATTGATGTGTAACATTTTCCTTCTCGCTTTGCTGCAATATTTGATAGTGATATAACTACATGTTATAAAACAAAGTACCTCGGTCATCTATCTGTCTATATGTTCGTGATAAACTCCAAACTACTTAGAGGATTTTCAAGTGGTTGTCATTAATAGACAGAGGAATTCAAAAGGAAAGTTTGGGTATATAATTTATCAAGGTTTTTATTTAAATAAATTGAGATAGAATGATTTGAGATACAATGACACTGTAAGAAATATTAACTATTCCTTACATCGTCAATGCGCCACTAATCTTGGGAACTAAGATATTATGCCCCTTGTGCCTGTAGTTACACTGGCTCACTCACCCTTCAAACCGGAACACAACAATACTGAGTACTGTTATTTGGCGGTAGAATAACTGATGAGTGGGTGGTACCTACCCAGACGGGCTTGCACAAAGCCCTACCACCAAGTAAATTCATTTAATAAAAAAACATTTCTTTCAACAGATCTTCTATTCCTTCGGTGTCGCTTGCGGCTCCCTGGTGACCTTGGCGTCATACAACAAGTTCAACAACAACTGTCACTTCGACGCCGTATTTGTCAGCTGCACGAACTTTTTGACATCAATATACGCGGGTTTTGCCATATTTTCCGTCCTCGGATTTCAAGCTCAGATGATGGGAGTCAGTGTTGATGGTAAGTGATATCTATTTTTTAGCCTGAGATGTATCAGTTCAATATGCCTTGTCATTCTTAATGTTATCTTGAATTAAATTGATTGTATCTAAGACTTCTTCTGCGTCATTAGGTCATATTATATAATCTCTTATTTAAGATTGGAATCCTCGGCTATAAGCAGCTCTGAAAGACGAAAATAAAGATATCTTTACACAGATAATTGCACTTACAACTAAAAATACAAAAATAAATTATGTATAAATAAAGATTAAAAAACATTCAGTAATCACTTAGATTCATATTAAAGTCAGAATACCTTGAGTATGATTTTCAATGTCTATAAATGTAATACTGTAAATATGAGATAGTAAGTATAGGTTACATTTAGTCTTTTTCTTAATTAAAACGTAACAAAAAAGCTTACTTATTTTATACTTTTTCTTGTATGTTTATTTAACTGTGTAAAATTATTAGTCTTACATAGATTAATTTTTAATATATTGGTGATATATTAGAACTTTGATGCCACGCAGTTGTCTTAGTCGTACATGTTGGGCATCTATCAACCGAGCATGTTGTTTTCTCTACGAATATCTGTTGGCCGATTCTCAACACTATCACAAGAATTTCCCAAATCTGCAAACATCTTTTTTTCATACATATTTATCATCATATTGAACGCTTACTCGTAATATTTAATTAATAATAATAATTTAAAATATTCGCAATAATATAAATTTGCCGAATTCAAAAGGTTTTATCTTTAGTTTTTTTTTCACATTTTGTGTTGCTTGTCCATAGCGCGATTTTATTACGGTACGTTCAGTTAACTGCGCTGCAGAAAAATCGTACATGTTACGGCGGCCCACCGGCGTATCGGCATTTGTATGCTGAATAAACCGGTTTCAACTAGTTCGCACCGATATGTGACGTTTCGATTAATATGTCGTCACTTCTATATCAAACTTGAAAATTAAGCTTAGATAATGCTGTATGACGATAACCTTACTCCTTAATTCGCTTATATTATATGTGGATTCATTGATTGTCATTAGTCATTTCACAATTTTGCTTGGATGTAATGTGGAAATGTGCCGAGATGACCATTTACCAAGAAGACCAATGACTAATATTGAACTGTAAATTAAGACATAGCTTTTATTTAAAGCAAATCACAATTTAGTATACGAAACCTCAACTGAATTCGCCGCCCAGCGTACGATAACAATGTCAGCTCGATCTAGTTAAAACTGGTTGTTACCGCTTACAAAACATAGGGCAGACATGCCGAGTTATATCGTTAGAAGATTCCAGCAGTGCAAACAACATCACTGACCGTATGCAATCAATCTACATGTGATATTCACAGAACGAAAATTTTAATTGACTAACTTCAATGTATAAGCGATTTAACTGCTTAATTAATAAAGTTCATTATAAGATTACATTTATTTTTTTAACCGAATCGCAAAATATTTCGATCGACGACCACAAAGCAAATATAAGAAGAAACTTCTATCGATATCCCACAAAAGGAATGTGTGGTTTTATTCCAATATACTCCGTATGTTAAACAAAGAAAGGGGCGAAACTAAATTCAATAAAACGATACTGTTCGCAATTCAAATCTGTAACGAACCAGAGCTGTTTTTTTTCTTTTAAAGAATGAATGGATTGAGTTATTCTATAATTAACTGTTAGGATTTATGGATTTGGTATACATTTACATCCAAAGTATTTATTTAGGACTTGCATTAGAATGATGTACACCAGTATTAAATACGTCAGTAGAAAGTATAATATTTATTTATTGTTGGTTTTTTTTTATATTATTGCCCTGAAGTTTACAAATCGAATCTTTTACAATAATTTTTAAATGTTGTTCCATGCGCGACTTTTCTCTTGTTTTTTTAATAATCCGTTTTCGCGGGAAAACATCTTGTATTATTTTATACAGCCATATCAATGACGTTTTAAAATCGATTACACTTTTACGAAAACGGATACACTAAACAAATATGAGTTTATTAAATATATAATTATAATATAAATGTATTCGCATAAAGAATTATTTCTAACACTAGGTACCAGATTAATAGGAACTATAGGAACTCTGTCAGCTATGTTTTGTGCAGTATGCTTTGTGCCTTAAATTCTCCTCGTTTTCACCAACGAGTATATCATTGAAATATTCTCAGTTCACTTCTTTTATGTATATAGAAAAAGTACGAATGTAATAAATACATATAATATTGTGAGATCTAAAATATTTAACAAAATTGAAGGAACACAAATAACTAGGGCCGGCAAATATATACTGTAAATACATAGTGGTTTTTGAAATAAACATTTCATAAAGTCTTGCTTATTGATAATACCATCTAAAATTCTATGCTAGATTTTTTTAGTAAGTATGTCTAAAGTAGAGAAAAAAGTGGTTTCAAAAACTTATCCTGAAGTACTAATGTATGGAGTGAATTTGTTTATTTATTTATTTATTTATTGAATATCATTATTCATGCTTTATTTATACAGACAACGATGTAACAAAAACCCCACTGGATTTATCCGTACATCGGTATTCGTTGTCAACACTTATACAAAAATAATAACGCAATAATGAAATTTTAATTACTATATATGTACATATGTTGTAACAACGGTAGGCAAAGGCAAATAGGCCCATCCGATGGTCACCACTGCCTATATATTGGCAACGGATTTTTACTTATCATTATCATTGTAACATTAGCTTACTTACCCATTAGCCAAAAACCAAAAATACCTACAAAAAGGAACTTGCACAAAGCCCTACTACCAATGTAATAATTTTAAAAACATTCACAATATAATCTTGTGCAAAATATTTTATAGATAATTAAAATAATATTGCTCAACTGTAGGTATATGACAGAACAATTTCAATGATTTTACCTTATCAGCGTATCATTAATGAGGACGTGAGGTGAAATCAAAATGATAACCGGTCAATATTTCGGACCACATACATTATCGATTACATTGCTCCAACTTTGTTTAAAGGGTTCACTGATGTGACGCGACACAAGGAAAAACCAACAATATAACAATATTAGATTTTAAATTAACATGGTTATATTTATTATTAAAGTTATTGATTTCGGGATATTTACCACGAGAAACGTGAAATATGTTCACGAGAACAAGACATTCGTAGATAATGTCGAAATATCGAGTTTATTATTGTATATTGTAAATTGACATTATAAAAAAAGAAAAAAAAAATAGATCCCATTGAGCTTCTTTCGCCGGTACTTTTCAGGTTTGAGGTATTATATTCCGAACCGGTGGTAGATTTTCGACAATCAATAAGAAAGTGTAAACACACACACATTTTGAATAAAGGTTTTTGACTTTGACTTTGACCACCGATCAAAAATAAAAAAACATGGTAAATATCCCGAAATCAATAACTTTAATAATATAACAATAATTGCACTAAACTATGAAAAAAGTCATTTCTCTAATACAAATTCAAAAGAAGAAAATAGGTTTTCTTTTGAAATTCGGTCGTTTTTTTTATACTTCGAATAGGGTTAATGACCTTTCTTTTAAACGAAGATAATATGCTGTATCAACAATTAATATGAACAATTTTGATACTCATAAATCACTATTGAAAAGTTTTTATATATCCTATAGTTTTAGAAGCGTTTACTTGGAAAGCGTCCAGTCTGTAAGTTATTTTTCCAATGATATAGTTATGATATTCGTATATCCTACGGCTATTCTAAATCTATATATTGAAATAATATTTTGTATATGAAACAAAAAATGGTAAGTGTTATCTATTTAAAATATTAGTACGATTGTATACAATTGTAATTAAAATGGTTGCACATTTTAGCAGTTTAAAAAAATATGATTATTTATCTGAATGCTCCTAAATCAGCCTGTAAATTTCCCACTGTTGGGTTAAGACCTCCTATGCCTTTGAGGAGAAGGTTTGGAACATATTCCACAATGCTGTTTCAATGCGGGTTGGTGGAATTCACATGGGGAAGAATTACTATTTAACTAGACATATGCAGGTTTCCTCACGATAATTTCCTCCACCACCGAGCACGAGATGAATTATAATTACATATTAAGCACACGAATTAGCCAGGGTTTGAAACCGCAATCATCGGTTAAGATGAACGCGTTCTAACCACTGGACGATCTCGGCCTTTTGTTCATGTTCTCGCGATATTATTAAATTCAATAATATTTTTTCCAATCTGCATAATGTAAAGTTGCTTTTGCACAAAAATTCAAAATGCAAACGTAATCTCAACAAAAACGACCGACGCGAGTGCAACGTACAATTTTGCATGAACGAAGTCTCTGTCGAAGGTAGCTTGCAAGCCGACATACCGCGTGTTGTATTGATCTGGTCAAGTTGATTAATCCGAGGTCCGTGCATGCCACGGGTATAGTAAACAACTTCACACAAATTCGTACTGGTATCGGTTTGCGGTAAGCTGAAAAACCAACATAATTTTTTAACTCTTCGTTCTTTTAACAAAACATTCGTTTGTTTTGCTTAAGGCGTTCTATTTTTAAAAAACAAGTTATTGATGGCGCTTTTTTAGTTTCGTGTTTCGAAGTTAGTTACATTTTTAATTTAATAATTATCTACCGAGTTGAGGTGGCCCAGTGGTTAGAACGTGTGGCTTTACCGATGGTTACAGGCTCAAAGCCAGACAAGCACCATTGAATTTTTATGTGCTTAAATTATGTTTATAATTCTTCTCGTGCTTTGAGATAAAAAAAACATCGTGAAGGAAGTTGAATATGACTAATTTTAACAAAATTCTGCCACATTTGTTTCCACCAAACCGCGTTAGAGAAGCGTGGTGGAATGTGCTCCAATTCTTGGTCTCAAAGGAAGAGGAGTCCTACACCCAGGGGTGGGACATTTATCAGGCTGTTAAAGTAATTATCGACCAGCAAATAATATAAAAAAATATAATATAAAAGTCAATAGTATGTTACGCTAGAACTTAGATGAGAACTCTCGATAATTAGCTAACTTACAGGATATATACTACGTATGTAAAGCATACACATACATACATATATGTATATGTCAAGACGTAAGCGTACGCCGTTTCTTTTTAGTGTCTTCAGTAAACTTTTTTTTGTTTTTTTTTTAATCATTAATATTCCTCGACCAATCATGTTAGCTAGGAATGGGATTAACCATACAGTTATGTAATATTATAGTATCAATGTAACACAGTAATCATATGAATAATAATATTAATTATAATTAGTATTATCCTCGAAAACAAGAGTTACCAAAGCAATATTTGGTAAATAACGAATATAATGAAAATCGTAAATGTTCGAAATAATTGCAGATACCCGTACGTTAATTTCTGAACGAAAGTGTCAACTCAATACACAGTTCCATTCGCTTATAGCGTCGATAGCGCTTATAGCGTTTTATATTAGACAAGGTCCCTCGTGTGAGTTAACTTTAATTTATCTAGAACATGAGTTTTATTGTATTTTGAGGTTGAATACGGGTTTTCTGATGTCAGGGACTAAAGGGAGCCGTGAAGGTGTGCATCTTAACCGATGATTGTGATGTCATATACTGATAAGCACTACTGATTTTTCATGTGCTTTATTTGTGTTATTAATTATCTCGTGCTTAGCGTTGAAGGAAATAGTCGTAAGGGAACCTGCATGTGTCTAATTACTACATATTTGTGACAACTAACGCGTTTTGTACCAGCGTGCATAATATTCCACGTATGTTCCAAATCTTCTCTTCCTTCCAAGGAGGCCTTGGCCCAGAAGTGGGATATTTACAGACTGTGATTTTGAACTACAGTATAAAAATACGTAAAAAACTTTGAAGTTTTGTCTGTTTAGTTGTTGGAGTTCATTATAATGGCACTTACTTTTTTCATGGTCTAGTTTGGCGGACGAGCATATGGGCCACCTGATGGTAAGTGGTCACCATTACCCATAGACAATGACGCTGTAAGAATTATTAACATAATTAACTTAACTACTACTAACTAAATTAACATTTACATTGTGAATCAAAATCAAAATTAAAATCAAAAATTCGTTCGTAAAAAATTAGTTCTCAAGGTTGGTACCTTGAGAACTAAGATGTTATGTCCCTTGTACCGGAACCCAACAATACCGAGTACTGTTATTTGGCGGAAGAATAACTGATGAGTGGGTGGTACCTACCCAGACGGGCTAGCACAAAGCCCTACCACAAGTAAAACTTACTGATTTGAACACAAAATCATGGGTTGTATTTCGTATATAATAGTAATATTTTAATATAAATTGTCATTGTGAAAAGTTTTCCATGATAATACAAGTAATAAGTAATCCTATAGCTCTGTATAACAAGTGATCGATTGGTGTGGAGCTCATTCGTTTGAATGTTGAATGTGCAATAATGGATTAAGCAAATGTTAGGGTGTAAATAGATCGATGCTACAACTCAATTTGATAACGTTTGCTCAGGTAAATTCAATTTTGAATCAATATTAACGGAAATTTTGTGAATTATGACACCTGACGAGCTAGACATAGCTAGTGTTGTAACTTCTAAGTATTTTAGTAGTGACTTGAAATATTTTTGCTGTTGTGTTTTATTAATAAATATTTCATCATAAATTTTTAGATTATTATTAAAATACTAGAACGCTCTGTTAATTCGTAGTATATCGTATGTATCTATACATCTAATAAAATTGGAGTGTCTGTTTATAATATTAAAATAGCCCATTTTTACTCAATGCACATACATATATACACAATTAACATATTTTTTGTTAAATTCAAACGTGTACAAGGTCCGGACACAGCTTAAAATCAAAATAAACTTTATTCAAGTGGGCTTTTACAAGCACCTTTAATCGTCTTTTAACAATTAAGTGACGCTACCACCGGTCCGGAAAGTTGATTCTACCGAGAAGAACTGGCAAGATATTCAGTAGTTACAATACAAAATGTTAAAATACAAAGTAATGTTAATTAATACAATTATTTTAATTAATATATCCTGCCTGGAAGCTAGATATAAATGTAACATCTCATTTTTAGATTATTATTAAAAAGACATGACGGTCTGTTAATGCCTCGTGTCTCCCTTCTTTGTATATACTATATATTTCGTTGCTATATTCATATAATATTAATATCATACATATTTATTTGACTAACAAAATTATTTGTTTATTTAGTTTTCTCTGTATGTATTTATTGTTTCTTCGATTATAGATTCGATGTCAATTTTGATCTTTCAGCCGGCGGGTGTTTAGAATCGTTCTTATTTTTTTAATATAATAGTTTTATTTGTTGATTCAGTGATATATAAAAAACTAACCCATCCCGCTCCACAATGTAATTTAATATATTTTTATCAGCTCATAGTACCCATTACAAAACACGTGTAAGCTGCTAATACGGAAATAAATTTATATATACATAGCGGCCTGCCCCGGCTTCGCACGGGTTATAAGGGTTTTGTTTTTTGTTTCTTACCTTTATTAATATATTTTTTGTTGCTTTATTCCGACATGTTTAACAATTGTCGTTCTGTTTCAACCTTAATAAAACAAAAACCTAAATAAATTATATACTTAAACCTTCCTTATGAATTCTACTGTTTATCAGTGAAAACCGCATGAAAATCCGTTGAGTAGTTTTGGCGTTTATAGCGAACAAACATAGACACACTGAGGAAAAAGGAGGAGGTTATCAATTCGTCCGTCTTTCTGCCATGAAAAATTTTTTCTTTTTTTTCTGCCATGAAAACCCTACAGTATATCTATCAAAAACAATACGAAAATACTTCAACAAATATGTTTTTTACAAATTACCTTTTATACGATAATATACTGGGTCAATCAAGGGGCTCGTATCGCTTCTTTCTTTTGATTGTTGAGGCGCGTGCCAGTGGCTGACACCAGCTCCAAATATTTATAACAATAACTATAACTACGTTATATAATCGTAAATGGACTTTTAAGTAGTCTAATATTTTTCATTTCATTTTACTTAGGAGGACTCTAAAAATATATTAAATACGCAATTATTTTTATTACTTTTTAGTGCATATTCATTTGTTTTAAAATAGTGTTTTGTTTGAAGTCGGTCTTTCTGTTTGTTAAAATTTTTATTTATATAATATGTAGTGATATACATATAAATGTTATATAGTTATATGTATGTATAAACAAATTAATGAATATTATCGTGTTATTAGTACTCCCATCTCGATTACACAGTGTTATTAAAATGCGATAGAAACTACAGTGATAAAACGTTTATTGACTTCATATAATCTCTTGTTTTTTTAGCACTTGACAAAACATCATAATAACTTATATCAAAATTAACATTTCGTACATCCATACTTTACATGTCGTACTATGACGGCCATTGGTTAGCTTGTAGGATCTTGAGGTCCAGAGTTTAAGGGTCTGACACGTAAAAGGTTTCATATTAATATAGAATATAAAAAAGCCCTTATATATATCTTCGTTGTTAATGCACTATGTAAGATGATTAAGATACTGAGCTGAGATGGCCCAGTGGTTAGAACGCATGCATCGTAACCGATGATTGCGGGTTCCAACCCACGCTTATCCATGTGCTTAATTTGTGTTTATAATTCATCTCTTGCTCGGCGATGAAGGAATACTTCGTAAGGAAACCTGCACGTATCTAATTTCATTGAAATTCTGCCACATGTGCATTCCACTAACCCGCATTGGAACAGCGTGTTAGAATAAGTTCCAAGCCCTCTCCTTAATGAAGAGGAGGCCTTATCCCAGCAGTGGGAAATTTACACTTTACTTTACTGTTAAAGAGACTATGCTGGGATTAACTTTTACTGTTTTTTTTTTTCACATGTTATGATCAACACTTTTATAGTACCCACCTTATCAGACATTCCACCGCCAAACACAAGTACAAGTATTGTCGTATTCCGGTTTGAAGGGCGAGTGATCCAGTGTTGGGCTAAGGCACAAGGGACCTAACACTTAGTTCCCAAGGTTGGATATTTCTTACAGAGCTATCGTGTATGGGCAATGGTGACTGTTTACCATCAAGTACTCCATATGCTCGCCGTCAAACAATGACAAAATTAAAAAATAAATAAATTTGATACTCGTAAATTTTAATTTTTATCCTTGTATAGAAGTATATATAATAATGAACAGCTTTCGAACAATAAAACAGGATTTGTCGACTTCTTCGATAAAAGAATTGGTTGGAAATCGAAAAGGGTGCCAAGTTCTATTGGACGTAGTTTATTATTGCTACGGGAATATTCAACGTGTATTAAACGCTATAAACGCTTAGAAAACGATGGTTTTTTAAAATATATAAAGTCGTTCCTATTTGCGAAAAATGTTTCTCTACGGGATGCTTTATAGTTACGCCGCATCTGTAAATAAACAATTATTTTCTTGTGAACATTTATAATACGACCATTTATACCACGACGATATAATATGGCATTACATAATATATATTTTTTTCTTTTTTATGGAATAGGTTGGCGGACATATGGGCTAACTAATGGTAAGTGGTCACCATCACCCATAGACAATGACGCTGTAAGAAATATTAACTATTCCTTACATCGTCAATGCGCTACCAACCTTGGGAACTAAGATGCTATGTCCCTTGTGCCTGTAGTTACACTGGCTCACTCACCCTTCAAACCAGAACACAACAATACTGCGTACTGTTGTTTAGCGGTAGAATATCTGATGAGTGGGAGGTACCTACCCAGGCGGGCTTGCACAAAGCCCTACCTCCAAGTAAATTTATCATTACTATAATTATATATAATGTTGTTATAATTAATATTTATTTATTCGCCAAGAATGTAGTTACTATATAGGTGATACAAATTTGTTGTTACGCTACTACATTTAACCCAATTTTTAATGTGAAAATTGTATCCATAAAAAGTGAATGAAAATTATAAGTAGGTATTTTTTTAATATCAAATTGAGAATAAAAAAGTCGTATTAAAAATGTATTAAAATGAATAAATATTACGATATTAATTCAAGAAGTATGTTTTAAATATTTATCAACACACTTAAAGTAAAATCCTCGACATCTCTTGATCAAATCAAATCAATTTTATCCAAGTAAACTTCTCAATGAAGCGTTTTTGAATCGTCAATAATTAAATACTACCACCGTTTCGGAAAGCAGCTTCTAGCGAAAAGAAATGGCAAGAAACTCGCATAGTTGCTATTTTCATATAAACAGATAGAATATAAGTAGTTTGAATAAGAACGAGTTCTAATTATTATTTACTTTCAGATGTAGCTGAACAAGGACCAGGGTTGGCATTCGTGGCCTACCCCGAAGCTATACTCCAGATGCCGATACCACAACTCTGGTCTATCCTATTCTTCTTCATGCTTTTCATTCTTGGTCTTGGCAGCCAGTTCGCTGGCATCGAAGCTATTAACACTGCTATTGTTGATCAGTGGCCTCAGCTCAGGAAGAGGTATTGGATGGTAAGTCACTTAATAATCGATTTTTAATTCCCCATAGTTTAGTAAGGCCTCCCAAATGTTCTTAACATCGTGTACGTTATTCCATTGAGCTGTCCCAGTGAAGTTTGATAATTATACGCATGGCAGAATATCACTCAGCAATTGCAGGTTTTCTAACGATGTTTTCCTTCACTGTGGAGCACGAGGGGTATTATAAACAGAAATAAAGTCATTACAGCCAATATAAGATATAAGGTCTCTTGTCTATCTTATGACTTTATTAATTATATTTTTTGCATGTAACTTCTATTATGTCTAATCATATTTATCTGACGAGAAGCGAGATGGCTCAGTGGTTAGCACAACTGAATTTTCATATGCTTAATTTGTGTCCATAATTCAGCTCGTATCCGATTTCCACGATATTCTAACACGTGTATCCATTAACCTGGATTGGAGGAGCGTGGTGGAATAAGTTCTTAACCATTTCCTCAAAGGGAGAGGGCTTTTCCCAGCTGTGGGAAATTTGTGGTTTAAGAATATATTTTCTCATAAAGAACATACAATGTTCACTTAAATGAGATATTTTACATAATAATTTAACTGACAATTTAGTACAGTAGTAACGACTTATACAATTCAAGAGTAATTAATCTAAGTATTTTTACAATAAGATAATATTTTTTTCTTAAAGATCGTAAAGGATTTTTCATTGAAAATTTCATTAGGTAAGCTATTGTTTAGTTTTGCTCCCTCAAACTGTAGAGATTTAATTCCATATTTCATCCTGGTCTTGGGTAATTCAAGTTTGTGTTTATTTCTAGTGTAATGTTTGTAGTTTTTAGTTCTAAAGGTTATTTGTGTGTGTATTGTTTTTGTTAGTATTTTTCTAATTAATATGCATGTTTTAAATTTGTATAACTGGTTAATTGATAATACATTAGTACGTTTATATAATTCTTTGGTTGACATGTGGTAATCTAGATGGAATAATGACTTTAGTAATTTATTTTGCGAGATCTGTAGATCCTTTATATTAGTTTTATATGCACTACCCCAAATCTCAACAAGATATTCTAATAATGACTTTACAAGTGAATTATATATTATAATACGGATTTTGTGTGGTATACATCGCGACGATCTACGTATTGCCCCAGTGAGTGAATTTATTTTTCCTTGCAAGTAGTCTAAATGTGCCTGCCATGTTAGCTTAGGGTCTAGGATTAGGCCAAGATACTTTTCTTCATTTGATTGTTTAATAGTCTGATTATTTATCATTATTGGGTTAAATTTTGGAATTTTTTTATTTTTTGCATGAAAAAGCATGAAAGAAGTCTTTTCAATATTTATAGTTAGTAAATTATATTGAAACCATTCATGTAATTTATCTAAATCATTCTGTGCTTTTGCTAATAAAATTTCAATAGAATCTTCAAAGTAAAATAAACACGTGTCATCTGCATAGAGCGACACTTCACTGGATAAATCCAGATGACTGATATCATTTATATATATTAAAAATAACAGAGGCCCTAAAATAGACCCCTGAGGTATTCCACAGGTAATCATTTTTGGTGTACTTTTAATGTTTTTAATCTTAACTATTTGTTGTCTATTTGTAAGGTATGATGTAAGTAATTTTAAAGCTGACCCATGAATACCAATATTTGTTAACTTATTTATCAAAATGTTATGGGACACGGTATCAAACGCTTTCTTTAAATCTATAAATACACCTAAAACTAATTTCTTTTGATCAATATTATTTTTTATTTTATTAACTAAATCTATTGTTGCGGATAGTGTGTTAGAATTTTTTCGGAAACCATATTGTTGTTTGTATACAAAATCTATATTTTTAAGATAGTTATTTAAACGTACATGTATAACTTTTTCAAAAACCTTCGATAAAGCTGGTAGGACAGATATTGGACGGTAGGTAATTTACAGGCTGTTACTGTATTGCATATTTATTCACAAGGGTATTAATCAATATTTATGTCCAATGTTACCAAAGATTTACTGAGAGTTAGATAAAATAAGATAGATGTAAATAATAGTGTGGAATATCAAAATGGTGTAGTACTGATGTTTCACGAGGACGAGCGCCGGCGGCTTTTCTCTGTGTCGTAGTTAGTGTCACATATTACTTTCCGGCATTTAACAATCGAGTCTGCGTTACTTACCAACTCTCACAGAATAGTGACTGTTGTATATATGAGATTTTTGTTGTGTAAGAAAAAAAATTGTTTACAATTAATAAGAGAATTTCTTTTTTACTTATTGATACCTATATACAATTTGGAAATAAGGTTAGGTTAGGTTAGTGGTCTTAACTAATGTTTAACCGTCAAACTGCATTTTTCTAGTATTGTTAATCATTCTATTATCTCTTAACGACCTCCGTGGTCGGGTGGTGTTTACACTGGTTTTTATGGGTACGCACCTCCGAGGTCCTGGGTTCGATTCTCGGCTGAGTCGATGTAGATTATCGTTAGTTTTCTATGTTGTCTTGAGTCTGAGTGCTTGTGGTACCGTCGTTACTTTTGATTTTCCACAACACAAGTGCTTTAGTTACTGACATTGGAATCAGAGTAATGTATGTGATGTTGTCTCATATTTATTTAATAGCGCAATAGGAGCTTGAAACTTGAACTATTGTAATACCTTACTTGAGTTCACTAACAGGCTTAGCTACTTATCACGTAGAAAAAAATATACATTTTTTCTTAGTTTAGGTAATCCTCTTTTTATTACTTTCACGTAAAAAATCTTTATCCAATTTCTTCAAACAACAATTTAATATCGCTATTTGCTGATATAATGCTTTGGCTTAAGAGTTATTTATGCAGTTTTGCAAGAGAAAATCTTTCTTTGACAGTAACATCTGACCTTATCAACTTCAAATCCCTTCTCGCCCATAAATCCTTACCGATTTTAGATAAAAACCTGACGCATGAAATAAAACTTCCCAAGTTATATCCCAACGTTTCCAAATATTTGAAAAGAATATTTATTCAAAATTCGTATGTGTTCTTCCATAATAATCTTACTTAACTGTAGTGGGGCTGTCGGCGAATTTAGTTGATCGACAGTTTAATCATATTTGGACTTTAATTAAAAAATATATTGATAAAAATAAAGAGATGATAATTTTTTTTGAATAAATTTTAAAACTATTATATCGAGTAATCTCGGTCTTGCTTAAAAAAAATCTGATTTTATTTTTTGTTGTGCTTAAAAGGCTTCTGAAACGTAAGGATTAATTTATAAAGTTTATTTAAAATGAGAACATAAATGGTTAACGGTTACAATTATTAGTAGCTTTAAAAAATCGTATATATTTAATATATGACATTACTGAAAAATTTTTGGAATTGTGTAAAACGGTATAGAAAGGAGCAAAACTAGTGATTATAAATATTTTTTTTATGGAATTGGTAATTGCCACCTGATGGTAAGTGGTCATCATCACCCATAGGCATTGACGCTGTAAGAAATATTAAATTTCTTACTATGTCAATGCGCCACCAACATTGGGAACTAAGATGAAGACACTGACTCACTGACCCTCCAAACCGGAACACAACAATACTGCGTACATGTGTTTAGCGGTAGAATATCTGATGAGTGGGTGGTACCTACTCAGGCCAGCTTGCTCAGAGCCCTACCACCAAGTAATAATAATAATTATATTTGAACAATGTAAATGTGTCAATTAAGCTTTGAATGTTAATTTCTAGACTTCGATATTGAGATATCCTTCTGTATACTTCAAAGATCAATCTTAATCTCTTACAGTGATTTATTATGTACCGACCATAATAAATACATAATAATTGCCTTATCTGAGATTCCCAATCAAATTGTAATCATAGTGGAATTGATTATCATTCCATATGATACAGATTCCATAAAGTATAAATAATATATGAAGTAAATAAAACCAAACATTTTGTTACATTTTGCCGTATTTAATATAAAGTCAAAATACGCATTATTTTTTATTTTTAAAACTAAGATATATGGAAATATATTTCTATCACCTTTATTTCTCCAAAGGATGAAAGTTAAAAGAAAAAAAGTGTCATAAATCATAACGCTTATTATGAAAATCTCTCGTTATTTGCGTACAATTTGTGTTAATGTACGTTTGAAGATCAAGCTGCGTATGCTCATTGAAGTAAGAAGTAAAAACAATTTGTACAACGTTAATTTAATTCTTACAGTTAACTGGTGTAAAAGGCCTTTAGGTATTAAGTCCTTTCGTATCTATTCAAATAATTTTCGTACATAATACTTTATAGAATTAAATTAAATCACATTCAATATTATGTAGAACTAGAGCCTGTTAAATAGATCCCGCCGATGTACAAAAGTACTACTGACTCTATGCAGTCGAGTAAAAGGAGTGCAAGTAAAAAAAGCTTGTGTTTGTTCCTTGTACCAATGTTATCACATTTTCTCATAAATCATTAATATTTTTTTGTACATACAAAACTAACTTAAACTTAATGATTCCTTGGCTCATAGGCATTCGAGGACCTTAGAAATCGATGGGTCCTACGTACATGGGCCAATTCAACAATTTTAGCATTTTCACTTTTTTGTGTCAAATGCTTTCTTTTAGTCTATTTAACAAGTTGCATTAAAACAAAATACATATTTATAGGCGCAAATGCTATTTTTTGTTGCTGTAAAAGAGCCTATGTGACATAATTTTAAACGTATAAAGGCAAAACGATAATTTGAGACTTGTACGCGGGGAAATCCCGCGTGTTAGTTTACTTCAACGGCCGATCAGTCATTTAAGCGCTTCTACGTCACATGGAACGATGTCGTGCTGTAATAATAATTTACCAATGTTTTAGTGAATATAATGTGTGTTATAAGATATAATTTAGTGTAACATGACGTCCAAAAATTATTCTAAGTACAGTAGAAGTAGGAATTTAGTAAATTTAGCGATTGGTAACGTAAATAATAGTGAATCGAGTGAGCAACTAGGTTATAAAAATAATGAAAATAAACACACTGATCTTTGTAAGTACTTTATTGTTTTATAGTATTATCATGTGTTATTAATATTGATTTTTACGTAATTAATCGTTAATTATTGTACATATAATTTAAGAAAATCCCGTATTCTGGATAGAAGGGCCGATGTGATACTTTGGCCCTTATACTTGTTTTAATTTGAAACCAGACACATTGGCCAACCATTTTTATTTTTATTCTTTCAGTTTCCAGTTCAAATTAGTTAAATTGTGTTGTTTTATTTACCATTCTTACACACCGAAAGAGATTTAAGTAGCTTAGTATTTATTTAGTACTATCCACATTACTACATAGTGAACAAACATATTATTTTTCAGCTTCTCCATTACCATTTGAAGCTGATGAGATATTAAACGATTATAGAACTCTAAATTTGTTGCAAGATATCTTTAATGACGATAAAGAGTTAAATCAAAGCCATCAAAACAACACACTACAACAAAATGCTTCCATAGCACCTGTTCAACTAACTCAATCCCTGGATAAACAACATTATACTGATATGTCACACTTAAATAACCATGAGCCAAATGAACCTACTGTAGAAAATGCGTCCTTAAACAGTCCTGTAACAACTACTAACCCGTTGGATGAAATTAGTCACATTTCTAATGGATGTGACAGTCAAGATCTATTTCAAATGACAAATGAGCCCGATTTTCAAGATATATGTTGCGAACATACTCCTATACCGTCACCCAATGGCAGCATAAACCATTTTGGTAATGAAGAACCAATGCCATCAGTTGTATCTTTACTAACTACTCTCCGATTTCACAATACTCTTCCGGAGAGGTTTCTGTTCCATTAAGTTCCAGAAAAAGAAGATTTACAAAAAAAAGAGACAGCGGAAGATTACGGGAAACATTTTGTCATGAATGGATAGATTCAAAGAGAAAGAGACTGAAAAATACAGGAAAGTCTTACTATAGTCGAAATGGTAAGATGAGAGTAGGAAAAAAACTAGGTGCACCGTGTCAAAACACGTGTAAATTGAAATGTTTTCAAAAGCTAGATAACGACACAAGAATTGAAATTTTTACTAAATTTTGGGAAATCGGTGATCATTCAAAACAGTACGATTTTATTAGTAACTATGTTGTTAAAATAAATAAAAAAAGAACTATTACAGATGGTGAATCTCGGAGGTCATTTACATACATTTATCATTTACCTTATATTCAAAACAATCAAAAATCTAAGTTAATTGTATGTAAACAAATGTTTTTAAATACTCTTAGCTGTGGACCCAAGATGATTAGAACCGCAATATCTAAATCAAGTGTGACCGGTAGCTTTGCTTTAGTAGACAATAGAGGTAGGCATAGTCACCATAAAACATCTATAGACCCAGATATGATCAAAAGTATTTGTGATCACGTGAACTCATTCGAACCGGTTGATTCACACTATTGTCGTAAAGAAAGTAATAAACTTTATTTAGACGGATCATTAAGTTTTACGCGAATGTTTAATTTATATAAAGAATGGATTGATTCAACTAAGTATGGTAGCAAATGCGAATCATTAAGGCAGTATAGAGATGTGGTCAATAAAAATATCAATCTGTCATTTCACAAACCCAAAAAGGATCAATGTCATATCTGTCTATCTTATAAAAACAATCCAATAACGCCAGAAATACAAGAAAACTTTGAAAATCACATTAAAAATAAAAATTTGTCTAGATCTTTAAAACAGAACGATAAACATAACGCACAAAATAATCCTAAAATATTTTGTGCTACATTTGATTTACAGAAAGTGTTATTGGCTCCTAGTGGTGAAATTAGCTTATTTTATTATTGTAAGCGATTGAAAGTTCATAATTTATCTGTGTTTGATATTGGACACTTAGTTGGTACCTGTTATTTGTGGAATGAACAAATAGCCATGAAGGGCTCAAACGAGATAGCTAGCTGTATTTACGATATTATTAAACTTAAGACTGAAGAGGGCTGTGATGACTTTAGATTTTGGTCAGATAATTGTACTGGCCAAAATAGAAATAGGATAATGTTTTTTATGTATCTCTATGCAGCTAAACAGCTTGGTATCAATATTAAACATACTTTTCTTGAAAAAGGACATACACAGAACGAGGGCGATTCTATACATGCCACAATTGAAAAAGCTTCAAGGTATAAGAATATTTATACACCATCTGAGTGGAGTTCATTAATAAGATGGGCTAAAGTGAAAGGAACTCCTTATAATGTTATAGATGTATCTCAAAACATGATTTTTGACTTTAAAAAGATGCAAGCTAGTGATTGTTTTAATTGGACTAAAAATTCAGAAGACCAAAAAGTACCTTGGACTAAAATAAAACAAGTTCGAGTCAGTAAAAATGAAGAAAACATTCTGTTTTATAAACTGGATCTTTCTGAAGATGCTTTGGAAAACCATATTAACATTTCTAATGTTTCTGTTAGGACAAGACGTCAAATGGCTGACAGATCGGAAATACCTTTAAAATTATGTTATGATCAGTTATTACCAATCCTTCCGTCCAAAAAAAAGGATTTAATTGATTTATGTCGCAAAAATATTATTCCACCAATTTACCATGCGTATTATGAAAATTTAGTTTCATCTAGTGATAATTCAATGATGATTACTACTGATAATGATGACAACGAGTGATTTTGTTTTGTTTTTTAAAGATTTATTTTCTGCATTTAAGGATTTTTTTAATTTAGACTTTATTATTTTTTTCCTCTTAGGCCGTGCACTAAGAACCTTTAATTATTATGTTAAATTTTTTTTATATAAGTTTTTTGATTCCAACTTGATTTTGAAAAGGTTTACATACATTTAGTGGCGATTAAAAACAAGAAACATGTTTTTTTTTTTTAATTTTTGTGGTCTAACTGAAGGTTAATAATTTTATAACACAAAATAAAACAACGTATAAGTGTCAATGTGAATTATATCATAAAGTTATTACAAAATTATTATCAATTTAAGTTGTCTATTTATTTTAAACATTTTTTTATAAATTTGAATACATTAAAACATTTAAAATACGCGTGATTTTGAAATTTTTTTTGGCGAGTAAATCGACCAAAGTGGCTCATTGGCCTTTTTATTATTATTTTTACAGTATATTACTAAGCAAAAAAGTCACGTATATAGTCATATCTACATTAACTAAAAAACTAATAATATATAAATAAATAAAACTAGCTAAAACAGTTAACATTCGGTGTCCTAATATATGTGCAAAATTTCAATAACATAAGTTGAAGCATGTAAAAATTATATATAATTGAAACTTTGAGAGCGTCTACTGAAAAGTTATCAATTTTCATATTGGCCGTTGTACATAGGACCCATCGAAATATATTAACGTCTTGTTAATTTCTATATATTGGGAATTGGTCTTAAATATAAGATCATAATATATCATAATACGTTACGTACTCTCAATGCGATAGCAGACAGAGTGGACTTGTTTTGTTGCAGCCTGAGTGAACTTACAATAATTGCTGCTTGGAATATATCATATAAAATTTAATATTATATTAGAAAAGGGATAGATAGATAGATATTTTAAATTTGTTTTTTTAAAGTGCTGTAAAATCGAATTGAGACACAATCCTGTAATGATATTTATACAGTGTGGCATAATAAATAAATAAATAAATAATCCTCCTGCCCTCATCCCAATTACTTGGGGTCGGTGTAGCATGTCATTGTCAAGAAGACACCACAGTCTTCTTCCATACTTCTCTGTCGGACATCATCTCACAAGTAACATTCTTTCTAACCATATCATCTTTCACACAATGTTAAATATAAGACATGTATTGTAATATTTCAGGTAACAGCTGCCACGTGTTTCACATTTTTCATCCTCGGTCTGCCAATGTGCTTCAGTGGAGGTGTTTATTTATTTACACTATTGGATTGGAATACCGCGTCGTGGGCTATTCTGCTCATTGGAATCGCTGAGGTAAATCATTAATTACTTAGTTAACTACTGACTTTGTTGGATTTATAATCTAGATTCTAAATAGGTATCTTTACTTTAAATTATGTCATGTAATTGTGATTTTAAAATGTTTATCGGATCCTTTTGGAATTAAATACTTTAAGATTTTTATGCTTACTTATATATGTTTATCATTACATAGTACAAAACAAACTCGTTTACGGCTGTCTTCCCCTGTGTATGTTTAGATGTTGTATTTTATATAATGGATTTTATAGCATTTCTGTGTATAGTACATGCACAATATAGTAGAAAATGTCTTGGAAAAAAACGTTGCAAGACATTCTGCAGTATATTTAGTATCAGCATTGCAAAGTGAGTCGAGATGGCGCAGTGGTTAGAACGCGTGCATCTTAACCGATGATTGCAGATTCAATCCCAGGCAAGCACCGCTGATTCATGTGCTTAATTTGTCTATATAATTCATCTCGGGCTCAGCAATGAAGGAAAACATCGTGAGGAAACCTGCATGTGACAAATTTCATAGAAATTGTACCACGTGTTTATTCCACCAACCCGCATTGGAACGGCGTGGTGGAATATGTTCCAAATCTTCTCCTCAAAGGGAGAGGAGGCCTTTAGCCCAGCAGTGGGAATTTACAGGCTTTTGATGATGATGATGATTGCAAACGTGTGAATCCGTGGCTGGTCGCTAGTTATTAGAAAATATTCATTTAAATTTTCATTTGAAAAACGATACAATATTGTTGTTACTTATATAATACGTATTAAGACCATATAAACTTCTTAGCTCTGGGTTGCTAATGAGAAGTTATTAGCGAAAACAATCGAAAAATATATATGGCTTTTAACCCGAGATCTTGGATTATATACACCTATAATAATATCCCAGATACACTAACAAGAACAAATTGCATCATATTCCTTAAAACACGAAACCTGAGGATCAAATTATAAAGTTGACCCGCTTAAATAATTTCGAGACAATCTTTTGGAGTTCAACTCGTAAAGTATTTTTCTCCGTACGTCGCTCCCCAATCTTTTTAGACAGAATCCAATGAATATTAATTTATTCTTATCTGCCCGGGACGTGAGCAAGAGTGACGTAACAAATGCTATTGTTCTAGATGAACCATAACTGTATTCCAAACGTCTAGCGATCTTTCTAATTAAAATGACGATATCATTTTCGTAATCGTATCTGACAGCGTGTCCTCAGATATTAATATCCCCTGCAATAACGTTGGATTTTTCAGGAATATTATCTAACAATTTTATCTTTTCTTTTTGATTTACGTTGTACTTTAATATAGTACAAATGTAGTTTTTTATCTATCTCTCTACATAGACAGATATATTTAACTTTGCCTTTTCAAAAACTTAAATCATTTGTTTATAAATACGTTAATAAATAAGGCAACTATTGAACATAAAATTATATAGATACTAAAGAAGTATATATACGTTGATAGTGTTATAGATATTTGTATGCAACTAACATAAAATTGTATGTTAAATATTAGAAATGAGTAAAATAATTCTTACAAGTAACTATTGCGCTACTTTCTGGATTATCTCGGTAAAATCTACATTCCGAACAGGTATACAGTATAGCTTAACGGTAGAATGACGTTTCAAAAGTGATTTTAACATGACGATATAAATGTACAATATAATAAAAATTGATATCTTATTCCTTTAAAGAAACTTCATTAAACAAATGATCTTTCGAAACACTTCAGTCGTATCTTAAACAATATACAGAGTCAATATTATCTTACAAGGAACAAGCTTACTAAAACTTAGCTAACAATCTTACAGACCACGGCGGTGTCTTGGAGCTACGGTATTAACCGCGCTATGCGCGACTTGGCTTCTATGGATATGAAACTCAATAAAGTGTTGAGATTTTACTGGAAGGCTGCTTGGACGTTTACCGTACCTGTTGCTAGTTTTGTAAGTATTTTTTTTTTATAATTTTATAGAAACGTTTTACAAGCAATGATTGGATTTTGTACAGGCTGGTAATATACTTCTACACACGACACTACATCAGAGTTGTGTTTTGATTGCTGAATGATATATGTAATTTAAGATTGTGATGTTTGTCTGTCCTTTTGTACGCTTATATCTTTAAAACTACGCAATTGATTCTGATGCGGTTTTTTTTTAAATAGAAAAATAATACAAGATGTATTTTTACACTGATAATATATATTAATTAAAAATATATTTTTGCGCTTTCATTGCAAACGCTGACTCTACGAAATAGATCAAAGTAAAGTACAATATTGTACATCTTATTAATCCCCTCTATTAAAATGTGCACTTAATAAAGATCAACATGGCTCTTAACTGACTAACTGTAAATGTTGTATATAAATATATTCTGTAGTATATTTAGTATCAGCCTTACATCCGTGCAAATCTGAAGCTGGTGGTAGAGTACTAAAAATTAAATCTTTCGCAAAATTAAATTAGTAGGAGTGTGACCAATGTCTTTATTAGATTCTTCTACTCAATATTCTATATTATATTAAATTTATTGGTCTGCCCTAATAACAACAATCTTTGATCTGTTTTTTCTTTCATATAAAAGCATGGGATATATTTGTATCCTTCGTAAACTCTTACTAAAAGATCGCAGTGATTATATTGCACCGTGTTTAAAGAAGACCATGCAAAAATGTTGTGGAAATGAATATGATATATGATGCTGGTTTTTACATTTAGGCTAATTAGTTTGTAAGGGTTATTATAAAACTGTTCGCGCATTAACGAGTGGAAAATATCTCTTATGTTATTTTATATGTTAAGGCTGCAAAATTTTGTTTTGCAAATATATTTTTAGTAGAAAAATTAAAATTTATATAAAAAGTTTGGATATTTGTTCATTCAATTTCAAAACAGCTGATCCGATATGACTGAAAAATTGTACAGAGATAAATAATAATTTGAAATAGCATCTATGATATTTTTTATCCTTACCACTTGCACCCCCCACTCCTTACACGTGTTTGAAGTCACGGACGGAACCTAAATTATAAATATGAAAGTGAGTTACCCTACTTATTAACTCAGCTGATTATAATGAAGTTTTAAATTCACGTTATAAAGTACACAGAAAAGAATATAAGAAATGTAAAGTCCCTTCACACGCAAGCAAGCCATGAGGGAAATAAAATCAAATAATAAATGTATCTAGAACCATCAATCATTTTATATTTTCTTGGGTGTTGTTGATTTAGTTTTCAATTTGTTTTGTCATTTCATAGAATGATAAACAGTCAATCCAGCTATAGCAAATACGACAGTAAATATTATTATATGTTTATAGATATAGGAGTGAGCATCCACCAGTTTGAACATTGTGACATGTGCTATAAAATTAATTTACTTGTAAGGTGAAATTGAAGTATTGCATTTAATGAAAGGCGAAAATAAATCTCAAATTGGTAATGAAATCGTTGAAGGAACTGTACCAGTAAAACATTCACTTTTATTATTATTAATCTTTTCATTTCTTACATACGTAAATTTAAAACAAGAAAATGGATAAAATAATGTTAATGTTTTAAAAAAAATACAATAATATTTATTATATTTAATGTTTGAGATCCATTAAATTTTTTTTTTTTTTTATTATGCAAAATTTGTATCTATGGCGTAATTGTATGTAATTTGACTTCACAGGGTGTTTTAGTATTCGTTTTCTCGGCTTGGTCACCGCCATCTTATGAGGATTACCTTTTCCCGCTATTCGCTGATCTACTCGGATGGGCTGTTGGTTTTTCTACATTGATTTTATTCCCTGTCGGAGTCTGTTGGGCTCTATATAAAGGATATGTAAGTATTAAGATCATTTTATTAAAATCCGGCTCGAAGGACCATTTAAATAAAACTAATTATAACGGACGAATCGCGTATATTAATTATTTTTAAACATCCCGACGTTTCGAGCACTTTGCAGTGTTCGTGGTCACGGGTAGACTCTACCCGTCTACCCGTCTACGATAATGTTGTCTATTTAAGACAACATTATCGAAGGACCATATTAACATAAAGGTTTTTTTTTTTAATTTATTTATTTAAGGTACGTCAACTCGCAAGTAGTCCAACCTATGGTAAACCATCTTTTATCTATAGGCGTTATAGCTGGAAGAAATAATAATCATTTCATCAATTAGTGTTGATAGTAGATGTAGCACCACTAACATTGAAAATTAAGAAATCGTGTCCTCTAGTTATAGCTCACTAACCTAGCTAAGCGAAAAAAAATACTAAGTAATGCTGTAGAGTGTTATCTAACTTAAAGATAGATGAGCATTAAAATGATTAATTTAATACAATTGTATGCATTGAGATAACCTAAATATTTACACAGGTAATAAAGATTTGTAGGGTTTTTTTTTATATCGTTATTCATACCACGGATAGCGTTAAGCTGAGACAACCTAAATGTCTAAAGATATCTCAGTACACTTGAATCTATTTCTGGGTGAGTGCCACGTTGTTTTATCGCGGACTTGTGCCAAGATAATGCATGACTCACAAAGGGGTTTGTTTTTAAATATTTTTAACTTTGACACAAGTTAAGCAAAATATAAGTGTTTCATTTTTATTGTTCAATGTTTGAGCATGTTTTTTATATTACATGAATAAGAGGTATGTAGCGTTTTAGTGAAGGAAAACATCGTCAGGAAATTCCGCATTGGAACAGCGTGGTGGAATATGTTCCAAACCCTCTCCTTAATAGAAGAGGAACCCTTATCCCAGCAGTGGGAAATTTATAGTCTGTTACTAGCGTTTTAGTTCATTTTCATTTAAAAGGTTTTAATTATTATTATATATAAGCTATTTCAATTGTATTATATTAGTGAAATTATGAATGTTTTTTTTTTTTATTTTGCAGAGAGGTAAAGAATTGTTTACACCGACACCATTATGGCAGCCAGCCGTCAAATCGCTTGTACCCTTGGACTCCTGTTCCAATATCGGTGATGATGGACAGGAAAATATTGCATATATGTCGTAAAATAAGAATGTAAATAAATTATTATGATAAAAAAATAAATAAACTATTTAATAATACTTATTCATTTCATCAGTAATCGATCATTAGCACCTGTTTTAGATAAAATTTGAAGTATTCTAATAATGTCACACTGTAGAATTTGAGGCTCAGAGGATATGGTTTATAATCCCTGTTAACTTTTAATTTTTATACAATTAATTTATGAAATAAAGTATATTCATGATAAATGGGAATATTATTATATAATAAATATTTATTCCCAATTTGCTAGCTATTTAGCATAATATTATAATAAGTAAACTCATTTGTAAAATAAAATAAAATAGAATTATTATTTATATAGCGCTAATATTATATTCTTATAGTAATTTGTTAAGTTAATAAAATACTTATTGTACATTTTATTTAATTATTGAAATTCGGTAAAATTTTATTTTCATTAAATATAAAAAAAAAAACAATTTTAATAAAGTATCGTTATGAATATTTAGACGTAAGTTATTTAGTTTTTAAATTCTATCACGCCAAAATATTACAAATTAGATACATAATATATTTTTTATTATATTTATAGTAATAACATTGTTTATTAATAAAGCTTGCTGTAATTAACAACGAATCCCGCTTATCTTTCTATCTATCTATTTTGATTTGTTCGTGACAAAACTTAAGAGACCGCTCAAGTTACCAAGATGTCTTAGTATAATCATTCATAAGTATCTAATCGGAATCAGATTCTTTAACTGAACGTCGCAAGAGATTTAAAACCACAAAGTTTTTAAGATACCACCAAGCTAATCCCTTTTAAATTGAACTAAATTAATGTGAGCGTTATCGTTTAATTCTTATAACAGCTTTCTTCGAGTCACTTTTATCGAAATTTTATAATCTCTCGTCAATTCTGAGAGACAATTTTAATAATGAGACGTATGGAGATAAGACATTTTGTAATCCAATCATTTTAATCCTATTTTCGAACTAATTGGCATCAGCGCCTTGTCATTATATTTACGGGTTTTTCCGTAAAATCTGGAAAGTCCAGAAGCGTATAAACATGAATATTGACATAACTCGTTGTATCATTTATAGGTAATTATTGAATCAACAAACGATAAAGGGTACCTACCGACCAACAGTATTTGTAAAGAAAGAAAGAAATGTTTAAGATGCGACACAAGCATAAAAGTATTAAAAAATTAAAAACATATCAACTAGTTATAACTACTAATTAACTTAATCTACAAAAAAAACAACAACACAACAATGATGATTAATGTGTCCTAAAGGTGTACCATTCAGCTTCCAAGTTGGGTTCCAAAAACGCAAGGCTGATTTTCAATGTTTTTTTTTATTGTATAAAAGTGTTCACCATCACCCATAGACAATGGCACTGTAAAAAAAATTAACTATTCCTTACATCGTCGATGTGCCACCGACCTTGGGAACTAAAATGTTATGTCCTTTAAGCCTGTAGTTACACTGGCTCACTCACCCTTCCAACCGGAACACAACAATACTGAGTACTGTTATTTGGCAGTAGAGTAACTGATGAGTGGGTACCTACCCAGACGGGCTTGCACAAAGCCCTACCACTAAGTAAGCTAATAAGTAATTATGACACCGACAGATTACGTCGTTAGAAAGAAGTTGCCAGGAATAAAATATACTGGATCACAACTGAAATTGACGGAAGGTTGAATGGGCTTCAGAATTCATTAAATTACATATTATTATTATTACTATTTACTTAAGACCTTTATAGAAATGAAATGAAACAAACTAATTTCCACTCATTTGTAACTTTAGAAATTAAATTGTTTATTAAATAATATGAGAACAATTTCTTAAAGTTAAAGAACCATAACGCCTCAACGTTCGTATAAATTCGCAACAGTTTCAAAACTTCCGACTTTAAAATACACTGAACTTCAAACTGCACTTCAAAAGGCTGAATTGTATTTATGTTTATGTGTTATTAATACAGTAAAGTAAGGTAAAGTAACAGCCTGTAAATTTCCCACTGCTGGGCCAAGGCTTTCTCTCCCATTAAGGAGAGGGTTTGGAACATATTCCACCACGCTGTTCCAATACGGTGGAATGCACATGTGGCAGAATTTTGATGAAACTAGATACATGCAGGTTTCCTCGCGATCAGTGGAGGCGATCCGTCCCCACTTGAGTCGCTGGGTCGAGAGGAAGCACGGCACACTGTCGTACAGAATGACGCAGGTACTTACTGGACACGGGTGCTTCGGTAAGTACCTGCACGGGATAGCGCGGCGGGAGGAGTCACCCTCCTGCCACGAGTGCGGTGCGCCAGTGGACACGGCGTACCATACCCTGTACGAGTGTGCTGCGTGGGGGCCCCAGAGGCACACCCTTACGGCGAGTATGGGCGGAGACCTCTCGCTGTCGAGCGTTATCAACGCCATGCTCGGTAGCGAGATGTGCTGGTCGGAAATGCGCTCCTTCTGCGAAAGTGTCATGTCGCAGAAGGAAGCAGCGGAGCGGGAGCGGGAAAAGAATGCCGCCGCTGACTCGCTCCACAGAAGACGACCGGGGAGAAGGAAAAGGCGCTACGCGCACCTTCTCCCTCCGCCTCAATAGGCGCCGTAGGGACCAGGGGGGGTCCCAGTACCCTGGGAATCCCCCCTAGCTGTTGGAGGCCCGTATAGACCGGCCGACCGTCAGGGCGTCACGGTAGCATGCGTAAGCGATCCCGTGGCGTCCGCCGAAAGACGGAGAGGCTACCGCTGGTTTTTTAGTGGGTAAACCCGGTGTGCTTGGGCGTACTCGGCGTTCAGGGCTCCGGGGAGTCCCACACCCCCCCACTTTCCATCACGTGGGGGAAGCGCGTAAAGCGTTTTTCCAGCGAGAAAAAAAAAAAAAAAGGTTTCCTCGCGATGTTTTCCTTCACCGCTGAGCACGAGATGAGTTATAAACACAAATTAAACAAATATATATTGTAGTGTTTGCCTGGGTTTGAACCCGAAATCATCAGTTAAGATGCACGCGTTCTAACCACTGGGTCATCTCATTAATACAGACTTAGATATTATTTAGAGCTTTATACAAATATGATAGACAGTTACTACGACTCGCTTAAACTACATTAATAGTTTTACAAAATCTCGACGATAATATTAATTAATTACACATTATAATTAATAGTTCTCATTTTTAAATTATCATGGACGATTAATTATTATTGAACTAATTATATGTATACAGGTAATTATATTTGAACGAATACGTACCAGAATTAACGGTTTGTTATTATTAAATACCAATTTATAAATTAAAAATCAAATATATTGTATGAAACTACAAACAACTACATAAACAACTACAAAATTACTCGATAAACCGTCTTTTAAATGTCAAGCCACACGTCAAGTCAGTAATGACAAAAGAATAAAATTAAAATATATTTTTAGAACCAGAAGTAGTTAGTAGGTTAACCTCTAAAACAATTATCATTAATTTAAAATAACAATCAATCTAGGTACCACAATAGAAAAACATTTAGTCTACAACACATATAACCACCAATAATCACATTACACCGTAATAATTATATTCGGGATCTCAATGTGTCAACTACGAATCACCCGCCTTTTTTTTTATTAATAAGTGAAATTAAGAAAGCGAACTTCTCACTCGCGTGTAGTACGCGTAAGTACAAGTATTTAGTAATAAACGTTAAAACTTACTGGATACATTATCTTAGTCTAGACAAAATAAATGAACAAAGAATGGTACACTATAACCTTTTTGGCTTATTATGTAATATGCGAGTTTGTCCTACTTTCTCACTTTAATGTTTCACCCACACGCCGTGACATTTGGCACGCGAATTAGAGACGTGCAAGCACTTATCATTCTACGATGAACAGTCCCTATTCTAGCAAAGCTTCAAATAAATATAAGATGTCGGAGTCGAGGTGGCCCAGTGGTTATAACGCGTGCATCTTAACCGATGATTACGGGTTCAAACCCAGGCAAGCACCACTATATATATGTACTTAATTTGTGTTTATAATTCATCTCGTGCTCGGCGGTGAAGGAAAACATCGTGCGGAAACCTGCATGTGTCTAATTTCATTGAAATTCTGCCACATTTGCATTCCAACAACCCGCATTGGAACAGCGTGGTGGAATATGTACCAAGCCCTCTCCTTAACGGGAGAGGAGGCCATTAGCCCAGCAGTGGGAAATTTATAGGCTACTAGTTACTTTACTTTACTTTTACAAATAAAATTCAGAATCAACTAGAAATATGAAAATTGTTAGTAACAAAATAATTCTATCCGTTAAAACTCCAGATAGTTGTGTCAAACGTGCATCTAAAATAGATTTTCTAGTTCGTATTCGAATTTTCTTGAGAATTATATAAACTTCTTAAGGCAAGTAGTAAATAGAAACATTTTTCAACAAGTGTGTATATTAAAACTGATTAGTTACATTTGAAGCTCAAAATCTACTCATTAAAATAAGGGGAATTTTATATTCACGCCCTTTAGCAAGTCTGCAGCTGCAGCTTGGCAACACAACGGAGAGATGACTCAATCAACATAGTGACATATCAGTTTAAGCTATAACACACTATCACTTCGTCCAATATATTGCTTCATGCTTGGGAAAGTTGGTCCTTCGAGCCGGATCAATTTTCCTAAGCCATTTTTCTTCAATTAATTACGAGTATTTTACTTTATTTAGTCATCCACTAAATATTATTAATATGGGAAACTTAATATCACACAAATTAATAACAATCAAAGCAATCACATTACTCATAAAGCAACAAATCCATCAAACATATATGTGTAACACTAAGTCTAACTCGATACAGAATTGTACACGAATAAACATTCACTTAATGTAAACACCACAACAAGCTTAGTTCTATTTACTTATCCGTAACTTAGACGCGCAAATATTGAAGTCTGTCTCAAAACAGATCTGCCTAAATGTATTGAGATACACGACAGACCTGATACGAGCGTGCTAGTATGTTCGATTGCGTTCGATTGTATCAATATAATTTAAATAAATTAAAATATATGTAAGTGAAACAAGTGTAAAATTAATACATGTTTAATATGTAAATTATGTCGAGTACCGAATTTAAGTTAATTGATTAATTAAATTAAATCTTACGTTATATATTTTTGTGTATAAATTGATTTTATGCTTTATCACTATCTCGTATACTTGTACATTTAACTTCTGGTTATACGGATTGGTGTGGTGGAAACATCTCCAACAATTCTCCTTAAGTGATATAAAGAGGGCAGAGATTTCTTATAAATATATTGTTACTTTTATTCCATAAAATACAATTAATCTGTTCACTTACGAAGGCGCGCCAGTCTAAATTAAATTATTAGGACGTCTTGGTGTGCGTGAGATGAGCGATAATAATAATAAATATATAAAAATATAATATAAAATAGTAATATACATTATAAAATACGGACATTGAGTAATATTTTGATAAAGGGCCAAACTAAAATACTTAAAAAATATAAAATACAAACTGAAACAAAAGTACAAAGTCGATTTCAATTCATTACTTAAATGAAAGTAAGAAATCGATTCATAGAAAAAGAAAGTCGTTACCTAATACATATAATCTTATTTATACACTGAAACAGATCGTCAATACTCAGCAATGCTAGTAACTCACTGTGTATCTTATTCCTGAATTATTCACACGTGTTACCCTTCATTGATGTGTGTATTCCTATGTTTTGTGTGTTGTGTGTGTTGTCATGATTGGCTACGTAGAAAGGGAGTAGATGACCATGATGAAAAAACCAGAAAAAATTGAATTCCTTGGAGCTTTTACCCTGAGGGGATCAACGAATTAAAATTATTCCAACTTACCAAAATTGTTGGTTGTAATTTCATCATCATCATCAGCCTTTTTCGTCCACTGCTGGACATAGGCCTCTCCAATTGCACGCCACCGTGATCGATCTTCGGCTACTCGCATCTAGCTCCTGCAAGCCGCCTTGCGTAAATCGTCACTCCACCGTGCCCGAGGACGTCCTACACTACGTTATAATTTATTTTTATGGAGTAAATAAAGCTATTTTATTATTATTACATCTAAATTTATTCCATACTGACTTTTGACAACCATAATTAGAGGTGAGATTCGAGTTTATTACTTAGTAACAATTATTACACGTTACGTATTTACTTTATCATGATACATCAAAACAAATAATATTTTATTTTATATATGTCTAACAACACGTTATACTGTTTACTTTTCGCTCGAAACAACAATACAGCTTTAAACTAACACTAATTGAATAATAACAAAAACATTCAATTCAATGCAAATACAGTTGACGAGCTCTGGACTTCACAAACAATCATTTAAAATAAAATATTGATAAATACTCTCTGCTCTATTTCTATAGTATTTTTAATTTTATTTTGAAATTGGAATTCTATTTTTTTTATCTATTTTTGGAAGTAAAGATCAAATGGGATAACGTGTTAGTGTTATTATATATTTCATTGTCCAAAATAACATCCAACTACGGTGGTCTAATACACAACACAGGGGTCAATTCTGCTAACAAAATCTATTTTCTACAAAAACAAAAGTCACTGCGGGTTAATTCTACTTACTTATATCAATTGTGATACGATTTAGCTGTAATGCCTAGTGGTTAGAACGCGTACATCTTAGCCAATGACTGTGGCCTCAAATCTAGATAAGCACCGCTGAATTTCTATTTATAATTTATCTCGAAAAGAAAACAGCTTGAGGAAACCGGCCTGTGTCTAATTATAACGAAATTCTATCACATGTGAACCTATTCACCAGTATTGGAGTAGTGTGGTTGAATATGTTTCTAACCTTCTCCTCAAAGGGAGAGTAAGATAGGATAAATAGTAAGAAGAGAGATACGATTCCAATTACATTCCGATCAGATACCCACCGAACCGCAGTTTTGTTAATAGACTAGGAAAACAGCAACAAATACAATAAAATTAACAACTTGTTAGTAGAATTAACACTCAGTTCGGACAACTGATATGCTATCTCTCTCACTCATATAGCCAAAATAAAGAGACGAAAATATTTTTTCTACCTGTTGGTAAAGTAAATTATTAAATTAATTTTCCCGAGGATTGTGGAATCCGTTTAAGTTCACGAATTCCTTTCAGACGAAATTTTACTAATTGATGTTTGAAATTAGACTGTTCGAGGATTGTCTATATTTAATTATCAAACGCTTTCATCTTCAAAATAGAGATTAAATCGTAACAAATTACTTCCAAGGTTTCACCGAGAAATTGTGAGATTCCTTTAAAAAAAATGTTAGGAAAATATATATAAGTAACGTAGCAACTGTTATTTTTTATATTTTTAATTCACCAACAACTTTAGTTTTGACAATCAAACAAAAAGTTAAGTGCAGAAATATTGCATTTCTTTATTAAAATTTTTGTGTAATTGTATGCTTTGCCATTTACAGATAAACTAAGCATGTTTCATATGTACAGGGTTATTGGTAATTCGATGTATATCCATTAGGAGGTAATAGTGGTGACTATTTGAAATAATTTTAACCCCCATATGCATTATCCAAAAGTGAACCATTTTTGAGCTATCACGTCTTTTAGATTTTTTCAAAATATGTCGAAAATGCAACCTCGAAAATGTTTTAAAAATGATTAAACAATGGATATTTGTCAATATTTAAACAATAATTATCGGTCCAAATTTAAAAATGCGAGACGGAAAACGAAATTATTTCAATATTTTTTAGATATTTTTTCCTCAAAAATGCCTTAAAAACTAAAAAAATCATTATCAAAGTTGGCCTGCAGATTATTTTAAAAACATAACCGTTATCTTAGCTTTCCAAAAATGTATAAAAAGAAGGAAATTAAAATGACCAAAAAGGACGTTGGTGGAAATTCGTAGTCGGACATGAACGAAATCGTACTAAAGGTAGCTTCAAAATTCCCATAAAATTAACTAAAAATATCAACCAATGAAAAAAAACTTACTTACTTAACTGACTTACTTAATACAAAAATAAACTTACACTAACTACAAGGGACTTAACATCTTAGTTCCCAAGGTTGGTGGCACATTGACGATGTAAGGAATAGTTAATATTTCTTGCAGTGTCTATGGGTGATCGTGACCACTTACTATCAGGAGGCTCGTGCGCCAACCTATACAATAAAAAAAGTGTCTGTCTTGCAATAGTATTTGTAATGAGATGCTGTTGAAAGTTAATATAAAGAACGACATAACCCTCTTTGTCAATTTTCAAAAACAGTTTTTCTTTTTTTTTTTTAGAATTAGATTAAATACTCTGATATAGGCGTTGAGTAAGGAAATTCATTGGAATATTTTTGAAGTCGAGACGATGAATTGCTATTATTAATTATTTTTATACTCTTAGTTTATTATTTATCATATTGAGACATATATACCTATTAAAACGTAATGAAAAAGAAAATACAACAAAATAAATAATGAATATTATTGAATCAGTTTACGCAACAATTATATTAATTGTTTTATTAAATCGACATAACTTTGTCGAGTATTTCAAATTCAGTTCAATTAAGCGAATTAAGCGCTTTTTTAATTTGAGATTCGTTATCCTAATAAATTCCTCATTCGTTTTACGCTTCGTGTTACAAATTGATTAATTCTTCTTCCGCGGCGATGTAACTTTTTAATTTTCGAGAAACTGATTTTGTAGAGCTGACAATTTCAAAAACCATCAACCTAGTAAAGATAGAAAGGGAAATTCACACAAATAGGAATAAATACAATCTATAATAAATAAAAAATCAAATAATTGCTTAACTCTCACTGCGCGTCGCTTAAAGACGACTCAAGTAATTGGATTTGTTTTAAACGTATTTTCATAATAGTCCGACTTTAATTTTTACAAAAAAGTTTTTACTAAATAAAAAACAAAAAAATTCAGGAATTTTACATATAACCTTTTTAGAGGATTTGGACGCTAGCCCGTCGTTTTCATAAACAAAAGTTTATCGAGAGCACAAGCCGTTTGCCGTTACGGCTTACGAGCCAGTCTTACGTCCGAAGCGCGCGAATATTTTTCGATGTTTCGATTTTTGAAATCCAAAAAAAAAATACATAGTAAATTATTTTTGTTCATTGTAATCCTTTAAAATCATACTTCATTCAACGTTTGTATGGAAAAAGATCGAAAAGTTAAACCTCTCTCGGTAGCGTCACCGACTTTTTTGAATCCCTCGTTTGTGTACGAGTGGACATGTTGAAACAAGGCCGGTTTGCCATTGTTAGTTCTATACAGGACGCGCCTATAAACCTATTTTTTACATTTGATTGTTACGCTGTGTGCCTTCTCTATTTAAAGTCTAGTCGCGAAAAAAATAACGATGTGTATTCGATATTTGAATTCGTGTGTATGGATTACGATATAAGTTATTTTACTTCTTTTGTTTTAGTTTTCAGCCAATTTTTTATTATAATAATTTAAACTGATTCCAAATTTAAATTCTTTATTCGAATTCAAAATTGATTGGTACATTAAAAAAAAATATCACAAAAGAGTTTTTATTTTGGTTAAGGAATTCTGTTATAGACAATATCCCCACAAAAGAGTTTCGGAATGGCTGATAAAATATCCTATTTCCTATTCAAGCAAAGTCGACTTACCAATTTTAATTAATACCTCTCCAGCAGTGCGATTCTGCAAGAATTATCTTTATATCTCATCCGTGAAATATTGACAGCCGAAATACGGTGATAAGCCATTTTGATACGTATATCCTATCAATTTTATAATTACTATCGTCAAAATCGCATATCATATTCTGACATTTCACGCACGAGTTCTGTAGTGAGTTTCGAATTTCGTCTTACAAAATACTAACACCAACATGACCACTTAGACAAATAAAAAAAAATATGGTCATACGACACTAGAATGGAACTTCTCAATATATCCGAAACGTATATTTCTAATGAAATATCTTTGTGTATTTCTCGGTACTAAGTATTTGTTATTCTAACAAAACGAAGTAAGTAAACCTTGATACTACGGTACATAGAACGTTTTAATTCTCATGTATGTCAGCAAATTAATAAAAAAGGAATAACCTCCTCATTTGACGTCTTGTATAGTTTCGATTCCTATTTTAAATAATTTAAGTAAAAATTCTATTCACAAAGTAGGTATTAGCTTACTATAATTAACGACGTCGGTAAGTATAATCTTGATAAGTTTAAAATGTAGCTTAGTATTTCAAGTCAGCGACCGTAGTGACCTACATTTTCAGCTCGTCTCGTTTTCTGAGTTAATTAAATAAAACAAGACCCGATCCGACATCGATTCATAGTTCCCCACGGCCATACGATCTAGTTTCGCAATGGAAAGAAATAAAACTAATCGGACTATTCTCACACCTAACTTTGTTCCGTTTTATTTATGCGATATTACTTACTTTTCATACTGTTTTGAGGAGAAAGTTTAAAGATTGCTCCAATCGATATGTAAAATCGAAATACAAATATTTTATATATCGTTAGGGAATTATTTTGGCTGCCTAGCTAGGTCTAATTGCTTAGACAGAGTAATAAAACCTTCGCCAGGTTTCAAATTCATTCCTTTATCGAGTCTTAAACTTAGTACCTTTTGAATCTAAACATCCAATCATTGCGGCGCAATATGTCATTCTCGATCGGTAAAGGTTATCGCTCATACTGAGCACACGAAAATAGATCTTAAGGTAACGAACCTTCTCTTACTCCTATTACAATTATATCAACTGAAAATTAAACTGAATGTCGAGGTATTTCGATATTTTTTTATCGATAGTCGAGTTCGGAAACATTGTTATCGACAAAAGTAAGCTGCTGGTTTCTTGGTCTTAATACATAAAAACAAAAAAGAATCGATACATATCCCAAAACAAACTACGTTCCAATTAAACAGTAATATATACTCGACGATATCCACTCTAATCCCTCATTCACATAGTTCGATGGGAGCCGTCTCATCCAAAATCCATCCAAACCAGATCGACTCGGAGTGAGATCAAGCGGCGTTAAGTGCTTTCAGAGGCGGAAATGTAAACACTGTCATCTTAACTTGACACGATTATTTTTTTTATTCCTTTTTCTCATCTTTTGACACGATGCCCAGTACTAAAACATCGTTTTAATTACTAATAAAAAAAATACTGAAACAACTTAAGAAAGTAAAATTAATAAAGACATATGAAGTAGAATATATTAAATGAATATATTGAAAGTAAAATTAATAAAGACATATGCAGTCGAACATATTGAATCTGTTTTTTTTTGTAATAATAATAATGCATTTAGCAATCATGACAGTTACATCATTACATAGTATAAAACAAAATCATTTACTGTTGTTTGACCCAATGTATGTTTAGATCTTTAAAGTTTAAACTTGGAAAATTATTTTTAATTGAAACTGAAGCTCATTGTTAAAAAGTAAGTCATATTACTCAAAATTAGATTATATTATAGATAAATAAGCGAGGACTCACGAATTATTCATTTCAAGGCAGGAAATAAAAAGTTGGAATAAATATATCTCACTTTACTAGATACTCTGCAAATAAAAAAGTAACTTCTCATTATAATTTACTAATCGAACAGGTGGTACATTTAATTCAACACTATAACATCAAGAATGCTTTTATGATCCTATTTATTTCGAAAATATTTTGATTTACATCAAATTTTATGAGCGTAATAATGTTCGCCTTCACGCTGTTTCCGATCAAAACATACAAACCAATATTAGCCACAAAATGATAAAATAGAAGAGTATCGTAACCGATGATTTCCGGTTCAAAGAACCACTGAGTTTTCATATGCTTAATTTGTTTCTGTAAAAACATCGTGAGAAAACCCGCATCTGACTGATTTCAACGAAATTCTGCTTCATGTGTATCCACTAACCCGCACTGGAGCAGCGTGGTGGGATATGCTTCAAATCTCAAAGGGAGAGGAGGCCTTAGTCTAGCAGTGATAAATTTACAGGCTGTTGATGTGAGAAAATAGATGCTACATCTGAAAATCGTACAAAAATATTAGAAGCAATTCGAAGCACTTAAAAATTAAACACATGATTTTGGTATTCCTCCATTTTTAGGAAAAAAAAATGGATAATATTTAATAATTACATGAAGTGAAGGCAGTGCTGAAAGGTTTCGTTAGTTAAATACGAACAGGAGCGTGTACTTTAGCGCTGGGAATTAATGACAAGACAGCTTAACAACTGCGATTTATAACAAGTTAGCTGTAAAAGTAAATTAAAAACTTAATTGCCCATAAATTTTAACGCTAATGAAGGTGACTGATATTATTAATTTTATTTTTTAAACCTTAAATGTTATAAGATTAATTATAATAAAATGTTATGAGTAACATACTTGAGATATATCAAACTCTATATATTTTACGACCTCCGTGGTCGAGTAGTGTGTACACAGGTTTTCATGGATACGCTGCTCTGAGGTCCCGGGTTCGATTTCCGGCCGAGTCGATGTGGTATACGTTTATTAGTTTTCTATATTAGCATGGGTCTGGGTGTTTGTGGTACCGTCGTTACTTCGGATTTTCCATAGCACAAGTGTTTTGGCTACTTACATTGGGATCAGTAATCAGGATATTCTACAATAGCTTATTATTTCTGTGTTAGGCAGCTTTTGTGATATTAAGTCGTTGGTGGGAGGCACTCGACGTAACGGTGGATTGGTGGTATGCAGAGGGCTGCGCTCGGTAATACATAATATTCGTACATTGCTGCGTGACATTATTATTATTTTATGTGTAATTCTAAAATAAAAGTACTCTTAGTAGTTACTTAGTTATCTGATGTAATAAATAGTTTTATTAGTTATTAATGGCCTGCATAGATTTTTGAATATTGAAAAAGAATAACTACTGAGTTCCTTGCCGGTTCTTCTCGGTAGAACTTACTTTCCGAACTGGCGGTAGCTTCACTTAAAATAGTTGTTAAATGACGATTCAAAAGGGCTTGTAAAAGCCTACTTGAATTAAGTATATTTTGATTGTGATTATTTAGGTAGGTGGAATGGCTAACAGGCTTTGTGGTAGCCAAGAACTACAGTAGTATACTGCTTGAGACTAGTATATAAAATATAAACCTTCCAAAAAGTTAAAAAGAACAAATCCAACCTCCGTATCTGTAAATCAAAATTGAATCACAAATCAACAATAAATTAAAAAATATGTATGTTTTAAAAAAATAATTCTCGTATTTCGTTAAATTATGTAAATTAATTTACTACAAGATCAATCTGAGCGAATCTATTCAAATAATCTCGATTCAAGATGAAAAACTAAAATAATAAAACTCAACAGGACATCTCCGTCGCATTTCGCAAGGTTGGAGTTCTTAACTTTTTCCAATTAAATTAAGTTTAAATTGTCATAATTGAATAGAATAAAAAAATATGCGACCAGAGGAAGTTAAAGTCGGAGGAAAGTAAGTTAAATTAGCCCAGAAGCCAGGGGTTATCTCAGAGCCCGGGCTATAATTGAACTCCGACGTAAGAAGGGCTAGAGGTGACGGTTAGTTTTACTTGTTGGAGCAAATTCCTAACTAGATTCTTATCTAGTTTGAGTTTTTATCGTGACAGAATTAAAAATATTATGTTCAAATTTTCAACCGTTCGTATTATTTACACATTCTGGTTTATATCTATGTTATTATAAAGTTTTAGTATTTAATATAAAATTAATTCCGTAGTATTTGCTTAGAAAAGTAATAAACATCCGTACATACAAATATTGGCCTTAAAAATTTTAGATGCAAGGTTGCTCTCATTTGAACGAATTACCAACATGCTTCTTAACTGAACTTGTTTTGGTTTGGTAAATATTTATCTGATTAATAAATATAATAATTGTTAAGTTATAATTTTCAATGCCTTTTATATTCTATTTTAAAGTATTTTTAACCGTCTTAGTGAAGGAGGGTTAAGGTAATGAATTCGACATATGTATGTATGTAAAATTGGTTGAATAATATTTGAATATTAATATATATATGTAGTCCATTTAGGCTTGCAAACACGTAAGCTTAATTTCGTAAGTGGTAGATGAGAGGTTCTTAGATGATCATTTTTAATATATACAAATTGTGTTAAGTTTTTGTTTGGAAAGTTTAATAGGTTTCAATGTACACGTCCCGCCTTCGCATGGGTACAAGTTCTAAAAAAAATGTATAGGCTACATTGGAATCGTATTTCACGACATTTTTCACGGTTCACAATATTACGAAAGATCACCGTCTGTCTCGTCTGATTGTAATGTAACTAATTTTGTAATCTTACGGTGACACACAGAATATATAGATTATTTAATAAACAAATGATTGGCCATGTGGTTGTTCTAATAAAAAGTAGACGATATATAATGTCTAACAAATATAGTTACATAAATGTACGTTAGTATTTTTAATTTTATGATATATGCTTCCCGTTCAAAATTTACTACCAAATATTTTTATGACATATTATAGTGAACGAATTTGATGAGTCATGAATTAATACTTGTTGACTTCCGGGCAGGATATATTACATGCATATTAAATTGTAATTAACTAACATGACTGTTTCTTTAAATGTTGAAAAAGAGTAACTAATGAGTTTCTTGGCGGTTATTCTCCGTAACATCTACTTTCTGAATCAGTGTGGTGGTAGGTTATATGGTCAAAAGTGCTTGTAAAAGCCTACTTGAATAAAGTATATTTTGATTTTGGTAAAACAAAGTACCTTCCCGCCCTCTATACGTTTACATCTTTTAAACTACGCAACATCTTTAATGCAGTTTTCATCAACCATTCAAGAGGTAGATTTATATGTATAATACATGCATATCAAAGTTGAGAAATACCGAGAATTTCAACGTTCACAACTGAAAAAATGAGAGAGATTTTCTTTTCATGTTCTTCCATCTAAAAGTTTTATATACTCTTTTCGCATTCGCATGAAGCCGAAAGAGTATTTAATTCTATATACATAATTGATTTTAGCATACCAAGTGCAGACTTTATTTAAAGAAAATGTATATTGATACAGGTTGTATACTGGTAGAGATTGTTAGAGAAACTATTTATTACTCGCCAGACTGATATACAAATATATTAAAATTGTAACTGATTGAATTCTATACATAGAAGATATTTGACGACCTCCGTGGTCGATTGGTGTGTACACCGGTTTCTTAGGTACGCCAATCCGAGGTCCAGGGTTCGATTCCCGGCTGAGTCGTATGTGAGATGTATGTGATATATTTGATAAAAAATAGTACAGGGGTAAAAATGGTATTTATTAATGCAATAGATCACAAAAATATGTTTTTTTAGGAATTGCGATTCAAGGGGGAAATGTTGCTAGCATTGATGCCACCATTTCACGCGGTCAAGATTTATACAGTAACTAGTTTTAGTTCATATTTATATATATATATATATATATATATATATATTTAAGCATTTAATGTTGTTAATTCTTATGTTAATAAATTATTAATATAAAATATTTTTAGAATTTTTAGTCTGTCTGTTTTCTATTCGTTTGTTACTTCTAATCTCATCAACCATATAATAAATATCCCCACTTTTGACGCATACAGTCACGCGAACGGAGCCTGGAGCACCAGGTGTTATATATATATAATACGTAGCCTAAATTTATATTACTATATACACAGTAATCATAACATTATTAAGTATATCAAATAACGTGAGCCAGTCGCATACACCATAAAATTTTATATCGCTCGTTTGAAGCGTATCAGCAACTTGAATGCTTGTCATATAACTCCCTGATTGATTTAGTGGTTGGCTTATGAGAGTTTCGCTCCCGAGGTTCTCAGTTCAAACCCAGATTCGATTTATTAAATACTAGACAAGCTTCGCACGGGTGCAATACTGATACTAAATATACTACAGATTTTTTTTATTTACGACATCACATTAGAAACTTCTAACATGATTAGTGTTTCCTTACTATATTGTCCGTGTATTACATACAAAAACGTTCCTCTCGAATCAATCTGTCTATTAAAAAAACCGCATCAAAATCCGTTGCTTACATTTAAAGATCTAAACATAAATAGGGACTAATAATGGTAAACTGCTTTATTTTATACTATGTACTAATTGTTGCGTATATTGGTTAGAATCAATCGGCAAAATAAGGGTAGGGTAGACCGAATAGATGGGTAGACGACTTAAAGGAATTAAAAATATCGGCAAGGACTGAGATTACTGAAAAGGACTGAAGGAGGTCTTCACCCGAGGAGGAGTCCATAATCAAACTGACCTATACCAAACATTTAGACATAATCAACATACTCAAATCTTATACTTTACTTTTATTAATTGGTGGTAGTGCTTTTTGCAAAGCCCGTCTGGGTAGGTACCACTCACTCACCAGTAATTCTACCAAGTAACAATAATTATTATTATTGTATTCCGGTTTGAAGGGTGAGTGAGCCAGTGTAACTACAGACACAAGGGACATAACATTTTAGTTCCCAAGGTTGGTCGCACGTCGACGATGTAAGGAATAGTTAATATTTCTTACAGCGTCATTGTCTATAGGTGAAGGTGACCACTTACCATTAGATGGCCCATATGCTCGTCCGCCAAGCTATACCATAAAAAAATACTAATAAAGACTCTACTTATAAAAATAAAGACTTTAATTATAATTTGTTTAGAAAATTGTTGTATAGAGTTGGCAGTGCTTATAGCCAATTAGACGAATACTGAGAAAAGTAAGCAAAGGCTTTATTTCTGCTTCTCAAAGATTGTCTTTCGTGTTGGATTACGAGATAGAGTAAAAAGAGAATGCACGAGTGTTTGTGAACTTTGTAATATTTCTCTTCCTGTTTTTATTAAATTGTTCGAAGAACGGGCAATGGATCTCAAGATGGGAAGTGGTCACGACTACCCACAAACATAGTTGCTGTTAGAATTATTAACGATTCCTTATATCGCCAATTAAGCCAACGTAGATAGCTAAGATGTTATGTCCCTTGAGCCTGTAGTTACACGCCTTTCAAATTGTAACACAATAACACAGAGCATTGGTGTTGTTGCAAATGTCCCCGGGCAATGGTAGAAACGTATCAGGTGAGCCACCTGCTCGTTTAACACCTGTACCACATTACAAAAAATCTTAAACAGACGGTCTTACATACCAATTTTTGAGTCGAAAATATGAGTAATATTTCGTGTAAGTTAGTTATGAATCTATGAATAATATCTGTATCTGTACATATTCACGGACTTGACAAGAGTGACGAAACAGTCACCGTGACGAAAGTTACCAGTGCGCGCTAGTTCTAACACTGGCTTACGTCCCATCAAACCGGAATACAATAAAACCACCGTCATTATCCATATTAGTGAACCTGTCTAATTTCATATAAATTCTGCTTCATGAATATTCCACCAACCCGCATTGGAACAGCGCGTTGGAATATGTTACAATCTCTCTCCTCGAAAGGGAGTGGAGGCATTAGCCCAGCAGTGGGAAATTTACAGGCTGTTGTTGTTGTCGTAATCCTTATTTTAAATTGTGATCATAAATACTTTATCCTGAGTACAAAAGATGCCATCATCCATTAAAACTTTAATTAAAGATACAACTGGACAAAACTAATTGTAGTTTTAATCTAGTAATTGTTTCAATGCAAGAAATCGTTGATACCTGATAAAGGAAACCGTATCAAGAGACCTCTTGAAAGCAGAATTCCTTATGAATATGCGGCTCATTGTAAATTGGATTACGACGTATTCTTTTGTTTGAATTCCTGCTATTGTACCATTTTAATTTTCAACAATTTCTTTGCATATTTTTATATATAACGTTTATAAAAACCACATCAATGGGTGGAAGTTTTCCACGTTTAAAATATTACAAAATTAGAATACTTTTTTTAATTTATTTGTATATCTCCTTGTTATAGAACAGAGCTGAGATGGCCCAGTGGTTAGAACGTGCATCTTAACCGATGATTTCGGGTTCAAACCCAGGCAAGCACCACTACATATATGTGCTTAATTTGTGTTTTTAAATTCATCTCGTGCTCGGCGGTGAAGGAAAACATCGTGAGGAAACCTGCATGTGTCTAATTTCATAGAAATTCTGCCACATGTGTATTCCATCAACCCACTGTGGAACAGAGTGGTGGAATATGTTCCAAACCCTCTCCTTAATGGAAGAGGAAACCTTATCCCAGCAGTGGAAAATTTACAGGCTGTTACTTTACTATACTTTGATTTTGGTTTATATTTATTATTTTAGTATGTTTTAAGTACCAACAACATTACATCGTTAAATTGTTTTATGTTACGCGATATGGTACTTATTTGTAACGTAAATATGAACCTATTAGTACAGTAGTAATCAAAGAAATCTTCTTTGACTTTTTTAAACTTAGGACTTAAGGAATCTTCATCTAAAATAGTGAATCGACAATTGCAATGTTTATGCTTTACGTTTAATTTAGAGAACAGAGACTAAATGAACACTAATTAATAAAAAAAATACATTTATAACTTTAGCGTCTTAAATAAATATTTTAAATTAACTGATACTTCTTATGTCATTAAATAAAAAAAAAACCGTTTGAATAGGATACGTTTTTTACTCAGACTTTCCTTTCCTTTTACTCAACTGCCAACACAAAGCTCAAATATATATTTTTTTATTCCTTAAATTACAAATACACCAGAAACCTAGAGAACTAAGATGTTAAGTTACTAGCACCTTACTCTGACTGACTTACTTTAAATCGGAACACATAAATACTACTAGTATTTTGTGATGCTTTACCAAATTTTTTGAGTGGTACCCTTGCACTAAGCTTTATCCCTAGGTAAAATAACGAATAAGTCTAGTCTAATACTTTATAAGGACATATATGCTGTATATATAGACTTTATATTGACTCAGTCAAACCGCATCTGTCAAAGCAATAAAACTGGCTGTATCATGTCATATTACAATGAAGCTATTGCAGTGATATGACACACGACCGTGGAGAACAGTCTTGTGTTTTCCTAAGACTCTTACTTACTTATAAAATTTCGAAAAAGGACTTATGATGATATATTATTTTGATGAGCGTATCCTTTAAATATTATTATCATTAAGCTTAATATTGCATGATTTTTTTAAGTCGATGTTACGCTTATTTTTGTAATGATTATCCTTCAGACTTAAATTCACTGCGAGAAAATAGCACGGAAGAGACTGTGGATGCGTTAGAATTCCAAATTACTCAGTTCTTTATTTATGCTATTGGTTGGCAGACGAGCATATGGGCCAGCTGATGGTAAGAGGTCACTACCGTCTATAGACAATGTCACTGTTAACCATTCCTTTCACCGCCAATTCGGCACCAATATTGGGAATTAACTGGAGTCGCCTTGAGCATATAGTCTGGCTCACTCACCCTTCAAACTAGAACACAACATTACCAAGTACTGTTGTATGGCGTCAAAATATCTTCAGTAGTTCAGCAAAGAAAAAGGTATTACTATGACATAGTCTCTCACTTATTCTTCTTCGTACAATCTACTTTCCGATCCAGTAATATACTATTTATCTCAACACCGTTACATACCACAATATTATAATTATGAGCGCGATTGAAAAAAACATTTTCTTTTTCTGTCTTACAATAGGTTCCTCATCACTATTAGTTTCATCACTAAAGTTATCATTATCAAAAGTAGATTAAATATTGTCGACGGCATTTCCATCTAAATTACAATTCCATCGTGGAGTATCGTCTATTATATTGTAGTTTATAATTTTAATTGGAAAACTATCACTACGTCGAGTTGAATCAAGTACTAACATTATCAAATAAAAATATTGAAATAAGTGTTCTTCAAAAGTAATATAGTTTCGTTTCTTTAATATAAAGATCAAATAACAAATTTAAATTAATAATATTTCCAAAATTATCGCCCACAATAACCTGTAGTGATTGGAAATCTATTGACTACAAATTGTTAGTATATTCTCAGAAATGTTATCGTTATAACAAAGGATTCTTTCAAAACACGAGCTCGTGGAACTTTTTCATGTTCTGGTATCATCGACCTGAGAAACTCAACATACAATAAACCTTATTTCGTTATAATAAGACACATAATTATAATTTTAAATTTTTTACTTAGGATAAATAAATTTAATCCTTAAATTCAAAGAAGCTGTGTGTAACACTACAAAAATACAGACATTGCGTGTCGTGAAATTTATTAGGCGATAACTCTTTTACGAGAGGCTTTCACGATTGTTATAATGACGTTTGTTTCATAATTAAAATTTTCGACCGTTCATTGTTTGTCGGCGTAAGCTCCTTAAGTGTTATTAATTAATTTTCGGTATTATTTAACGATTGCCAAGTTATTTTGATTGAAGTAGCTGCGCCGCAAATGCTCACGAATCGACGCCATAATAGGCTTCAAAATCAAAAATAATTTCTTTTAAAATATTTTGAATAATTTATAAAGAATGTATATGTTGCCGTAACATTACAAAATCTTTTAGATTACCATCTATCTATCTTGTCAGATTGTAAACTGACGAAATATTGTGAACCGTGAAATATTATTGCAATTTAACGCATTATTTTTCGCTATATTGTAATCTATCGAAGTAAAACTGTTAGATTACAATCTGTCCCACGTCTAATTGTCAACTGTCAAAAACTCTTCCTGATTGGTCGATCTTATTGTGAGAGTGACCAATCATATCATCATCATCTATCGAAGTAAATTACATATTACATATAGATAGATAGATATATAGTAACCTAACGAATCTTTTAATCTTACGGTGACACATAATATGTGTCACCGTAAGAATATACGTTGTACCTATTATTGAACTTTTCATTATATTTCATTCCAATCATAACATGTAAATAAGCCAAACAAAGAATATTAGACAGAAAGTTGACGCGATTCAGTATAGATCCGCAAAAATCGCGTTCGAACGTCGACGAAACTTTTACAGGAATTTTTATTTAATTTAAAAGGTAAATTAAAGTGGAAATAAGTGATTAAGTGGAATAGTGCTGTATTAGAAATTAAAATATATTAATTAACATTATAAATCTTAGTAGTACAGAGTATAGATGAGTTATTAAAAAATCGCATGCAATATGTATATCTAAGTTTTTTCCTAGAGTAATTATTTCATACAAATAATAATCATAACGTCATTCTGTATCTCCATTTATTTTTAACTAAAAATTCGTTGATATAAAATCACTAATCTTTTGTAAACGATAAATCTACGCTTAAGATAACATTTATATGCTAAATATGTACAGTAAATCTTGTATATATGTAGATATGTTATTATTGGTTCGTTGTAAAGTTTTTACTTTTCTTTTTGTATTTAAGTATGGATTTTATTGATGTAAACTCTCAGTTGGTCTGACCCAATATTCGAATTTGATCTTCTGGTCTCATTCATAATGATATCGAAGTAACAGTGACTACTAATATAACACTTACATCGTATAAAACAACCACCAAAAATATAATAAGGGTAAACAATTGCCTATAGTTGCCGTGAGCACATCATAACCAAATATTTATGCTTCTACACATTTTAGGCGCCGCTAGATTACTTGTAAAAAATAACGATGAGACGGCATTTTTTACAGTACCGAGCAAAGAAAGCGACGCAGTAATGGGGAAGAAATAACTTACCGCAAAATACTGCTACGAATTGATGACCAAACGTAAGCTTAAGAAAAATAATAATAATTTTTCTTGACCATATAAACTATAAAATCAATTAAAGACCGGATGTGAACTATTTGTATTTTCATTACGAACGTAGAATACGTTAGCAGAATAGGTAACATCACACATAGATAGACATACTCTTTTTACTTTTAAGTGAAAATTCGTTGACTTAAAATCATCTTTGTAAATGAAAATGAACCTTTGTATTCTACTCTCTGGTTATATCAGTTAGTGTGCTATAAAAGATGTAACCCAGTGATTAAAGGTAGATTAAATTAAGGTTTGGGTACGAAGCGTGTATACGATTATCATAAGGTAACAAGTGCCATTTAGTACTCTTGAAATCACTTTAACTTTACGCTGTTTTCGCCAAAGAAAGTAACATAGAATAAAGGTGACAGAGATTATAATTCATTGTGATACATACATATATTATAAAAAAGTAAGGTATTGTTTTCTTTTTGATACTGGTAACCTAGGAAACCCGATATCCTGGTATGATGGTTAGATTGTATGAAACGATATGGCTCGAAAGAATTGTACTTGTAAGATGACGTCAGACAGAAAAGTTTGGAAGAAGAAGACATGCTGCGACGATCCCAAATAAATTTGGGATAAGTGCAGGAGAATAGTGATGATGAGTAAGTAAAGTGTAGTTTTAATCAAAATCTTATTTTTTTAAATTAAATGAGAGATTGGATAGGAATCCATCCTAAAGCCACTGGTTCCAAATGTAGATTTTACTGAGAAGACCAGTAAAATCTGATCTGATCGGTAGTTACTCTCTTCCAACATTAGTTGTCCAACAATATAATGGAATAGGTTAAATAAATATTGAAAAACCCCTTTTATAAGCCTTACAAAACCTATATAAATAAGGCATATATCCACAATATAATACTATGTTTAGACGACCTCCATGGTCGAGTGGTGTGTACACCGGTTTTCATGGGTACGCTACTCTGAGGTCCCGGGTTCGATTCCTGGCCGAGTAGATGTAGATTACCATTAGTTTTCTATGTTGTCTTGGGTCTGGGTGTTTGTGGTACCGTCGTTACTTCTGATTTCCATAACACAAGTGCTTCAGCTACTTACATTGGGATCAGAGTAATGTATGTGATGTTGTCTCATATTTATTATTATTATTTATTATGTACATGTTTAAAAATCCTGAAGTTAATACTTGTTATATTTCATAAAGGAAATATAAGTTGTTTTCACATAATTCCACAAGTTAATATGTAGAAACGAGAGACTATGTACAATTGAATGACTTTTTCTTATTCTTAGTGTTCATCGTTCATGTGATAGTTTTGAAAAATTACAGTTGTTAGCACTTAGTTAAAGTTAATTGCATAATAGCATTAATATACAATAAGTGCTGCTCATCTCGTGTCGGTAATTTTTATACAAATACTAGCTATTGCTGTTGGCTTTGCTCGTGTGGGAATTGAATACATTTACGTATTAACATAAAATATTACATATTCACCATATTGGTGTGTTTTCCACCCCCTAGGGTAGAAAATCCAGATACGTTACATATCTTTTTATTTTTAATAAGTATCAGAAAGATAAAATTTTATGTTTCTAACTTCAAAAATTACAGAATTCCATAAAAACTATCAGCCCCCCTTTTAAAACCCATTTAGGGGTAGAATTTACAAAATTCCTTCTTTAGTGGGTTCTACTCAATAAAACGATCTTACTCTCCATATTGAATGGCATTAATGTTTGGCGACAATTAATCAGTTAGTCAATTAATTCCATCCAATAGCAATCGGGGCCATTTTTCGCCGTTTGGCATCTAAATTAGCTTGTAAGCACATAGTCTCCACCCTAAAAACCAAATCTCAACCAATTCAACTCGGTTTTCGAAGCAGAGGTGGTTGTGAAGCAGCAGTTTTTTCGAAATGTGTATTGCTGTTGGCCCTATTGGCCTCTACAGCGTCACCGGGTGAGAGAAGCAGCAGTGCACTCTACTCGTACCTTTCTAAAAGGAAACGAGGCCGAGATACTTCTGAAAGTTGATGTAAAGAATGCTTTTAACTCCTTAGCTAGAGAAACCTTGCTTAACGAAGTCTTCTCTAATCTGCCTGAAATTTTCTCATACGTTTGGCAATGTTATAGTTCACCTTTCAAATTATTTTTTGGTGAAGATACAATTCATTCTAATGTAGGCGTTCAGCAAGGAGATCCATTAGGTCCTGCTCTTTTTAGCTTAGGTATTCATAGCTGTATTTCGAATTTAAAATCTAAATTAAAAGTTTGGTATCTAGATGATGGAACTATAGGAGGTAAAGTACATGACGTTATTGAATATTTAATTAAAATAAAAGAACAATTTGTAAAAATTGGTCTATAATTGAATTTTTCAAAAAGTGAAATTTTTTTTACGGACTTTACTCAATTTAACTCACAAAAATATTAGTTTGGCAATAGATACATTTAATAAAATAGTTACTGTGTAAATCTTGACCGCGTAGAATGGTGGCAAGAATGCTAACAGCATTTCCCCGTGGAATCGCAATTCCGATCCTCTGAGTAAAATACGAACCAGCACTCCTGTCACCAATGGAGACAATGAGGCGAGGTGTTATACTTTTGATGAAGCTTTTTGCACCACTACTCCAAGGGCCAAGCGAATGACAGCAAATGGAACAAAAAAGTAATTTGATATAAGGCACGAATATTTAGATCTTTTTTTACTTCAACTTTTTTCTTAGTGGCACCGGCTCTTAACATTGTTTTTCAATATTAGTATAGATGTAAAAGTCTCTTACCTATATTAACCCCAATTCCAATCCGGGTTAATATAGGTAGGCGACTTTTAAGAGGCAACGAGATCTAACCTCCAAATCGTCCTAAAAGTTGAGGAAATCTTAGTTCAGTAGCAGAACATTAACAAGCTGTTACTGTTGAACTTTGAAAAACAATTATTATTAACGATGCCACTTCTAATATCTCATTTTCTGTGTATTCTCATATTCCAAGGTCTCATTAACTGGGAAATATGAGGTGATTAAGTACGCTTTTCTACGCTTTGACGTTTTTTTATTTCTCTCTCGCTGACCTTCGTAAGACCTTTCTGTGACATAAATTCTACTCTTTTAATAAAGTACAAACAGGAAGAAATATTTTCTATAAGCTGAGATGGTCTAGTTTTAGTAGATAGAATATTTTCAGTGGAATGCTGGTGAATTATAATTTAGTCTTAGATTATTTTACTGATGACCCCCGTGATCGAGTAGTGTGTGCACCGGTTTTCATGAGTACGCCACTCTGAGGTCCCAGGTTCGAAACTCAGGCGAGTTGTTGCAGGAAAAGTTCATTAGTTTTTGTTGGATCTGAGTGTTTGTGATACCGTCGTTACTTCTGATTTTCCATGACACAAGTGCTTTAGCTACTAACATTGACATCAGTGTATTGTATGTGATGTTGTCCAACATTTTTATTTATTTACATATTTATTTTAACTATCAATTTATGTTTAGAATTAATTAATTAAAAATAAAACATGATAAGTATTAAATAAATAATAAACAACATTATTCATTTTAATGTACAAAAAACTCCGATCTAGGAAACTCTCTAGATAATTATCTTTAGGAACCGCTCACAACATAATTGATTTTTCACTATGTTGGACATTCGCTGAATCATTCCGATCAATCAAGGGCCACTGTAGTGACTCCATGAAGGACTGAAAACAAAGAAACAAAATTAAATTATAAGATCTAAAATATTTTCACATTTTTCTTTTCATAAATATATTATTAATTTTGTTTTTATAGTCTTTGTACTTCTAATCGATTTTGGGTGTATGTGTGTGGAATACTTCATTGAAGGAACAGGAAGTGTACTACAGATTCGATGTTCATTTAGTATGACGAGATAACCCCCCCCCCCATCTTTTATCTGTTCAATCTCGGAAAATACTCGATGTAAATAGTACAACATATTACTATAAGAAACCTGACCACACTATGGGTTCACAAAATAAATGTAACGTTCAAAAACTTCTCAGCATTAACAGGCAAGTCTTAGCATATTATCGTAATAGACAATCTATGTCAGAAGTTTAAATTGTTATATAGGTAAAGTTTGATTTGAAACGAATATCGCTTCTTCATTGCCATTGCGTTGCCACTACAAAAGTAAAAGACTACTATTGCTGCTTGTTTGTTATAGTTTCTATATTTATTTTTTAAAAAAGAAAAAACAGTAGGGTACAACGGCTTATATATGTGTTGGTGGTTTAAGAAAAAATAACGAAACTCGTTCCAAGAATGAAGAAAACAGTGCATTCCTGTTTACCCATACATACTCACACATATACATACGTGTACACAAATAATACACTCCATGAAGTTATCTAGTTTCCATTAATAAAAGCTATGGTGTCTGAAGTCCTCTATGTCAAATCAAATCAAAAAACTTTATTCAAGTAGGCATTTTTGAATCGTCATTTTACAATTAAGTGAAGCTACCACCGGTTCGGAAAGTAGATTCTACCGAGAAGAACCGGCAAGAAAATGAGTAGTTATTCTTTTTCAACATTTAAAAATTACAATGTGTCGTTAGTTAAATACAATTATTTAAATTAATATATCCTGCTTGGAAGTCAACAGGTATTAACTCCACGCTTTTTATCATCTATAAAATCTATGGCTATGAAGACATCATAATCTGATGACAATCTAATTCTAGTCAGATTGACTAGGATATTTCCTGTTATTCATAAAGGCTATAATTTAGCTGTATTCAGATACGTATCAGTCACATTCTATTTCTAAGCCACCAATTTAACAAAATATATAAATAGTAAATAGTGTCCGAAAATAACGTGTAATTATAGTCACAACAATAACTCGCGTGTCGACCTTGTCTTTACAAGTTCTTATATCGTGTTAAGTTGATAGTCCAGCAAGAGAGTACACTCTATAGTGTACAGTAAGAGAGTACACTCTATAGTATACTCTCTTGCTGGACTTAAAACTTTTTTAGTTTGTCTTAAAACGTTTTTTTTTAATTTCATATTATGCCATGATATTTTTTAAGACAAGAGTATAATCTTTTTTATTGGAAACGAGTAGGACCTTGTGACTACCACCGCTCATAGATATCTGCAACACCAAGGGGCTTTCAGGTGCGTTGCCGGCCTTTAAGAAAGGAGAACGCTCTTTTCTTGAAGGTTCCCAGGTCGTATCGTATACATATATATAATAGAATGGGAATTGTGTGCCTCCATTAATTTCAATTAGAAATTCAGTTGTCATTAATCTACTTTATATACATAAATATTTCTATAAAATGAAGTTGGAGTGTTTGTAATATTATAAAAACCGTTCATTACTAATTTTTTTTTTGTTTTTTTTTTATGTATTTGGTGGCTATCGTTCAGGAGGCTTAACTGATGGAGAGTGACTACAACCACCCATGTATATCACACATACATATCAGGATGCTTACCTAATGGAGAGTGACTACCACGCACCCATGATCATCACGCATACACATACAAAAATAATTATTTTTTATTTTGGTTTGTCTGTCTATTTGTTCCGACTAGTCTCTGAAACGGCTGGACCGATTTTGAAGGAAATTTTACCGACAGACAGATGATGTAATAAGGAGTATCTTAGGCTACAACAATATATTTTTATTTAAAATTCAAAATTCACGAAGTCGCGGGCACAGCTAGTTTGTCAATTATAACACCTGAATTCTTAAAGCAACTTAATTTATCGTACATAAAACAAAATAATCGAGTTAGTTTGTACGCCCAAGTACGCTTTAATGGATAGCTGGCCTTATTCCACGGAATATAATAATAATTTCTCTACTCACGTTAATTTACTACACAAAATCGTCTTGCTTTGTTCAAGACCACATTTTAAGCATCGTTTATTTTCTACTAAAATAAAGCTAACCTTATAATTAAATAATTTAGATATTAATAGCAATTACTCAGAAAATAATTTTGTATTATACCGGGAAAATTGGATATTTTTAAAAATGTTCCAAAGTGCTTTTAACTTTTAGGACCCTTTTTTACTTCTCGGTAGTAAATATTTTACACGTGTTCGGGCCTCATAATTTCCATTTATTTTTACGTAAATGATAAAAAGGCTTGAAATAAGTATTACACAATATTTACAGGAAACATATACGGTGTGGTATATGATTTTTACATGTATATTTTTCAATGGTGAAATAGAATAACTACTAAGTTTCTTAACGGTTTTACTAAGTAAAATATATGTAAGATTTTAAAGCGAAAATAGGTCTAATTACCATTCTGTGCACTCACCGCGTGATGGTAAGTGGTCACAATAGTGGTCATGTTGAGAACTAATATGTTAAGATTCAAAAGTGTAATGAGAATAGGTTCACTTACCACCACTCTGTTAACTCACCACCTGATGGTAAGTGATCACAATAGTGGTCACGTCGCGAGAACTAAGATGTTACGTTTCTCGACGTAAGTACACAAATCGGATATTATTATTAAGTATGCTTTAATTTTGATATATAAATACGTATATTTAAAACTTTGTCGTATTTATAAACAATATCGATCAAGCGCAGAAACAACAGCTTTACGTGCTTTCCGAGGCACTGAAACTCATAACACAAGTCGGCCAAATACTGATAAATTTTCCCCAGAAAAATCCAATAGCTTTTGACGCATTCTATGATTTGAATCCAGAACAATTAATTTAAAAAATGATATTATAATATACACCCTATAAGACTTACGTAAGATTTTTATATCAATATCAGTATTAGTATAAATTACAACACCTTTTCAGAAAACATTCATTAACCAAATATCCGAATACATAGATATTATTCACGTAACGAAATTACTTAGATAATTCGCTAAAATCGGTATTATTCCATTTGACGTGTAAGAGAGCAACTTGAGCCCTTCCATCATCAGGAATTAAGAGATGAGTGCGTCTCAGCGGGGTCGATGTGATAATCCCACAACACTTTCATTCCACGTAGATGTTTCTAGAATAATAAGCTAGAAAAACATTATGTTTTTGATATATATGCTTTATCTGATTATGGAAGATTATGATGCTTTTCCTGGTATTCAAAATTAAAAGACGATGATGATTTAAGTGGTTATCTATACGTCCCTGAAATAAAAAACGATGGGCATGGTGTTTGTTAAACAAAACCCAGTGATATAATTGGGCCTTATTGCCGTGTTGATTATGGTGATGTTCATCTAAGCACCGTGTTGCGTCCGAAACGGGGTTATATTTTTGACTACGAATAAGCAAATTAAATGCTTTTTATATTCAATAAAGCTTTTGATTACTGTAGTGTATTTGTTGTATGTAGTTGTTAATAGTGTATTGAGAACTTTTCTATCTCATTGTAGAATAAGTAGTGTGTTAGTATTGATATATATCAAGCCCTTGTCTTTTCTATTTATAAATTGTCGTTTATTGCAATCGAATTGAAACTGTTACTACTGATTTTCTTCAGATATTAAAATCAAAAGACTTTCAAGAAGTGCTTGTTACATTCAAAGTGTTTAATGATTGATGATTGTGGTTCGATCAAATCTGAATCAAAATAAAATCGATAACGCATCGTAACCGTTGCAATCATAAATTCGTAGAATTATTGAGAGAGGGCTCAATCTTCTGCTATCGGTACTTCTTACTAGGAAAACAGCTATTCAACAAAACAAATATATTTTTCAAGAAAAACCTTGAATACATTTATAATGTAATTGGAAGGTAATGAAATTTAATATACGATCCAAATAATATAATAGTAACAATATATTCAGTGGTATTAAACATAACGAAATTAGTAAGAAATTTCGCGAAATGGTTATTATTTCACTTGAAGTATGGGGAGATACATGATCCTTTCCATCTTCAGGAATTAAGATACGAATACACCTTAGTGAGTTTGTCTACGTTTATATAAATAAACTAGATGTGCCAGCGACTTTGCGAGTGTTTGTATTTAACAAAAAAAGTAAACAGTTTTTGTCTTAGCCTTAGTCAATCCTTATTACATCAGCTATCTGTCAGTGAGAATACCGTCAACATAGCTCCGGTCGTTTCCGTTATTATTTAAAACTTTTTTGTCGAAACAAACAGACAGATATACAAATATTGTATATGTACCGTGTATACATATGTACATATGCAGTAAGTAAAAAACGGTTATTTTAACATTTCAAACAGACACGCCAATTTTGTTATATGTATACAGATAATTATGTAAACGAAAGTATACAAATATCTTATTGACGTTAAAGTTTTAATTATTACCTATAAAATATTGATTATTTAATGCGCCACCAATCGATTGACGATGTAAGGAATAGTTGATATTTCGTAGTGTCATTGTCTATGGGTGATGGTGACCACTTACCATCAGGTGGCCCATAGGCTCGTCCGCGAAGCTATTCAATAAAAAAAAATAATAAACTAAAAAGAACTATGAATAAAAGTAAAGTATTAATTGTTCGGTTTTTTTCTCAAATTTAGGTAAGACGTCACCAAAAATGACACACATTTATATTCAGAACAAAGTGATGCCATGACACAGAATTTCTTCTTCATATAATTCCAAGTTTTAAATATTCACACAGAAAATAAACTAAAGTTCCACAAATAGATCTGGACATTGAAAAAGACGGGACAGTGGAACTTGGACGTAGCAATCTGTTGTACGAGTTAACTCGATCTGTAGACGATAAATTTATTACGCCTCAGGATTGAAAATACTACGAATTATTTTATCTCGCAATTACGTTTTAAATAAAGAATACTAACTTAGACCATCAGGCGATTAAAACTAGATTTAATGAGAGAAATGCAAAGAAAAGAGAGAGACTATTGTGTAAATGGAAGTGCGTTATAAGTTTAACGTATGTATGTTTTGTCTCAAGCATCGTAGCTTCTAAACGGAACCAATTTTGATTTTTGCTTCAGATTGATAATTCTCAAGCATAACTAAGAATTATTTAGTGTAGGTCTTATCCTGTGAAGACGCGTAATGTTTACTATCATTTTATAACATCTCGAAAAGTATATATCACAAATTATAACACCTAATTAATTCACTTACCTTTTTTTGTGCCAGCATGAAGGGTTTATGCTATTTTAATTACAGGCACAAGGGATATACGGTATTAATTTCCAAATTTAGCAGCGCATTAATCATATACAAGTGAAATGGTATTCTCGAAAGAGAAGGTATACCTCTGAGAGGTATTACTGGTCCTATTGTAACTTTAAGTCAACAAAGTCAAAAATGTTAATACCATGTATATGGCAATTGTATACGAACACCTCAGGCCTGAAAAGAAACGGTGAAAGAAAGTCATCGGGATCATATGAATGATGATATATAGACCTTCTAATTTGTTTCCAGGCATATGACGAAGTTAAAATTTATGAAGCAAATCGAGTTAATATATACAAGTTCTGGTTAAAACATCAATAGTAGATATGACCTTGAAATATGCAAAATTTATAGCCCAAATCAGAATATAATGCGACTAAAATAAAAATGCTTCTGCTATTCACAATTTCCATTACCTAAGCATTATTTAAAATGCGCGTTGACTACTATTTGATTTAGTTACGCTTCCCAATTTACCAAAACATCGCATACTTCTATAGTTAAATACATTAACACGCAACATTTGCGTGACCATTACGAATTAGTATTGATTCTTACATCATAACCGACTAGGCCAAGCAAACTGTAATCAATGGAAGAGAATACAAGCGTCATAAAGATATATATGAACTTTATTATATTGATTGGATTTTATGGAACGTAATTCTGTGGCTTAGTGCTAAAAGGACGAAAATGAATTTAAATAATATTAAATGTGTGCTAAGTTTTGCCATTTCTTCATTCACCCACTTCATTTTTGCCTTTTCCAAGCTGATCAATACTTATACTGAAACTAATAATCCTCATGTTATTTAAAATATCCAACCATTTTTAAAGGAGAATGAGTTAACGGTACGTGATCGTCTATCCGAAATTTTAACCTTCCCTTACATTGCCAAAACGCCACCAATCTTGAGAACTGAGATGTTATGTCTTGCAGATATACTGGCTCACTCACCGTTAAACTGGAATACAACAGAAGTAAGTGATGCTACTCTCTGGTATAATATTTACATATATTGAATGGGTGGTACCTCTCTGATAGGCATGCACAGAGTAATATTTGCAGCACAATTTTAATAATCAAAAACAAGAGCTATTGATATTGGTCCTTTTAGAAATAGGCCATAAAATTACATTATTAAATTTGATACTTTCAGTTTCCATTCGAATCGAGTGCCTAGTCTTAGAGATTGACTACCAAAAATTTGAACATGAGAACTTTAGATGTTAAGCCAAATATTGTTTCAACATCAGCCATGTTGACCGACCGTGGTGTGTCTTTTTGTTATTTGAATTTTATTAGTTTAGTATGTTTCAGTATTATGTACCATTATAATTGTATCTTCTTAATTGATGTGTGGATGTAGTTAATTTAATTTAAATTAATGGATTTTAAATAAACATGGTTATTTTTAATATTAAAGTTATTAATTTTGGGATATTTATAATGTTTTATTTTTTTATTTTAGTTTAGTGAAGCTCGATATCTCGTCATTATCTACGAATGTTAAGTCTCACGAGACTGAAATTTGATGAAGAAGTAGATGTTGATAATTTTAGAAGTGTCCATATCAGACTACCTCCTCTCTCGTACGTTTGTTGCGTTGTCGAGCTCCACCGGACAAAAATAAAAAAATGGTAAATATCCCGAAATTAAAAACTTTAATAAATTAATCGAGAGCTGAGATGGCCCAGTGATAAGAACGCGTGCATCGTGATTGCGGGATCAAACCCAGGCAAGCACCACTATATATATGTGCGTGATTTGTGTTTATAGTTCATCTCGTACTCGGCGGTGCCGAATCAAAATTCTGCCACATCTCCTTAATGGAAGAGGAGGCTTTATCTCAGCAGTGGTAAATTTACAGGCTGTGCCTGTTTCTTTACTTTACTTTAAAAAATTAATGCAGTGTTAGAGATAAAAGAATTAAGAAAATACAATTGCTTACCCAGGATTTACAGTGTTTTGATTTAATTTCATATAAATATATATCAGCTGCTTATTTATAGATGTTTAATTTAGTATAAAAATATATCAACTGTTACCTGCTGCTTATTTATAGATGTTGTTTAGGGACTGACTTGATAAAGAATATTGTGTCTCCTTCTTACATGTATCAAATCAGTGACGACAGAAAGATAGGAAGTATTTCACAAAACAGCCACTAAGCTAAGTTTATACAAAATGTGGTCAATAGTTACAATAATATTTGTATTGATGCTTAACGGATGCAAGGTGATAATATGACGAGGTGACTCAAACAATTTTACCAAAAATACGTGTGATGTTTTTTTAAAAAAGGAACAGTTTTTTTTTTTAATTTGTTTATTTAATCCGATTGAGCCTCAAGCTTGTCAGAAATCGTTTTGTTATTTACAACCTTGTGTAGGCGTAGCTTTTAAATAATTACAGGCATCAATAAAGGTGAATCACTGTCGGAATTCCGTTACACTAATTAATTTAATTATTTACCTAGGATTACTATTTATTATGTATATAGTTACATTTGTTCTGATAATTAATTTGAATATACATAGTTTATTATATATAATTTGTTCTGACATAATGTTAAGTATTGCTTTAATTACCTTTAGTTTTGTTTTACTATTACTTTCCTCATATATACCTATTTTATTCGATACAAGATTTTGTAGATGATAAAAAAGCGTAGAATTAATACCTGTTAACTTCCAGGCAGGATACATTACATACATATATAATTGTATTTAACTAATATGATTGTATTTTTTAAATGTTGAAAAAGAGTAACTACTGAGTTTCTTGGCGGTTCTTCTTGGTAGAGTCTACTTTCCGAAACGGTGGTAGCTTCACTTAATTGATAAATTACGATCCAAAATTGCTTGTAAAAGCCCACTTGAATAAAGTTTATTTTGATTTTGATTTAGACTAAGACACTCGCTTTCGATTTTAGTCAAATTTCAAGGACATTTCTCATTCTTTGGTACATTTTTAATAACGAAACATATCAAATACTTATACAATAGTGAATATTTTTATTTTTAGTTTATCAATATCTGTTTTTTGTTTATGGCTACTAAAATTTATTCAAAATTAGATAAAATGTAACTTTATAGACATGTTGTCATTCTTATAATTAAAATTCCATATAAAATATATCAATATAATATATCAATAAAATTAAAATCTATCGTGATAATTATACCGTAATGAGAAAAATCTCTAGCGAAATATATACGCAGTTTTTTTTTATATCTTGATAAGTTCTGGAAATAATTTAATGATCTTATCATCAAAAGGTTACATAGATATTTTACCGCGTTTTTGCTTATAGCTCGTTATTTAATTTAGGTAGATAACGGCATTATAGATATACCAGCAAAAATCCTTATTGATTTCTCCTTTTAACTTTTTTTTATAGATAACGTAGGACGAGCATATGGGCTACCTGATGGTAAGTGGTGACCATCACCCATAGACAACGACGCTGTAAGAAATATTAACTATTACTTACATCGTCAATGCGCCACCAACCTTGGGAACTAAGATGCTATGTCCCTTGTGCCTGTAGTTACACTGGCTCACTCACCCTTCAAACTGGAACATCACGCTAGTCATTGATACTACGAACGTGTACAACTAATGTTTTTACTAACAACCCGTCCCAGCTTCGCACGGATACAATGATATATACATATAAAGCTTTTAGATGGAAGAAGCAAAAAAAAAGATTATTTTTCTGGTTGGTAAAGTTAAAATTCGGCTTTTATCCTCATATAATATGCAAGCCTTCCTCTTAAATCTTTCTGCTTTTCGATGAAAACAGCATTTAAATCCATTGAGTAGTTTAAAAGATTTATGCATACAGACGGCGGAAAGCTACTCTGTTTTTTACTATGTAATTATAGTATTGTAAAACATCTTTACATAGTATAAAACAAAGTCGCCTGTCTGTCCTTATGTATGTTTAGATCTTTTACGGAACGGATTTTGATGCGGTTTTTTTTAAATAGATAAAGTGATTCGAGAGCAAGGTTTTTGTATATAATACATGTACAATGTAGTAAAGAAACACCGATCATTTTAGATGTTTCTAATGTGATGTCCTAAATGAACAAATTCTGTAGAACATTAAGTATCAGTGCACCCGTGCGAAGCCGGAGCGGGTAACTAGTATTACATGGTATATGTTTTTTACTAATTTCATTCTTTATGTAACGAGCAATGTATTTAAATAGGAGTACAAAATGATCCCCCTACGTATTAATATACAGATTATTATTTACAAGACATTATCACGAGCAGGTGTCGGATCAGTTCAGCGATTCTGTTTTGATTGGGTAACAAAGGGTCCATTCAAACTTCATACAAATTAGACAAGTGAGGTGATAAAGTTTGTCAACTGATATATCATTTGTAGGCAAGTGATATGGATGTTGATTATTCGCACAACTACAAACACAGACAAAAAGTTTACTATCGCGTTGACGTAGTTTAATATCTATACATAATATAATAAAATTGGACTGTATGTTTGTAATATTAAAATAACCCATTTTTACTCAATGCATATGTATTTATACACGGTACATACAAAAAAATGACATTTTTTACAATTTTATTTCGGTCTGTCTGTCTGTCTGTTCCGGCTAATCTCTGGAACGGCTGGACCGATAACTGAGAAGTAACTTAGGCTACAATATATTTATTTATTTTGTTAAATTCAAACGCGTACAAGGTCGAAATACAGCTAGTTTTGAAAAATAAGGATCCCTTATTTTAACAACGGAACCCAAACGAAATCCCATGAGTAATGTAAAATATGCGCTCGGCTATCGCGTGTTCCTGTCGCGTTTTTTCGTAAAGATCACAATCACGAAATGAGATGTAAGTTATTTGGTCGCTGCGGCTAAACAAAGCAAGCGAGATCTTTGATCGCTTAATCAAACTCATACCCGATAAGCGACAAGCGATTTGTTAAACACAAAAACCAAACAACAACAACATTGACGACCTCCGTGGTCGAGTGGTGGGTACACCGGTTTTCATGGGTACGCCACTCTGAGCTCCTGGGTTCGATTCCCAGCCGAGTCGATGTAGATTATCATTTGTTTTCTAAGTTGTCTTGGGTCTGGGTGTTTGTGATACCGTCGTTACTTCTGATCTTCCGTAACACAAATGCTTTAGCTACTTACATTGGGATCAGAGTAATGTATGTGAAGTTGCCTCATATTTATTTATTTATAAAACGTTTAATATTTAAAAAGAGAAATAAATATCAAGGGTTCGGACGGAAAGGCTGCATAGCATAATTTACTGAAAGTTTTAAAGTGATTATATTTTTAATTTGTAAATAGTAACAGTTACATCTTTATTAACTGTGTATAAGTCTGATTTGACTTATAAGTCAGTACAGACATGTTCTCAGAAGTATAGAGAGATATATGATAAGGTGAATGCGGATGCAAATAATGATCATAATTAATTATATTAACAGACTAAGACACTCTCTGGTAGCCGCAACTCTTAACGGAAATATTAAATAATATTTCTTTTATAATGGTTTAAACGAAATATTAGCTAGTGTTCATGTACTACATTAATTAATTATATTAATGTCTTGTATTAAGTAGAAATAAATGACGATAAAAGTATAGACGTTTATGAAATTCAACGAATTGTATATTTAATTTTATACAAATAAGTGTTTGTTCTTTTTATAATTAAAAACATATTACAAGAACTTCAAATGAATGCTTGTCAATTCAACAGTGAATTTAAACCTCCAAACCGCCAAACCTTCTCTCCTAACGGAGAGGAGAACTTAGCCGAGCAGTGGGAAATATACATGCTGTCGTTGTTGTTGTTGTTGTTACATGTTTAGATCCAAATTGTTTTTACTCGTTAATTTGTAATTTTTTTTTCGGTAGGAATTACCAAAATACTACTAAATCAAATATCAAAAAAGTGTTTAGAATTTTTCGTGAAATCTTCGACAATATGATAACATTTAATTCGTAAATCAAAACATGAATTAAATTAACATATGAAACTATTTTTATATTTTAAGCTATGCATATAAGTAAAAGTTTCAACAAACGGATTACAGTTTTTGCGTGAATTGCGAAAAATGTATATGAAAAATATTGTTAAAAAATAATTTAAGACTATTTCAACAATGTTTTCTAGTAATTGATGGAATTCGAAAATCTCTGTAAATATATGGACGCTTTAAAAATGGCAGTCCTCTTTATTTATTGTGTTTGTTTATAGAGTAATTGGTATTTTAAATATAATAAATCTTTAACGAAAACGTTAATATTTAAATAAAGTTATTTTGTTTTATATAAAAGAATATCTGAATAGAAGTGAAAGTATACAATATAATTATGTTCAGTTATAAAAACTGTTGTTGTCATTAAACTAACTATACTAAGTAAAGCTACCACCGGTTCCGAATGCAGATTCAACCGAAAAACACTGACAAGAAAATAATACAAAGTATTGCTGTAGGTAGAATATGTAATGAGTTGGTGGTACCTCCCAAAGGAACATAAAGCCCTACATACACCATATAAATTAGAGATGCAATCTTTATTCACTCTTTATTCTCTTTATTCATTCACGGTTTATTTTCATTTTATTTCTTCGTATATCCCACGGATATGGGCTATGCTCGGCGTTTCTCTGCGGGATCGCATCAGAAATGAGGCGATCCGCCAGAGAACCAAAGTCATCGACATAGCACACCGGATTAGTAAGCTGAAGTGGCAGTGGGCTGGCCATATTTGCCGACCGTGGAGACCGCGTCTCGGCAAACGTAGTGTAGGACGTTCTCGGGCACGGTGGAGTGACGACTTACGCAAGACGGCTGGCAGGAGCTGGATGCGAGTAGCCCAAGAACGATCTCAGTGGCGTGCAATTGGAGAGGCCTATGTCCAGCAGTGGACGGAAATGGGCTGATGGATGGATGGATGGATATCCCACGGAGATGTGGTGGCCGTGGCTTTTTAAATGCCAAGACCCTACATAACCGTGAGGTATACAAACTCAGGGAGTATTTTCTCAACACTGACTTGGATATGCACCGAGATGTAGTTATAATGCACAAGGGGCTAACTCCGCTCTTCTTAGGCAAAGAGAACTGGCGCATACCCGTATTGCTAAGTACTGAAAACCGCAAGGAGTTACACGGACGCTTCTATCGGGCCCTTCATGGACCCGATTTGGACTTTATGGCGTCCGTATCTTGGCTACGGTTCGGCAACCTATTTGGTGAAACCGAAGGTTTTGTCTGTGTCTGACGAACAATTACCGGAAGTATATTGTGAGGGATGGCATGGTGGACATATGTATGTCGGGCGTGTCACACACCGGGCGAATCCCTTAGACATATTATTTCTGGTTGTTCTCGTCTTGCTAACGGAGAGTATTTGCACAGACATAATCAAGTGGCCAAGATTATCCATCAATAACTTGCACTTCGATACGGTCTTGTGGTATCAGAGTACCATACTAGAGGTATGTGCCCGACCCAGTTCTCGAGAATGGTCATATCACACTGTATTGGGACCGATCTATAATCACTGACAGAACTGTTGTCGCACGATAATTGTTGACGTCACCATCCCTCATGGCGAGAATCTCGTGAAGGATGAGAAGGATAAACAAATAAAATATCTTGACTTAGCTCACGAGGTTTTAAATATATTTTATATACTTTGTATTTTATATTTAAAAGTGTGTTATATATATGAGTAAAAATAATAATAATATATTTATTCTAAAGGATGGTGGAGTAATACCAACTCACTCACTCTTAGTACCGAAGCCTTGTACTAGAACCAAAAGTTAATTAGATAATAAAATAATTTGATTTTAAAATCAATATATTATTGACTCTCTGTTACCTTTGTGCAGCTGGAGGAAATTCGAAGAAGTTAATTTTGATATTGTTTAAACACAGCTGAAAAAATGAACATATTTTACAAATGACAAACTTATTTGTTTTACGTAAATCATGTGATGTTATTCTTTTTACCGATTGCGTCAAAAATTCGTCAAATATTTGACAGAGACTAATCCATCTGCGTAAGTTTATTGAAAAAATTCAATTCACTGGCTATTTAGAAACGATGGAATAAGTATTTAGGTGTATAACTAAACGCTCTTCTGTTTTTCGATGTAAATTTTCTCCCGTGATCGTCTCCTTCTACGTTTTCTACCTGTGATTATATCCAGTGCAATTTTATGCAAGTCTCTATATATTACATTTGAATCTGATAATGGTTAATAATTCCTTGTAATAATAGGCACAAGATATCAGTGTATTAATGGTGTATAAAGTAATTTCAGTTTATTGGTATGACAATGGCTATATGTGAAGGGGATGACGTTATTTCAGATGTACCAAGCAATTAATAAATAAATAAATATTGGACAACATCACATACATTTTTCACCCGCACCACCTTGATGTCCAAAAATCTACAATGGCGCGATTTTTTAGACATTTTCTGCTTCGCACAGCCACCTTGTGGAACCAGCTTTCACTGGCGGTTTTTCCGAACCGATACGACATGGGAACCGGCAAGAAAAGAGCTTACTCCTTTCTTAAAGGCCGGCAACGCACCTGCAATCCCTCTGCTGTTGCAGATGTCCATGGGCGGTGATAGTCACTTTCCATCAGGTGAGCCTCCTGCTCGTTTGCCACCTATGTCATAAAAAACATTACTCTTTCAATATAAGTAGCTAAATTACTTGTGTTATGGAAAATCAGAAGTAACGAAGGTACCACAAAAACCCAGACCCAAGAAGACATAGAAAACTAATAAACTTTCTACACAGACTCGGCCGGGAATCGAACCCGGTACCTCAGAGTGGCGTGCCCAAGAAAACCGGTGTACACACCACTCGACCATGGAGGAGCAATGTAAAACAACTTTAATTAAATATTCCACACAAATAAATAATGGGGTAATTTTCAGTCTATATTAAGATCAGAATATTACAGTAGATTATGCTATATCATCGGATTACAAAATTTCTTTTCATTCGAATACTCATCCGAACTATTAATACCATTTACCAAATGTAACAATTATTCATTTATTTAATTGAAAAACGTGTCAAATTAGACAAGACCAAAGTATACTAAGTATTTACGTCATCGCTATGGAATGACTTGAGTGCTATTAATCGTTGTTATTTTTTTTCATAGTTGTACGTCATATCAATTAAATATGAATAGTGGAATGAATAGTACTCACAGTAACAGCCTGTAAATTTCACACTGCTGGACTAAGGCCTCCACTCCTTTGAGGAGAAGGTTAGGATCATATTCTATCACGCTGTTCCAATGCGGGTTGGTGGAATACACATGTAGCAGAATTTCTATGAAATTAGACACAAGCTGATTTCCTCACGATGTTTTTCCAATTTTACCACTGTTGGTAAAATTGGCTAAAATGAGGCTAAGCCTCCTCGTCCTTTAAGGAGAAGGTTCAGAGCGTATATATTATGTGCAAACCTTTGCCTTTTACAAAAATGTATTCGTATTATTATATATTTAAATAGGGGTATTGTAATATAGAGCTGAGATGGCCCAGTGAATAGAACGCGTGCATCTTAACAGATGCTTTCGGGTTCAAACCCAGGTAAGCATCACTATACATATATGCGTAATTTGTGTTTATAATTCATCTCGTGCTCGGCGGTAAAGAAAAACATCGTGAGGAAACCTACATGTGTCTAATTTCATCGAAATTCTGCCACATGTGCATTTCACCACCCCGCATTCGAACAGTGTGGTGGAAAATGTTCCAAACCCTCTCCTTAATGGGAGGGGAGGTCTTTGCCAGGCAGTGGGAAATTTACAGGCTGTTACTTTAGTACTTTTATTGTAATATATTTTTGGACTAAACAGAACGATAATTCTAAAAATTGAACACCAAACAAACGAAATGAACAGCGTTATCATACGTTCATCCGCAACGCCCTCATATCAGTGGATTGAAAGGTATCCTTTTGTTCTTGCCCACCCGCAAAACATTAGCTTCGACGAACTTAATCAGCACAACGCAATTTAAACTCTAAAACAATATACATATGGTTCATATTGATACATTCTGATCTATGACGGTGATGCTGAGAATTTATTTACCTTTCAGTTTATTGAATTGGATATATCACAGTATCAGTTTTCGGTCTACTGAAAATATTACGCTTTATCTAGTATTAAAAATACGTAAGTTTCGTTAGTATCACATTCTTATAAGTCGATATGTACACATTCAGTCTATTTAATTATTTGTAATTGTGATACAGATTTGGTGGGTACGTAAATTACTACCTCCGATAAGGTTCTTGCCACGATGTGCTTAATTTGTGTTTATAATTCATCTCGTGGTAGTAAAGGAAAACATCATGAGGAAACCTGCATGTGTCCAATTTTATAAAAAATCTGTCTGTTCCAAACCATCTTCTCAAAGGAAGAAGAGGTCTTAGCTCAGCAGAGGGAAATTTACAGGCTGTTGTGGTAAAGGACTTTTTAGTATGTATATTTAAAATACGTCAAATTATTTCATATACAAATGTTTATATAAAGACATTGTCATTCTGAACTGTCTTTGCTAATAAACAGTTAGTACTGTTTTAAGAAAATCGACAATCACATAAATCTTTGAAGAAAGTATTTATAATTCATTCAACTGTGTATATTAAATTATAGTGACGTTCTGACCATTTTAGCTCTTTTTGTAGTCTGGCATTGTCTAAAAAAATAATATTATTACATTATTTATATATTATATAAATAATCTATATCCTACCATATTAATTCTATTAGACGGCAGCCATAAAGAAGTGACTTCAGGTGCCGAACCAACGCTTGATATGCGAGTTTTCCGATGCATAGAAGTGTAAACATTGCCAGGTTTCAAGCTCCGTTTTGCTTCTAAGAATTTCCTACTAGGAACCCCCAATATTATGGAAAAAAGTTGTAGAAAAGAGTAATTACTCATTTTCCAGTCAGTTCCTGTGTTGTGTTTACATTTAATTCAACACTGCAGCAAAATTGTTGAACACGGGCCTTTCAACTTTTTTTTGTATACTTTGTAGACCCCCATTAAAGTTGAATTCCTAAAAACCTTTTACAGTGAGTATATACATCAAAAAATGACATTTCCTGATGAAGATACATACATACTGATCATTATATTAACACACATTATAATTACAAAACGTATTCATAATTATTAAATAAAAATTTAAATATTCCAATTTATAAGTTAAATTTTATCATAACAAAATACTCTAAAGTTTTAGATATAACCTAAAGAGTTAATTAGTGAAGCTCTAGTACGGCTAAATCGTTTCAGTTAGGTTTACTCACGTTTACCTGTGATTTAGGGTTTGCGTAAACAATAGTGGCTCTGGAGAGCCTGTTTGTGTTTGGTTAACAGGTGCAATACTTATCGTTCGCATCGAGGATTATTTATTACTTCAAGCCTGACTTTAAATCGTTCTATATTTAAAACTATTGTTCCTTATGACGTTCTTTGATGACCACGTGATTTTTTTTTATTAATCAAAAAAGTTTTTAATACTTTTTGACTATATGTGTAATGTATAAAATATTTTTTTATTCATTCATTTGTTGGTGGTAGTGCTTTGTCCGAGCCTGTCTGGATGGTTAGCCACCTAATCCAACTCATTCACACTTTAAACCACAACAAAATTTTAAGTATTGCTCTGAACAGTATCTGTTGAAAATACGTGTGAAAAATTTCCACTTTACTCCTATGTACGTATACATTAAGCAATGTGTGTGTTTTTAATACCTATTGTTTGTATGTATAGTTTACAATTTTACACTACCTAACAATTTGCCTAGATTTATTATAAACTACGCGTCCACACGCATGAATAGAATGACATCCTACGTAAAACGACATATGAAAGGAATAAACTATATTCAGTGGTTAAGATCGCAGCCCTATAGTGAATAATTTTTCTAAGAGGGCTCAAATATACACCAATGATCATGTGTTTCCTCGTTATTAGGAGTATTAATAATTCATCTCATACTCATAGTTAGGAAGCGTGCATTTGTCGGCTGTAAATAACCGGAGTGACGTTTCGTTCCACCATAATGCGCAGCTACACTTGACGCCCTGCTATACCCTCGTGTCTCCGCCATGGGGCTCTTTCAAATCTATGGCGCTTACGGTTTTGTGTTCTCGGACCTGCGTTAAATATAGAGGTATTGGTAATGTAAGAGCTCCCTAGTGCGTTATTGCTGAAAATACTAGGATCGACATTTTATACGTAAATAGTACATTTGTAATATTGAAGGATTATTTGAAAAACCGCATTGGAACATTGTGGTCGAATATCACGGTAGCATGCGTAAGCGATCCCGTGGCGTCCGCCGAAAGACGGAGAGGGTACCGCTGGTTTTTTAGTGGGTAAACCCGGCGTACTTGGGCGCACTCGGCATCCAGGGCTCCGGGGAGTCCCACACACCCCCACTTTCCATCACGTGGGGTAAGCGCGTAAAGCGTTTTTTCGGCGAGAAAAAAAAAAGTGTGGTCGAATATATTCAAAACCTTTTCCTCAACAGGAGAGGAGGCCTTAGCCCAGCAGTGGGAAAGTTACAGGCTGTTGTTTTTGCTGTTTGTTGTATTTGAAAAAGTTATTTTTCGATGTTGTTATTTTCAAAAAGACATCAATATCTTTTATTACTATGTAGCGAACCCGACATATATATATATAATTTAATTCATATTCTAATTAAATAAATATATATTTTCTACGCTTTGCATGTTAATAGATATTGGAAGTAAAGTAAGACATGATTATTAATACTCATACACACTCACACATAAATACAAATAAAAAATAAAAGTTGATATCATATATCTAAGAGAACGTATTAATTAATTTTGTACAGCCGCAAAGCACCGCGCTGATATTACATCCGCCGGTCCACCTTAGAATTAAATTATAACGTGCGTCTAATTTAACAGATCCAACACATCTACATTCTTTGATATTGTAATCCTCTAAACTAACATGCTATACCATGCTATATAAAGCTATTTAATATAATTTATTTGTCAATGTATGTTATTTTAACTAGTAAAAGTTAATTTCATTTAGATAATTTTACTCATTATATGTATAAACCAGACACAGAAAAACATATTTATTAAAATTGATATACGTGTAAACACACTAAAAATACGGTACAATTAATATCCTCTTTTCTTTCGTAGTCAACCAATGGTTATTGAATAAGAATCATTTAAGAATTGATCGCGTTTTCCGTATAATATTTAGCTACTTTATACACACAAATTACTAATTATAAGTATCCCATACACATATGTAAACGGTACACAAGATAATTTCGAATTATAAAATTAGAGAATCGTAATGTACAATAAAGATATGTGATTTTCATTTCAGTGGACGTAAAACCTTATGAGATCCAAAACATCTACAGAGCTGCGGCATACAAATTACATTTTAATATTTCACACGGCTCCCAAACATAATGCCGGATTATGAGACTAAAAATTTAATTTTTCACGGATGAAAGTTCTATACAAAGGACGTTAAGGTATTAAAATTGCTTCGTGCTTAAACTTAAAGTAGAGATTACGAGCGCAACGTTTAAGTATCTTTTTATATGTTTACTATTCCGTAATTACTAATTCATTCGTATTTTAAACAACTTAATACATAGCGAGGAAATGGTTCTGCGTTATAAATACATTTTCAAAATGTATAGACTAAAGTTCATCTATACGTATAACAAAGTTGGAGTGCTGTTTGTAATATTAAAATAGCCCTTTTTTACTAAATGCAATTTTAGAATTTTTGTCTGTCTGTCTGTCTGTTTGTTCCGGCTAATCTCTGGAACGGCTGGATCGATTTTGACGGGACTTTCACTCGTAGATATCTGATATAATAAGGAGTAACTTAGGCTGCAAAATTTTTTTATGAGATATGTGGTAAACGAGCCTTAAGATCACCCGATGGAAAGTTACTAGCGCCCATCGACAACTGCAGCACCAGGGGGCTAGCATTTGTGTTGCCGGCCTTTGAGGATGGAGTACGCTCTTTTCTTGAAAAACTGCCGGCCGAATGTGGAACAGGTTCGTAACTTTCTACTTTGTGGTATGAATTCTGAGTAGGTACCACCCATACATCTATACTATACATAATCTAACCCCAAACGATTTGAAAAGTGAGCAGGGATAACTGTAGGTACAAGAGACATAACATCATAGTCCGTCTGCCTATTTTATTTAAAAAAAAACGACCAATGTTTCTCATACCACAAAAATGTAATTTTTTTTGTATTACATGTCATTTATATATTTAAAAGGCGATATATTCAGTGTATAATACAATTTGAATGTTTTCACAAGATACTATATAATTCAAGTTAAAAATTCAATCATACACTTAACTAGATAACAAAGAGATAATTCGAAAACAAAACTTCCATCGTAACTGAGTTATGCGGTGTTTTCATATTTCTTTACGACTTTTTCATTTGACGAGTAATCGTGTACCCCGTGTTATGGCTCGGGTTCATTCTGTTTATAACTCTCGGTACCCTTAATGAACCGCAAGACATAAACGAATTATTACGATATAAAAAATAATACCATCTACATTTATTAAAAATGCTTATTAGCCTCCCGTTTTAATTTTTACTCACAATTGAATGGGTGGGATGTAGAGCTTAAATGTTGGACAACATCACATACATTACTCTGATCCCAATGTAAGCAACTAAAGCACTTGTGTTACACATCTTAACCGACGATTTCGGGTTCAAACCCAGGTAAGCACCGCTTTATATATGTGCTTAATTTGTGTTTATAATTCATCTCGTGCTCGGCGGTGAAGGAAAACATCCTAAGGAAAAATGCATGTGTCTAATTTCATCAAAATTCTGCCTCATATGCATTCCACCAACCCGCGTTGGAACAGCGTGGTGGAATATGTTCCAAACTCTCTTCTCAATGGGAGAGGAGGCCTTAACTCAGCTGTGGGAAATTTACATGTTGTTACATTACTTAATCGAACCCGGGACCTCAGAGTGGCGTACCCATGAAAAACGTCGTCTTATCAACGCGAATTACGCTAGAATAACCAAAACCAGTTGAACTCTTGTGTTGATCGTGATACCTCAACGGTTGTCTCATCTAGGGGATTCCCGGAGTACAAAGAAACTCTTACGGTGCTGACAAAGGACCATTTTTGTCTCACTTTATCCCACATTCACAAATTCTTCGGCGAAGCAGGTCAACGAAACCATCCCCTTCCCTCACCTCTTTCGAGCATAGCGTTTATTATGCACGATGAGATCATCACGGATTTTTAAATTTGTGTAAATTGGTAGAAAATATGCTGGTGACTGTTGATTTCGGAAAACTTTTATGAAGACTGGGAGAGACGTTTACTTTAGTGCGCTACGTGTACCAATACATTTATGCGTATCACGATACAGACTTTTATTTAAACCCTTATTCCACCCGTGCAAAGCTGGAACGATTATTTAGTATGTAATTTAATTTAGTAGTTTTTTTATGGTATAGGTTGGCGGACGAGCATATGGGTCACCTGATGGTAAGTGGTCACCATCACCCATTGACAATGACGCTGTAAGAAATATTAACTATTCCATATATCGTCAATGTACCACCAACCTTGGGAAATAAGATGCTATGTCCCTTGCGCCTGTAGTTACACTGGCTCACTCACCCTTCAAACCGGAACACAACAATACTGAGTACTGTTATTTGCGGTAGAATAACTGATAAGTGGGTGGCACCTACCCAGACGGGCTCGCACAAAGCCCTACCACCAAGTGTAGTAGTAGTAGTATAGTATAGCAGTAGTAAAATTATCACATACAAAAATTCGGTCTCTAAATACACAGCATTGACACAATTGATACAACGATGTATCAAAATACATTTTATTCAAGTAGGCTTTTTTAAGCAAAACGCGTGATTAGCCTGATCCACATAAAAGCTGACTCTAAAAGGCTACGTACACCAAATTGAAATTTAAATATCTGAATAGGCGTTCTGACTATAATGGACGAAAAAGTTTTTGTTATTTTATTTTGTATGTCCTTTTTTTTAAAAAACACCTAGAAAAAATAAACAAATATAAATGACATATTTGGAACTATAACCTTTTGTTTATAGTGTATTTGATAGTGGAAATATTATATTTTAACGAATGAAAATATTTTTTTTATTTCGCTTTTTCCCGGTTTGAAGCAAATTTTTTTATAAAAAGAACCGTTTACACATTGTGCTTTTTAAAATAATATATTTCCTAGCTAGCTAGCCTCTATATTAACAAGAACTAGAAAATAAAAAATATATCTAAAAGCTTAATTTTTTTACATAAAATGAAATATGAAAAAATGTACAAAGTAATATCAGGCAGAGTTTGATTGAAACTTAAACGGCTACATCGAATTTTTATCAAATTCATATTTGCTCTAATATGTATTGATTTAAAATATAGGTCCTATATAAATTACTGTAGCAGGTAATGTCACTTATAACGGTTTGGATTTGAGAAGTATTGCTTAACAAACCAAAGTTCAAACGAAATAGAAATGTCACAAGAACTACCAAACTTAATTTAGAATTCTAAATGGCTGTGTGTTTCATATACACACACAGCAATTATACAACTTTATAAATTCACTAACGACCCGCACCGGTTTCACACGCATACTTTGTTAAAATAGATTTTTTCTTGTCTCTTTATTTTGTTATCTATGTATTATATACAGAAACCTTCCTATATAATCACTCTATTTATTAAAAACCGCATCAAAATCCGTTGCGTAATTCTATAGATCTAAGCATACAAAGGGAGAAACAGAGGTAAACGACTTTGTTTAATACTATGTCTAATGATATAGATGTAAGTATTGACAAAACGTAAAGCAAAATAAAAAAAAAATAGAACAAGCTAACGTAAAATGTCGCGTATAATAAATGATATTCTCAGAATCATTTAGAGTACCTATGTCATATACATTTTGTAGCTTTTTAATACAAATACGCATTGACTCAGATCGTTACGTCGATGTCCTACGATAATAAAATAGCTATTTCGGTAACACGTGAAACCTAACAAAACAAAGCAATCGTGTTTCCTAAAACTTGAGTGGCGCTATAAAAACAAAATACGATATCCTGAGATGACGAGAGGTTCGCGTTTACACCGATGAATTATTTATCGTGGTCATCTTTGTTTACGTTATCAGTAATTCTGGTATTTTTGTCACAAATTTTTGATGGGGGATTTTTCATTCATACCTTCATTTGGGAAACGTCCGATTTAGTATTTATTTATGTATTGCGAAAGTTACACCATCGACTAAGGTAACATTCAAAGTATTTTTATCTTTCTTCTAAATTCAAAAATAAAAATCAATAATACTACAAATACGATAAATGGTTAGATGAAATACAGTAAAAAAAATCCCAGGTTGGATCGTTCACCTAACATCTGACAAGACACACATATACACACAGATACACACTCTCACAGGCAAGCACACACACACACTCAAGCTACAGAAATTAGTAATATTCCATTTCATAGGCTATTTCTCTTGCCATAGCTAAGGTAACCATATAATAAATTAGTTTTAATATAATCATACCTGATTATTAATTTGAAAAATTAAGCTACCTTATTAGGTAAGCATTTCTTTGGCAAGTGGATCCTACTCCGCTGAAACGGCATCGCAATTTCTGAAAGAAGTGACTAAATTAATTATATACACATATTTATTTCAGTTTGAATACTTTACCTACTGTACTTATTGAAAGCTCTATAGTTTTCTTTGTTTACTAAAATAGCTGTCATAACATTACAAATATTTTAGTAAGCAAATAAAAGTAGAAAAAATTTAATTTAAATAGTCATACTAACATATTTCACACCTATAAGTGACTCCACAAATATATAATGTACTATAGTTTATACTTATACACACGCCTTGCTTTCGGCGAATGTTCCATGCGTCCTGGAACCACCAGGTCTCTGTCGCTCCGATGGCAAGAGACCAGATGGTTTGACACTGGTCCCATGGCAAAGGGGGAGGAGTTTGTTGTGGGATGCTACCTGTGTCAATACCTTTGCAGTGTCTCACCTGGCTCATACAACACGGACGGCTGGGGCAGCTGCTGAGAGTGCGGCAGCGAAAAAGCGGGAGAAGTATGCCTCCTTGTGTAAAAGATTTTTATTTGTGCCACTAGCGTTCGAGACGTCAGGATGTTGGGGGTCAGATGCCCTTGCTTTAATCAGGGAGATTGGCTATCGCCTTAGAGAGAGGGGATTTGACAGTCACTCCGGGTCCTACCTGGCGCAGAGGTTGTCCATTGCCGTACAGCGTGGAAATGCAGCCTGCATTATGGGCAGCTTTGCGTCTGGTGGGAACCAGGAGAGACTATTTTAAGTTTGACGTGTATATACTAAATATTTACTCTATTACATATAAATATAATTTGAGCTTTTTAAATAAACGGATCTTATACACATAATATATAATATGTTTCAGGACTTTTCAAATGTCTATCCAGAGATCTATGAACTTAACTCGGGCACAAATTAATAAAAATGAAATTACAATCATTTTTTGAATATCAAAAATAAATAAATTTAATTTATGTAATAAACAAATATAATATATTTTATTATCAATTGTGTTCAAATTGCATTTTTATAAGTTTATCGATTCAGAATTAATATTAAATAAAAAAAAACTGAAATTAATTGGTGGATACAAAAATATTCTTAAAGCTCAATCTTAACTAGCTGACGTCACACTAAGATTAAGCTTAACAATACATGCATAGCTATAGAAAACCACGTTATGATGACCTGTTACGAGTATCTACAAAATGCTTTTAGAAATAATTACAAACTGGAAAAAGCAATACAAAAAGTCGGAATAATTTCATTCATTAAAATATCTGGTCAAGAGGACTTATCTAGTTACAACCGGTTTGCACTGAATTTTACCAGTGAAATTTATGTGAGCGAAATAATTGCAGCATGTAACGTATAACTATACAGCGTGCTCCGTGTTACAAATAGCTAATAGACGCTGAGATAAAAGATAACAACAGAGGCAGGAAGGAAGGAGACATAACTATAGTCAGAGATACATAGCAGTATATAACAAGCATACGGTACTTTAAGATTAATACTGCCAAGCATCCCTCGATATTTGCGGCGATTGAAAGTAAATTGAAACCGTATTATTTCCCATGAGACTTTTACTTGATTACTATAACAGTATATATTTTGTTGTTTCACGTCTAATAATAGTCAGAACTACTGACAATAATATTGAAAAAAGTATATTACCAATCGATATATTTTATGTATAGACAGTTAAATCACTACATAATATAAAACAAAGTCGCTTTCTCTGTCCCTATTTCCCTTTGTATGCTTAAATCTTTAAAACTACGCAATGGATTTTGATGCGGTTTTTTTAATAGATAGAGTGATTCGAGAGGATTGTTTAATACAATACATGGACATTTTAGTAAATAAATAAAATTTGTTGTACATTTATATCCGTGCGAAGCAAGGGAGGATTACTAGTTTAATTTATAAAATTAAAGTACATTCCGATGATTTAAAAATTTCATTCGATAATTAAAAAGTTTGAGGCATTAATTATATTGTGTTGCGATAACGCGATATCCGGTTAATATTTAATTTGAAGCGAAGAGGTCTACCGCAGGCATTAAATGATTTTAAAATGAAACTGTAATGGTACTATTATATGTAAAAATATTTAACTCTATACTAAATCTTTATTCAATATTATATATTTATTAGCATAAGAATTAATAATATTAAATGCTTAAATATATACAAATATGAACTAAAACTAGTTACTGTATAAAAATCTTGACCGCGTGGAATTGTGGCAAGAATGCTAGCAATTCCCCGTGGAATCACAATTCCGATCGTCTGGGCAAAAAACGAACCAGCCCTCCCATCACCAGTAGAGATAATGAGGCGAGGTGTCATACCTTTGATGAAGCTTTTTGCACCACTACTCCAAGGGCCAAGCGTTTCGATAGCAATTGGAAAAATATAATTTTATATAACACGAATATTTCGATCTTTTTTTATACTTTATACAATAAATGTTAATTGGTAAGCCTTATAATGTATGACTCAAGCCTGTTTCTTCTCTGGAAGGATCAAATTATGAAGCTTATTAATCTCTCCGGATCTTAATATTCACGTCACTTAACAGCGCCTGATTAAAATTTTCCCTCCGAAAAGGTTTGACTATAAAATCCAAATGTTGCCGCGTCAATTTCATAAGGCGTTTCATGACAGAGAATCCTTCAACAAAACCAGTTTTGGAACGCATCGGCAAGTATGAAAATCTAGATTTATTCTGATAAAACTGAGATTTATTAAATTTGGCAGCTTCTCATGTTTTTACTCGTCACCATTTATTTTACTTCTTCCCTCCTCTGCTCGCTAGAATTTTAAGAATTATTATGATGAATCTGACGTTAAGGGATAATGACTATTTCGAAATTCTGTTTGAAATCATTAATTGTATTCGAATTGCATTTTTATAAAAAGTAAAGTAACAGCCGGTGAAGTTGAATGGTACACCTTTTTGAAACAGTAGTGTTTGCAACAGATAGTCGCAATGATATAAGTCAAATCCATTTTTTGGATTTGTATAATATAAACAATGTATATGATATGTAACAAATTAGAATAAACTTATAAAAATGCTGAGCATTGAGCTAAGATGGCCCAGTGGTTAGAACGCGTGCATCTTAGCCGATAATTGCGGGTTCAAACCCGGGCAAGCACCACTAAATATGTGTGCTTAATTTGTGTTTATAATTCATCTCGAGCTCGGCGGTGAAGGAAAACATCGTGAGGAAATCTGCATGTGTCTAATTTCATCGAAACACTGCCACATGTGCATTCCACCAACTCGCATTGGAACAGCGTGGTGGAATATGTTCCCATCGCTCTCCTTAATGGAAGAGGAGGCCTTATCCCAGCAGTGGGAAATTTACAGGCTAATGAGGTCCGGTATGTATATGTTGTAATATTCAAAGTCTATATTTACTATCGTTTGCACTCAAAATGACCTCCTTTCGTTCGTTGCCAATATCGACGTGTTTGTCGAGTGTGAAAAATTCGTTAACGCCGCAAGTTTCGCAGTTTAATCTCGAAATTGCGAAAATTTCAGAAAAATGTGCCTCGGAGTGTAAGTTACTGTCAGCTTTATTTGGCTTAATGTAATAACTCCATTGTGTAAAATTTTTACAGAATAGTTTTTCTATGTAATCAATTTTGCTTCTTCATTTTTAAAATCATTACCAATACTTTAAAAAAATTTTTTTTCATTTCATCACATGCATAATCCTAACACTTACAACACATGTAGAAACTCAAATTAAGCAAATATTTGTCGCTTGTATTAGGGTTACCACTCTTTGGTTATTTAACTCAACCTTATAAATTGTTAAAATAAATAAATACATTAGAGGATAGAAATAAACTTTTTTATATGTTTTGTTTTATCTGTATTTCAATTAAAAGAAATCTGATTCAGTGCAATTACAAACACAAAAGGCTAGTAACATCTTACGAGTACACCCTAAGGTCGTCGCGCTCTTATGCTATAATGAGCTGCTTAAACTTTTTGCAAAGCCAAGTACCCCGAGCGCCTTCCAAAATTAAAAAAAAAAAAAAAACACAAGGCATACAACATTGCGAATCAAAAAAAGTACCGTAATATTTTTTGAACATTGGACAAGATCACATGCATTACTCTGATCCCAATGTAAGTTAGCTAAAGCACTTGGTCTGTGGAAAATCAGAAGTATCGACGGTATCACAAACACCCAGTGCCAAGACAACATAGAAAACTAATGATCATTTTTCTACACCGACTTGGTCAGGAATCGAACCCGGGACCATAGAGTGGCGTACCCATGAAAACCGTACACACTACTCGACCACAGAGGTCGTCAATTCTCGAAATTGCGAAAATTTCAGTCACAGTATTAATATCCAACCATGAAATGTAATATTGGGAATTGTTCTATAATAATTAAAAAACGGTTTTAATGTAGATTATTCAAGGAGCTCCTTTTATCTGTAACAATGGTGTTTAATCACGACGCTGGCGTCGGGCCAAGAATTTCGGAGCCGTGAACTAACTGACCGCAAATCAGATGACCTAAGTGAACTGAATATTCTTATACATTTTTATATCGTTTTAATTTCATGGAATACCTCAAGTCTTAGTCGTGTGTACAATTAATTTTAATTAGCTTAATACCAATTGTGAAACTGTCTTCTGCTTTTTATTTCAAACGTAATATTGATTTAGCTTCAACTCAACGCTAAAAAAAATTCGTTAGTATGGTTTTAATTTGCGAATTCAATGGCATACAATAAGTTAAAAATATTGGTACAGCAAGAATTAATGTTAAACATTATAGATATTAAAAATTAGAACTAAGTTGACACAAAATATTCCAAAATTAGTTTTGGAGTATTCTGTAAATCTTTACAAATCTTTAACCACATATTATATCACATATCCACTTCTTCGTGTTATGATTGTGGTAGCTAGATATATACAAAACACTTATAATTCGTTGCTAGATATATACAAAACACTAATAAATTTCTTTATTAAAAAGAACCATAGACGTACCAAGAAGGTCAAAATTTTTGGAAAAATTTCAATTGAGAAAACACTGAACTGAAATTATTACTAGATGAATAAATAATCATTTCAGACATAAAAGTTTATTATTCATATAGCATTTGTATCTTTAGAATCAATATTAATATTACCAACGATCAGTTCTGTACGTTAAATAGGGTTCTCTTAAGCGAATTCAGGTCAGAGTAAAATCAATGGCGTGAAGTACAAAGGGTGTAACAAAATGCACAGATGGGATAACCGAATAAATAATACGTCTGGGTTTCTGCACAGAGTAACCCAGGCGCATTATTTATATTATCATGTTAAATTGTGTGCATGTTCAATAGGCACGTTGTGTGTCTGTAGCTTCCTCTTGACAATTTCGATGCAGTCTTGTATGCGTAAGCAGGTAAACAATGACTGGACATCAAAACTAACCATTGTCTCGTTGTTGGTTAATTTGAGGTCTTTGATTTCACCAACAAACTGGTAAGAATCCTTGACATTCGCCGCAGTGTGTCCTCGGAGGGGTGATATTATCCTTGCTATGTGTTGAGCCAATCTATATGTTGGTGTATCGATTTGGCTTACAATAGCACGCAGCGGAGCACCAGTTTTATGGATCTTAGGTAACCCATACAGTTTTGATGGCTTTGCACATGTAGACACGAGTGATTTTTTGATGATTTGATCCAGATTTAATTTCTCTTGATGTTTTGATATTAACGCGGATGTCTTTTTAAGAATATTATTTGTAGTGTCTTTAGTTACTTTTTTATAAGTTTTTACATCCGATAAAATCGCGGAAAATTTCTAAAAACAAACTGCGGGAATATATAAACTCGAATGTGAGTGTGGTTTATCTTACATAGGCCAAACAAAGAGAAGCATCAGTACCAGGGTCAAGGAACATATAGAAGATGTCAAAAATAGGCGTCCTTCAAAGTCTGCAGTCTGTGAATATGCTCTGGATAAACCTAACCATTTTATTCGATTTGATAAACCACAGATCTTCGCTAGAAAACACAAATCCTCGCTAGAGAACACAAATTCATTCCTAGATATATACCCTCGTGTTTCATACGCGAGGCTATTGAAATTCAAAAACATCTGAATCAACATCATCAATAGAGAAGATGGTTGGAGACTTCTTAAAAGCTGGAATCCACTTATTAAAAATTTAAAATCCCGAATCCAACAGACTGCAAGACCTAAAGATACAGTTAGTGCCTTCTGCGTGCAACCGGAACGTTACTCAAGATACCAATTAAGAAATCGTTAGCGGTAGTTGTAAATAATATTTCTTCTGTACTTCAAACAGACAAATGTCATCTTAGTCTACCCGTGACCACGAACACTGCAAAGTGCTCGAAACGTCGGGATGATAAAAAATATTAATATACGCGATTTAAATCCGTTAAAACTAGTTTTATTTCAATTATTACAAATCGCGAAAATCTAAGACAACATTCTCTAATATATTTAGTATCACTATTGCACCTGTGCGTGCGTATATCAAATCTGGATTTGAACCTAGAACCTCGGGATCAACACAATAAACTAGCTACTAAATCAACTAGGGAGTTATATGATAAACATTCAAGTTACTGATATGTTATATTTTTTAAGAAAAAAGAAATGTTAACACAAATGTAAGTGGTACACAAATAATATCATCGAATATTTGTTCGTTTCCTGTAATTGTACATTTGTCTCTATTTGACGCGAAGCCTAATGCATGAGCCAGATAACCACATCCATCAGTCAAAATACTCTTCATTACTAAACGTGACGTGGGTACGGCGTGTGTTTCAATCAATCTTTGAATTTACACAATTTATGAATTTGAATCCATTTTATTGAAAACATTTCGATGTATATTTTTTTTATGTGAGGTGGCAAATAAGCGTAATGTTCGTGGTAGAAAGAAAGAAAAAACTATAGGATAGCAAGTTTAAATAATGAAATATTTATTTTGTAAAATCATGTAAAAGCAAAAACTACTTGGTAAATATTAATAACTATTGCATCCTACAACAATAAAAATGGAAATGAGCTAAAGACAGAGAAAAACTCTTCCACACATTTTTCTGATACATATTACTTTGATATGTATATATATTGATATATATTGAAATACAAAATAACACCTACATTAAACAATAATTGTCTTAATTAACTGAATATCATTACACAGATACTACGCGATCGATTTTTTATTAATTTGTTGAACTCTATCGTAACGTAGAGTCGCTACGAAACTTTTCGCTAAGTTTTAATTTAACTATCCGCCCAACCCTCGATCTTCGACTTCATCCAATCGAACTATTGGAAGTGTCGAATGAAGAAGGACCACTTTCTATAATATATTACTTTGAATTATAAAAACGGTCATCGCTTTTAAGATTATGTATATAATATATCTTTATTTTCAATTTTTCGAGATCTGTTTCAAATTATAGTAATGAGATAAATATGGCCGTGCTAAAATGGCCCAGTAGTTAGAACGCATGCATCTTAACCGATGATTGCGGGTTCAAATCCAGGCAAGAACCTCTGTAAATTCATGTGCTTAATTTGTGTTCATAATTCATCTCGTGCTCGACGGTGATGGAAAACATAGCGAGGAAACCTATATGTGTATAATTTCATCGAAATTCTGCCACATGTATATTCGCATATAGAACAGCGTGTTGTAATATATTTTCAAAAACCTCCTCCTCAAAGGGCTTTAGCCCAGCAGTGGGAAATTTACAGGCTATTGTTGGTGTTGAGATAAATATAGTCAAATAAAGATCCTAAATTTAATTACAATAATTCAAACACAAAACAGGGTAACTACTTCCTGCACACTCATTTGGGTACTCACTAATCAGTTCTACCAACTCAAAACACGTTTACATAACTGTGTTTACATTTTAAGGGGAAGCTAGTAATTATAAGCTCAAGTAACATGAAATTTCAGCTCCCCACCGGTCACTATTTACCATCACGTGACCTATTTCTCTGCGTGAATTTAAAAATTATCCGCAGCGGAGTGGTGTGAGTAATCAAACTCCGTAACTTTCATTTTTAAACATGAGTTCTTTGCCCGACGAATTAAGTTCATTTACGAGCTATAGCCTACTTTTTAATGGAACACTTAAATGCTGTGTTCTATAAAAAAATTCATGAGGGACATAATTTTTTTGTTTGACTTAATTGTTGAAGGAAAATTGCTTTATTAATAATCTATTTTTAATTTTTGTTGTTTATTAATATACAGTTTTGGTAGGTATTACCAACTCATAATTTCAACTGCTATACATCACTTAGAATTAACTTAATCCTATTTGAGGAGTCAATGAGCCGGTGTAACAAACACAAGATGCATAACTTCTTATTTAATATTCACATTGGCACATTGGCACATTGGCACATTGGCACATTGGCACATTGGCACATTGGCACATATTAGATCTGTCTAATATAAACGATGTCATAAGGTCTTACAAAATGACTTATGAATAAATAGGTCTTTAATAATGTTTTACTGGCTATATAGATTTTTGTTCCTTTTTTCGTTTGTGTGTCAAACGAGTTTACTTGTAAACTAGAATGGTCTTGAATAAGTCAGTACGATAATAAAATCCTTTGACATCGTTACATTTTGTTTGCTTTTTTTTTACATAAATCTATCAGCACATTGGCACATTGGCACATTGGCACATTGGCACATTGGCACATTGGCACATTGGCACATTGGCACATTGGCGCATTGGCGCATTGGCGCATTGGCACATTGGCACATTGGCACGTTGGCACATGGGTACATTGGTAAATCGGTACATTGGTCCATTGATATATTGGTACATTAGCACTTTGACATGTAAGACTCTCTTAAAACTTAAGAAGAAGTTGAAATAAAGAATAAATAAAGATTGAATTTCAGTTACAAATATTGGTATATAATGTAAACATTTGAACAAATTCAAAACACGAACAATACTCTGCGGAATTGTGTCTCCTATCAAATTTAATTGGCGAAGAAAACGTCTTTGCATTGTTATAAAATAATAGTAAAATGTTATGTAAAACGAAACGGCATACAATCTCAAAGGTTGATAATGTAAGAAATATCCATAAAAACATTTCTTATATTTGAAAAGTCAATTATGTGTTATAATATAAACTTATATACGTTTTTTTTATGCTATTAAACCATCCTCATTCACATCTCACTATTACTTCTAGTAATTTCTACCGTCCCGGCTTCTCACGAATGCAATCCTGATACTAAATAGACTACAGAACTTATTATTTACATCACATTAGAAACTTCTAAAATAATAAAATAAAGCCACATCAAAATCCGTTGCGTTATTATAAAGATCTAAGCATACATAGGGACATACAGCAGTAAGCGACTTTTTTTTTATAATATTGTAACTGTTATAATACAAACTCATACACACTTTTCATGCCAATAAACCATCCTAACATTCACACCTACTTTTAGTAATAATATAACTTTTGTTTTATTTTTTTATGGTATAAGTTGGCGGACGAGTTTATGGGCCACCTGATAGTAAGTGGTCACCATCACCCATATACAATGACGCTGTAAGAAATATTAACTATTCCTTACATCGTCAATGTGCCACCAACCTTGGGAACTAAGTTGTTATGTCCCTTGTGCCTGTAGTTACACTGGCTCACGCGCCCTTCAAACCGGAACACAACAATACTGAGTACTGTTATTTGGCGGTAGAATAACGGTAAAATAAATGAGTGGGTTGTACCTACCCAGACGGGCTTGCACAAAGCCCTACCACCAAGTAAATCATTCATTTCACGTGACCATATTCTATTCGTTTAAATTCAAATATATTTCGCAGAACCAATAAAACGTCAGGACATTATTTAACTTTAAGGGGCGAGACAGTTACATTAAGCGACTACAAGTGAGGACCTCAGGCATATTTACGGCTCTGACCATCGTCTCGGCGGATTCTTAAAAGAAAATGGAAGACATACGAGTTTGATGCTAAGTTGAATTTACACCGTCGACGTCGGGGCCGCCGGCTCACAATGTATTCCCGCAACAGTAGCTCTCAAACTTTACGTGGTATCGCGTGACATTAAAATCATTCGAAATTTAAAAATGGAATTCATTTAAGGAATTTTATAAAGTTATCTATTGTCATTATACCTAAATTATGTGTTCATAGGTTTTCTGGAAGAGATCGATTCTTGAGCAATGAAGCTGTATATTATTAGTAATTTAATTTTTAATTTCAACCCCCCTTTTTAGTGATAGATCAAATCAAGGCCTACTACTTTCACTTACTTAATGGGTATATTTATTGAACTGTGTGTGGCATTTGAATTTGAACAAAAATACCTTCATCCATCGAATTAAATTCTATCTATATATATATCTTTGAGTAAGTTAAGAAGAGGAGGCTCTTGTCCATACATGGCTTTATATGAAGATTGAGAACAACTGCCTAACTTGTACTCTTTGGGAATACGCAGAAGTGCTACTCTTATTTCCATATACCGTGACGAGGGAGTTTATTGTTTTTCCTGAATTTATTGCATTCATCGAACACGTAATATATGGTGAGCAAACTTGTGTCATATATCAAGACTCCTTTGGGAATACATTTACTAACGACTAACTAATGAACTAACTAAATGAACGTACACTTCTATCATTGTGAAGGATAAGGTAAGTTAATAATGCTTCGAAATTTAAAATTATCAAGAATACATACTTCCCTCCTGAATAAAAAAGACACGTGTCATAGGATACCCGGTTACAACTATTTATTATGTATTAAATAATAAAAACAATGGAATCAATTAAGATCACTTGAGAAACAATAAATGACAAGAAATGGAATTGATAGTCATAATCCCGCGTGAATTAAAACCATATGTAACAGATAGAAAGAGAGAGAACGAAAGTGAAATAGATGGCTGAAATGTGCATAACCCTTTTTCCTAACGTGACGATTCCTGTCAATTGACTCTTCTCTAAGCCACGTAAAATATCTACGCTGTATCATCTATGGTATAGTTTTGTATTTCGATTCCAAATTTATATAATAGTTTGTCTTCTTAGGTATGTTGATGACCTCCGTGGTCGAGTAGTGTGTACACCAGTTTTCATGGGTACACCAATCCGAGGTCCCGGGTTCGATTCCAATGTAGAAAACGTTCATTAGTTTTCTATGTCATCTTGGGTCTGGGTGTTTCTGGTACCGTCGTTACTTCTGATTTTCCATAATACAAGAGTGTTAGTTACTTATATTGGGATCAGAGTAATGCATGTGATCTTGTTCAATGTTTAAAAAAAGAATACGGTATTTTTTTTTGATTCGCAATGTTGTACGCCCTGTGTTTTTTTTAATTTTGGAAGGCACTCGGGTTGCTTGGCTTTGCAAAAAGTTTAAGCAGCTCATTATATCGTAAGAGCGCGACGACCTTAGGGTGTACTCGTAAGATGTTACTAGCCCTTTGTGTTTGTAATTGCACTGAATCAGTATTATTTTTAATTGAAATACAGCAATAACACGTACAATAATATGTGTGATGTTGTCCAATATTCACTTATGTTGAGTTGATCTCCATTGAATAACGTTTATTTACGTAGCCATATTCAATGATTTGATCAGATTGTTGCAGTTTCATTAAAATCAATTCAGCGGTGTCCTCGTGAATCGCGCACAAAGAAATAATGGCGAACGTACCGAAATGTTTTTTTAATATTGTAGTGACAATTACGTTTTCAACTTAACATTCACTCAACATTACAATACATTAATTGGACAGATATTTATGCAAAATTATATTTTACGCAATATATTGAAAATATGTTTTTGTTTCGGGAAAATGATCGAATTTAAATTAAAACGGTAGTTACCACATCGCCCGGTCGTGAAGGCATGCGGTACTAAACGATACTTTTTATATATTTTATGTATCTACGTAAATTTATATATATATGAATCTATATTTAATATTATAAATGTGAAAGTAACTCTGTCTGTATTTCTGTCGCTGTTTCACCACCAAACCAATGAAACGAATTTGGTGAATTTTTTTATGAGGCAAACTTGAAATCCTAAAAAGGACATTAGCTATATATCACACAATAATATATATATATATATAATATATATAAAAAGATAAATAACGGTGTAACTGCACTATCACACCCAACACCCTCACTGACACTCAAAACATACGGAGTCTGTGTCACCTAATTTGTATACATTACGCATTTATTACTTTCACTTGTTATCTTTTTATATACGTCATCACATTAGAAACTTCTCAAATTATTAGTTAGTCTTTACTATATTGTCCATGTATTATATACAAAAACCTACCCTTCAAATCACTCTATCTATAAAAAAACTCTAGATATAAGCATACATAGGGACATACAGCAGTGAGCGACTTACGACTGTCTTATAGTATGTAATGACGATAATGAGAACGATGATGGCAGGATGATTACAGGCAGTTTTTGTCCTGAAATAATTAAATTTCTAAATTCTTCTTAAGGTTGGAGAATGTCTGTTCATCATTAACGTATTATAAGTTTATTTTACTGTAATTCACACCTAAACTCTCATAAGTATTACGTCTCGGTAGACTTCCTGGTTCCATTTTGCGGATGTCAGGTCTGCGTCAATCACGCTGAGGTCTCGACGGGGACGCCCTATTTTACAAACTAATATAGTAGTTGACGGAAAAATATTCTTGCGATGGTTTGGATATTTGAGCTCTTTCAAAGATCAAACACTCTCATTTATGTCAAATATTATGTGATAGTTGAAATGTTACCGGTGTCATTAGGTAGTTAATAGATAGAATATTTTTAGTAGTAATCTATACATATTATAAAATTGGAGTGTCTGTTTGTAATATTAAAGTAGCCCTTTTTAATATTTGAAGGTAATAAAACACATAAATTTGTGGCATCAACAATTTCATATGAAGCTTGTCGTGCAATAATGAATATTAATGCATTATCATCAGAACTCAACATCAGTCATCGTGCAGAATTACATAATGGGGGAAGGAAGTAGTTTTTATTAAATTTGCAATACCTTTTAAAACTATCTTAGCAAGAAAAAACAAATTAAAAGATGCTTCAAAAACGACAACGCTTTAATGTTCTAGGTAACCTTTGAAGAGGAAATCTAATGATGGAATGGAGGAACAGTTTTTCATATGAACCGATCATTTAAAACTGATGATTCTCAAAAGAGACTAATTGAATATACAAAAACAAGTATCCTTTCTTTTCAACCTTATAAGTCAATGGCAAACTTGATCTTTGGAAAGCATTTACTATAAGATGTCCCCATTACCATTTATCCTTTATATTAAATTAGCAAACCGCCCCGGCTTCGCACGGGTGCAACACTGATACTAAATATACTACAGAATTTGTTTCTTTACGACATCACATTAGAAACTTCTAAAATTGTCAGTAATTCTCTATTATATTGTACTTGTATTACACATATAAACCCTTCTCTTAAATCAATCTATCTATTGAAAAAAAAACGCATTAAAATCCGTTGTGTATTTTTAAAGATCTAAGCATACATAGGGACAGACAGTGGTAAGCGAAGCTCTGTTTTATACTGTGTAATGATGTAAGACTTCAAAGAGTAGCAGCTCATACGCTTTCTCTACAAAATTTGGCCCTCAACTTCTATAATGTCATGTTCCTGAACCTTACTATACGTTACATCTACAATACTTGTCAGAATTACTTAAATGTATAACAGTGTATAATATTTAAAAAAAAAAACAATTAAATTAAAACTTCAACGAACTGATTTTATACAAATTAAGAAAATTTCACAACAAATACCGCGAAGTCATATAACTTTTACAACGTCGGCAGCATACATCAAATTAATTTAAAACTCGCTCACTTCTCGCTGAAAGACGCATTCCTCGCTACCAGGGGTTCAAAGCATTTTATTTTCGAGTGCACTAGTTATTTCACTAAATGAGCGCCTTCCACTTGTTTATTTCGCCTGAGCGATATTTAACTTTGAATGTTAGACCATTGTCTCGGTGCCTTTTGTTTCTATTGTAGCGCGGACAGTTATTTTTATTACACATTACTTGCACCAACTTAGATGTATTTAAAGTTATCTCCTCGAATATATTCCAGTATTAGTTTGTATATATTCGTGTATTGTATTATTGCACCACCAACCCGATTTCTACTTTAAAGTCTTCATTTATTTATTTTCTGAAATAAACGACTAAATAAGTCTACATATGTATTTGTCCTACAATTTTTTTTTTTCTGACAAGACACGACAGACACGTATATATCTCACAGCTGAGCAAAAATCTCCGTTACTCTTAAGGTTTGAGGTACCACGTTGTTCCAGTAGTTGTTGAATTTAACTGAAATATACCATCTTGATCACAATTATTTCATTCTTCATCGAGAACTAGATGAAATACGAATTAGGAACTGAAAAATCTTCAGTGATTCTTGACACGATTATTGTTAAAATTAAGTCTCCTAAGTACAGACTTACATAAAACATAAGAATGACAAATGAAAAACAATAAACGTTTCTTGATAATTTCTTCTTCTTAATTTCGTTAAGAGAATTTTCATAATATGACATGACATTATTGACAAATTATCAAAAGATGATTTATCATTATGCTCTACCATAATATTATTAATTAAAAACAAAACCAACAAAAACACTTCAATTCAAACTATAGAGAATGGTTTATTTAAATAATTGTTGTTTAACCAACAACAGCAAAGTAACAAATATGAAATATCGTCGAGCGCATGCTTTTCTTACTGGTTATAAAGGCATTTTACACAAAAACTGTAGCCATTTTTAACAATGTCAAGATTTAACAAAGTGAATAAACAAATGAACTCAGGGGTCGTGTAAGTTAATTGTGAAAGTTAAAAAATGTAAAACAATGGGTTTTGTTCTTCGGAAGAATTGCATTTTGTTTGTGGACCACGATACAAAAGAAAGTGTTTTCGTTTCATAAATTAGATTTTTAGATATTTAGAGAAAATTGATGATGATGATTGTGGTAATATCCTATTCAATTTTGGGTACGGTGGCCATTTTTAAGGCAAACTGTGTAATAAATTTAGTGCTCTAAACGCTAACATAAATACAATCTCAATTCAATCAATCTTAATGCAATAAGTTTGCAAAACCGATAAGACATAAGACGTAAGTACTTTATGAGACTTTCTCCAATGTTAACTTTCATATTCTAAACACAGGGCTGAATAATATAGTCAGACTTTGGATTTAATTTAAGGACCTGCATTCTGTTAAAGTAACCAATGAAACATTAAGTAATAATAAGTGTCCCACAATTGTGCTACAGCCTCCTCTCCCATTGAGGAGAAGCTTTGCGGCTTATTTCACCACAGATTTTAATTTTGACTTGCAGGTTTCCTCGCGATGTTTTCCTTTACTGCCGAGCATCAATGTGTTTAATTAAACATTTAACTCGTGATGATTTATAGAGTTACGATTATTTTTTATTTATCTACAATACAATATAAAGTGATGGCCTATATCTTGCTGTACGATAAAAACTTGAGTTCCACAAGTAATATTTAAATGAAATTTCGCTATTGTGAAGGGTATCTATTCCCAGAGGTTTCGGCGAATGAAACATTGCCTTACGTGCGATGTTTACGATATTTCTATAACTCTCCATCAAAATGACAAGAGGGAAAACGTAGCCACGACACGCTTAGCGTATCTAAGCTACTATCTTTGCAAAACGTATAGTTATGTATCAACAATTTTAATATCGACTGGTTTGATATTCGATATTAATCAATAGACAGAGCTGACATGATAGCTCCATATTGCAACATTAATTATTCCTTACACTGATAATAATTCACTAATTATAGAAACCACGGTGTCCCAGTGTCTGTAATTATACTCTCGAATTTTCCAAACGGAAATAGCGAATCAAAGTATGGCAGCATTGCATTTACTGCAATTTAGTTTAAAATTTGATGTATATTTTATATGGATTAGTTTGGTTTTTATTTTTGATCTTCAATGTTAACCTTGAATGTTACCTCTGTCAAATGTTATTTTTAAGTGTTTAGTGGTAAGTTGATGGTGTAACTTTTACAATAAATAAACTCTTGCAAAGCCCAAACATTTGTAAATTGTTTTAATAATATACCCTAACGAAAAATAAATATTATAAATAGCTCAGCGGAACTTTGTTTTACAGAACAACAAATAAGAGATAAATTCTAAGCTCAGCGCAGTACACGTTTTTTTTTAATACCAGAAAGTATAATGCGACAACAATTGAGAATAATAATTGTAACATTAATTTGTAGGGTACACGGTTTAAATTGGCATATCTGTTTTCATCACTTTATGATTTTTCACTCATTCGTTTCTTGATGCATAAATATAATAAATGCAATTATTAATTAAATTTATAGCTAGCATAATGACATCAATCCTTTCAAATGGTCTGAGACGACGAAAACCGATATACCTAAGGAAGTTACCAAACTAACTTTGGAATAGGCTATTGTTTCATGCTACACGACACACCTACTATGATATAAAATATAGTAAGAGGGGATAATCTGTGCAGACTTTCTATAGGGTCAAGTCGTGGTTTACATGCATACTTTAAAATGTCTGAATGTTCACACTTTTGGAACGAGAATCGAATAAATCACAATAGGGCCGGAACCTAAGCTTTTTATGAATAAAAAAAACACAAATATTTGTTATAAACTAATATAATGTTACCTTCATATTGTATAAATCTGAGCTGAGATGGCCCAGTGGTTAGAACGCGTGCATCTTAATCGATGATTTCGGGTTCAAATCCATGGGTGCTTGCCTGCAACCACCACTATATATATATATATATATATGTATATATGTGTGTTTAATTCGAAAATTAAAATCTCGTGCTCGGCGGTGAAAGAAAACATCGTGAGAAAACCCTCTTGTGTCCAATTTCATCGAAATTCTGCCACATGTGCATTCCGCCACCCCGCATTGGAACAGCGTGGCGGAATATGTTCCAAACCCTCTCCTTAATGGAAGAGGAAGCCCTACCTAGCAATGGGTAATTTAGAGCCTGTTACTTTACTTTTTTTTACTATTATATAAATCTGACAATAATAAAGAAACCACTAGAAAAAAGTTAAGTATTAAGCTTAATAATATCATCACATTTTTGCTTTGACTGTCCAAAATACTAAGTAAATTTTGAATACCTATAAGAAATAATATTTCATTAAAATAATCACCCTTTTATTGAATTTCAATAATATTTGAGGAGTACATTCAATAGGTAAAGTCTAAATATATGTGACTTTAAAGATTTCAGATTTCTCTTAAAGTAAAAGTTACAATCTGTTAATATCCGGTACTTGGCAAAATATATAGAAAAGTAATGATTCCTTTACCGGCTGTTATTTCTACATACGAAAAGTCTTCATTATGTGTACTATGTTGCAATTAATTATGACGTCACTGCGAACTGCACATTTTGTAGAAACATCTTAAAGATGTAGGTATAATGTTGGCAGTTAGACTATAAATCGTTCATTTTAAAAATATAAATCTTTTGTTAAATAACAGCTGGATTAGCAGTTTTCAGAAAGTCTTAACATTAAAATCTTTCATTTTCAGTGATATATTTTTTACTTTTATTGTATGCGAGTAGTATATTATGTTTGTGAGTTATACAATATATATTTATACCAATAAAATGTCGCACAAGTTTTTAGTTCAAAGCTTTTGTTGCGAGTTATTGGTTTCAAGTCCTGCGTTTGCAAGCAAATATATACAAAAGTTGACTAATCTTGATTGAAAGTGTCTGTCATAACCTGAATCATATAAATATATATAAATACCTATATCTTTTAACTTACACGTATTATAAAAATTAAAATTACTTTTATACATAGAACGAGATGTAATTGTAATTGTTCTGTACTGGAGAGCTAAGATGGACCATTGGTTAAAACGCGTGCATCTTAACCAATAATATCGGGTTCAAGTCCAGGAAAGCACCACTATATATATGTGCTTAATTTGTGTTTATTCTCTCTCTGAGAAAACACCAACCCGCATTGGAACAGCGTGGTGGAATATGTTCAAAACCATCTCCTTAATGGAAGAAAAGGCCTTAGCCCAGTAGTGGGTTAATTAAAATTGTTAACAAAAGTAACTATTGAGTTTCCTGTCGGTTCTTCTAGGCAGTATCTACGTTCCAAATCGGTGTTAGCTTTACATTTGAATGCATCACTGTAACACTGTGACGAAAATTGCTTTTATGAGCCTACCAAAATATAGAATATTTTGTTTTTTTTTTTTACTTTATATTGTTAAAATAAATTATTTTAATATGAAATATATAAGATTATATGTCGACCTATTAAATTCTGGCATATATAGGTATATTTTTTACAGTGTCAATAATCGTGCAAATGGGCCACCTTATGGTAAGTGGTCACCCCCCACACGTAATAGCGTCGTAAGAAACTTTAACCATTATATCGCTTTGGGATAAAAGGATTGATGTTATGTCCCTTGTGCCTTGAGTTATAATGGCTTCCTCATCCTTCAAACTGAGAAACAACAGTATCGCTATTTATTGGTAGAATATATGATGATTAGGTGGTACCTACTTGGACTAAGCCCTACCACCCAGTGAACGATAATCGTGCAAATTTAACACACAAACCTTACGAATATATAAAAGACCTGGCAGATCTCTTAAACATATGAATTATCGTGGTTTATAGCAGTAGAGACGATGTTGAACTCACTAGAGTGACTTTTATTTTTATTACGTATAATATCCTATTAACTGTCACATACAATACATATTCTGTTCAATTACATCTGGGTTCCGTAGTTTCAAAATCTTCTTTAATCCTTTATTTCAGTTTAGAGTATTCAAAAAATGATATGTACTAAATATACACTGTTAAAATATCAATGTAAGGCTTATAAATTGTGACCACAGTTTGTAATATTAAGAAAAACAAACTCAAAGTATACAACCATAAAAAAAAAACAAATAAAAATTAAAATCCAGATAAAACAATGTACATTATAAATGTAAAAGTAACTCGATCTGATATGTCCGTCGCTTTATCACGACCAAACCGCTGAACCGAATTTGATGAAGCAAACTTGAACTCCAAGAAAGGGCGTAGGCTTTTTTTGCCTCACACACACTCTCAAACGAGAGTAAAGTTTTAAGCTTGTTTATTTTAGACAGCTATGCAAGCAACCATACCATTCTATATCCATACTATTCGATACAAGATTTTGTAGATGATAAAAAAGCGTGGTGTTAATACCTGTTGACTTCCAAGCAGGATACATTAATTGAAATAATTGTATTTAATTAACATGACGTTGTATTTTTTAAATGTTAAAAAAGAGTAACTACTGAGTTTCTTGCCGGTTCTTCTCGGTAGAATCTACTTTCCGAACCGGTGGTAGCTTCACTTAATTGTAAAATGACGATTCAAAAGTGATTATAAAAGCCTACTTGAATAAAGTTTATTTTGATTTTGATTTTGATTTTGAACCATTTGTATCTTAAAAGTTAATAAGACAATGATAATATATATTCACATTTAACTCTAATACGACATAACTAGAGTATTACAAAGTTTCTATAACGTCCTAAGCGCAAACACTAAATTGGTTCAATAAAGGAGACAAAGTTGGGTAATTCCCCGAAACCTCCGTTTCTCAGAGTACATTCGTGAAGTACTATCGCATATAGCCCCCAAAGGCACCCTTATCGAATTATTACTCCCCGGACAACGCGGAAGATGACCGTCACAAACAAACTTTAATGTATCTGTAGAGTCAGAAGAAAAACTTAATCAGCCATTTATACTATAGGTCAATGAACTTTATCCTCTGTCACTCTCATTCGTCACGATGGTCATTGGATCGGAAAAAGACAAATGGATTATTGTCAGTTTCGAAATTAATGTTTGTATCAGTTTACGTATCAAAGTAACTTGAGCAAAAAATAAATACGATGAAACAAAGTAAAAAAATAAAAACTTTTATTGTAAGCATATCCGTTCAGTATATATAAACCGGACGCATATGCTACTACTAATAAATATACATTATTTTGTTGTCGTAATATTTCCCTAGTTTATGTAATACATATTAAAATACATACGACGCTTGCTGGTTGGCTTGGCACTTGGCAATACTGAAGGATGAGACAGTAAGTGTAACTTCACGCCCAAGAGATATAAACATCTTCGTTTTGGCGAAGTAAAGAATGGTTAATATATCTTAAAGCGCCAATGTATATAGGTGTCCACACTACGACGACACATTTGCCAGACCGCCTGCCTCAATTATTAAACAAAAAAAAATTTACAATTTAATTTATAAAACTTTCATTCCTTTGCACAGTTAAATACTTTGCCGCAAAATTTAATCTGCAACGTTATTCTAAAACAAAGACGCTTCATACTATAACCGAGCGTAAATGTTGTGAACCGACTAACATTAATATGCTTTTTGATGCAAGGATCCTTTTAATATTGTGTTTATATTATTATATGAAGAATGTATATAATAATGATAATAAAATAATAAATATTGGATATCACGTATATTACTCTGATCTCAATGTAAGTAGCTTTACTTGTGTTATGGAAATGACTATGATAATGAATGAGAAGATGATTTTTAATATATGATAAACTGACAATTGAGCCATGTATTGGTAAGAGGTCGCCACTTCCTATAAACACAAGCGCTGTAAAAAATATATTACATTCATAACATCACCAATGTGCCCTTAACCCCGGAAACTAAGATGTTATGGCCCTTCAGCCTGCAGTTACATTCAAAACTCAAACTCAAATTGCTTTATTTAATATAGAAGTATTACACTTTCTTATTGATGGTCAATTGAAAGGGTACCACCGGTTCGAAAAAGAAAATACCCTGACCTGAGAAGAACCGGCGAAAGCTGAAAAATTCAGCTGTTTTTTTTGTGTCATATATTATATAAACAATTTAGATGAAATGAAATAGCCAGAAGGAGATCGTTTCATTACCAAGGTGTGCTATCGATGATAAACTTATTAATTGTATAATAACCTTTTGCACACAAGCTTTCCTTAATAATTTGTTTAAATTTGGCAACTGAGGCATTTTGAACGCTTTCTGGGATCCTGTTGTAAAACAATATACATTGCCCCACAAAGGATTTACTGACTCTCATTTCCTCACTTACTTTTCAAACGGCATCACAACAATACTAAGCATTGCTGATTAGCTGTAGATATTCTAATCAGAGAGGTACCTACGCAAACAGGCTTGCACATGACTACCACCAAGAATCAATCCGATAAGATGGAAAAAGTTCAGCTGCAAGACTTTACGTCCATTCTGAGGCAGAAGAATGTGCACAATTGTAACTTCCTCACTCTAAGTTACTGAGAATCCATAGATAGAAGATAGAGATAGAAACTATGATAAGGCTGCCATAACTGTGATTATTATTATATATTTTATTTTATAGATTGTCGGACGGACAAATGCCCTCTGATGGTAAGGGATCACCGGCACATATTATATTTATTGGCACTGTAAGTAATATCAACTATTCCTTGGGAACTAAAATATGTTTCTTGTACCTTCAGTTAAATTACTTACATCTAAAAACATTTCTCATACAGTATGGAGTATAAATCTAGTGTCCGCTTTCCATAATCCATCACACAAATACTTTCAACTTCTTCTTTTAGATTATAAAACAAAAAAAAAGTCCATTTATATGATTGACACATTTATAGATGTTTTGCATCAGTTAAAAAGTGTGGTGCCTTTTTGTACGATTACTATTATAATTATTTTCAAGAAAAGTTCAATAACCTTTATCATGAGATTGCACCTTTAATACCATGAAAGGGATATATTTTTTATTACATTATTTTTATTTATTGTAGTGTGGCGTTTTGTTTTATGACATCTTACGATCGAGTTTAACGTCGAGTATATCTTCTACGATTAAAATAAAAAAAGAAAGATCTAAAGAAGCGTTTTTGTTTATTAAATCAACTTCATATTTGAAATAGTAGTATATCGATTAAGTTTTATACTGAGGCAAAAAACAACATTTCTATCTATATTAATAGTATAAATGTGAAAGTAACTCTGTACGTCTGTCGCTCTTTCATGACCAAACCTATGAACAGAATTTAATGAAATTTTGGGTGAAACAAACTTAAACATCGAGGAAGGACATATGCTACGTTTTTTAACACATGACAACCGATCCCCTAAAACGCAAGAGAAGCCGCGGGCAACAACTACTTTGTTATATATTTATAATTAAAATTAAACGCAGTCTTTTTAACCTGCTTCATACATTACACTAAATTACATTTTAAACATTAAAGTTAAAGGTAAGAATTATTATCAAATGAAAACAAATGAATTCAGAATTAAAACATTTTTAACTCACCTGTATTACGATTTAAAACGTGAAATTATCACTAGAGTTAGATGATCATTGCGCTCAGAGAGAATAGCGAAGGGAAATTACGATTTTATCATAAAAATTATGCTGATATTCTTTAAGTTTTATTCATTTAATTCAATATAACGTATTTGCGCGTATTATTTATTTTATTGGCACCAATTCTTCACGAGGCAGAACCTCAGTTTTTCAACCGACTTCAAAAAGGAGGAGGTTATCAATTCGTCTGTATTTTTTATTTTATTTTTTTTTTTTTTTTATGTTTGTTACCTCATAACTTTTTACTGGGTGGACCGATTTTGATAATTTTTTTTTGTTTGAAAGGTAGTGCTTCCCGTGGGGTCCCATTTTTTTTTTATTTTTTTCTGATGATGGTATCCGTATGAAAACGACATAAGTCTTTAATTTGCATTATGTATATGCGCGACAAATAGGTGAATAACTCAAAATCACGTTAACCAATTTTGATGATTCTTTTTTTATTATAAAGGATATACTTTAAGGGTAGTTTGGTGAAAGTTTGGTAAGGTTCTGAGCACAGAATCCATGACAAATTAAGGGAACGGCAGGGAACGGAACAATTCTGAGGAGCACGTTAGCAATACTCGGTCGAATCTTTTATTTATGGGTTACTTGGATATTTGAATCACCTTCCGGAACGTGGTTATGTTCATGCATTGTCATAATCGAAAATTATAATCAACTAGCGACCCGCCCCGACTTCTCATGGGTGCAATACTGATACTAAATATACTAATGAATTTGTTTATTTACGACAACACATTGCAAACTTCTAAAATTGTCGGTGTTACTTTACTATATTGTTCATTTATTATATACACAAACCTTCCCCTTGAATTGCACTATCTATTAAAAAAAACCGCATCATAATCCGTTGCGTAGTTTTAAAGATATAGGGACAGAGAAAGCGACTTTGTTTTATACTATGTATTGACGGAACTCCTAAACGGCTTACAGTTAGGGTGCGATTTGGGGCAGAATTTCTTTCTGTCTTTAATCAAATTTTGTGTATGTGATGTGATGTCATATGATGTATGACATAGCATACGAATAGCTCTTTTGCAAAGTTTTTTTACTGAGGTCGATTACAGCTCTTTCGAGGATGGTACCTTGTAGTTTATGCCGCATGACGTATTAAAGCCGCATTTTCGAAAGTCTATTTTTGCTTTATTAGAAAGTTTCTTTTGAAATTGTCCCTGAAATAGTTTCTGATTCATATAAAAGGCACGCTTAATCTATCCATATTAAGAAAAAAATGTTAGTCTACATCAGCTTCACTTAAAATCAAAAAATAAATAAAATTTTAACAAAAAGAAAAACCGACTTCAAACAAAACAGTAATTTAAAACAAATTAAAATGCACTAAAAAGTAATTAAAAAAAATTGCATATTTAACATATTCTTGAGAGTCCTCCTAGGTAAAATTAAATGAAAAATATTAGACTACTTAAAAGTCGATTTACGATTATATAATGTAGTTATAATTATTGCTATATTTGGAGTCGGTGTCAGCCAACCCTATACTATACCTACCTATCAAAAAACAATACGAGAATACTTTAAGAAATGTTTCTTGCAAATTACCTTTTATACGATATTATACTGGGTCAATCAAGAGGCTCGTATCGCTTCTTTCTTTTGATTGTTGAAGCGTGTGCCAGTGGCTGACACCGGCTCCAAATATAACAATAACTATAACTACTTTATATAATCGTAAATCGACTTTTAAGTAGTCTAATATTTTTCATTTCATTTTACCTAGGAGGACTCTCAAGAATATGTTAAATATGCAATTTTTTTTAATTACTTTTTAGTGCATTTTAATTTGTTTTAAATTACTGTTTTGTTTGAAGTCGGTTTTTCTTTTTGTTAAAATTTTATTTATTAAGAATAGTACGACACAACTTAGATGTAGCTTCGGCAATATTCGTAAAACCGATCACATCCTAATTAAGTACACTATCCCAAATTATTTCTCATGTTAATATGATTTTTACACAAACGTAATAACTTTTAATATCATAAACCCATATCATATTCGTCAATTTGATATGTCGATTTACATGCACTTGCTTTCTCGGGTTGCACTGACGCGAGAATCAATAGCGACGAATAGCGTCGAATGGCGCGATTGGGAGCTATTTCTATTGGTCGTGTAAATCGGCAGTAATCGGTTTTAATTGAATTTGCCCATGCTATATCTAACCATTTTCACCAATTAAAAAAATGTAAAAAATGTTCCAAATAACTTATCCAGTAGTATAAATTTTTACCACCTTTAGTGTACTACAAAAATTTTGCCAGTCTCTGTTGCAAGAGATAACTACTTACTATCAGGTGGTACTTATGACAAGATATTTTATTACATCGCTTTATATATAAAAAAAAAATGTAAATACATCTAGAAATATCAATAATGGCTGATTACATTTGACACAAATTAAAAAAAAAATTACAAAAAAAACAAAATAAAGACAAAATTTTAGACAATATTTCTTTGACAGAGAACATCTGTGAAAGTAATAAATACTCTTATTTCACATTATATTTTCATTAAACAACAAACGTGTATGAATATTTTAATATTTAATCCCGTACAGGTAATTAGGCCAACGGGAATATTAAACAATAAATTAATGTGATTGTATATGTCCTTTGAGCCCTTAAATTAATTCTAAATTACTTTATTACTGTTCTAATTACCTCGCAATAATTAGTTGGTGTCTGATCGTAAACTTAGTTGTAAATAACATCTGTTTATTTGTTGTTGTTATGATTAAGAAATTAGTGTACACTAACTGAACCCACGACTTTACTTATTCGGAATTCAGTTTGTGATAAAAATGCTTCCAAATTTTGTCATCATCATCATCATCATCATCAGCCCGTTTTTGTCCACTGCTAGTCATAGGCCTCTCCAAGTGCACACCGGTGTGGTCTTTTTTTTCTTTCACTTGCCGCCTATCGTAAATCGTCAAAATCTTGTATCCAATCTTGTATCATTATCTCCAACATTATAAGAATGCTTCGTATAAAATTTCATCAAAATCGATTCAGCAGGTTATGCGAGAAAGCCTAACAAATAGACAGATAGATAGAGTTAATACTTTTGCAATTATAACATTTTTACAAATCTTATATAATCTCAAGATATCTTAAGAGTTAAAATCAGAGCACTTATGGAGACACAAAGTATTTTTAATTGCAATTATAACATTTTTACAAACCTTATATAATCTCAAGATATCTTAAGAGTTAAAATCAGAGCACTTATGGAGACACAAAGTATTTTTTTGTATAACCACTGACATTATATACGTACATAATATTTATGACTTAGTTTGAGAGAAATGACGGTAGTTATAATAAATCAAGAGTTGCACAATCTACTTAATTTACAATTTGATCTCCAGTCAATCATTATCAACTAAAACTTCTTCTTCTTTCTCTTCCTAGGTTTTCTTCAAGTCACAATCAAATCAATCACACCCAGTTAAGTCCCACATTTCCTTCAGCAGGATGGATGCCTCCTTCGCTGTTTTTGTTGGTCCACCATTTCCTCTCAAGGAATCGTCTGCTCCAACTATGCTCGTGGGTTTACAACCTACGATATCCTTCCACATGCTATTCCTATGGGTGCAATACTGGTACTGAATATAGTACAGAATTTGTTTATTAACGACATCACATTAGAAACTTCTAAAAATGACAGCATTTCTTTACTATATAGTCCCTGTATTATATACAAAAACTTTCATCTCGAATCACTCTATCTATTAAAAAACTGAATCGAAGTCCTATGCGCAATGTTAAAGATCTTAGAATAAATAAGGACAGACAGCGGCAAGCGACTTTGTTTTATACTATGTAGAGATGCTGAAAGTACTCAAATTAAGAGAAATTGCTCCCTAATGGTATCTGAAATTGAAGTGATTGTACGTGCGAACATAAATGCACCCTTAATTCTCTTTAATAATCCGATGAGATGTCCATCGGACCCAACCGTAGGGAATTCAGACATCGGACAAACGACATTCCGACGTTGGAGATTATGACCACAGCGACTTATTAAACTCCAAACTATAACTAAGAATTACAGGCAAACACAGTATAATATTTTAGATTTAAAACATTATTACACCCACCCGCATTGGAACAGCGTGGTGGAATATGTTTCAAATCTTCTTCTCAAAGGGAGAAAAGGGCTTAGCCCAGTAGTGGAACATTTACAGGCTGTTATTAAAATAATTTTGGAGCAAATCAGTACAATATTTCTTTTATTATTATTTGAAACATTATTGGGGCAAATCGTAAGTGAAGTAAACGGAATGACGCTCTCTTATAATGTCGTGCTTTTTAGTCCCAGATTCCAGTGTGCCTGATACACAATATATTATGTACCTCATTGCTATACATAAATGCATATCTATAATTATAAGGAAATGATATTCATTTGATTATGGAATATCTTTTTATTATACTCATTTATTTGTTTTACAAAAAATTCTTAACAAAGTCACCAATTTCTAATCAATCACTAATTTGGTAACATTTTTTCCATTGACCATTTCATAATTTTATAATTTATAATAACTGGCCTTTGCCATTAAATAATAATTTGATGTTCATACTTAATAAAAAAAAATCGCAGTATAAACAGTCTCGTCTATCGCTTCATACAAGCGATGGATTATATTTCGGTACGTGCGGTTTTTGTTGTGATCGGACTTAGTTACATCAATGTTTGCTTTTCACTTCGCGCAAACAGCTCTTTTGAGGAAAATCGATGATAGCTAAATAATTCCGAAGCTTTATTTCATTTTATATCACGTGCATTCATAGCTTTATATAATAAACATTAATTCTTTTTTACGTTTAATATACCTAGTTCTGAAAAATTACGATTTGAAAGTGCATGTAAAAGCCTACCTGAATAGAAAAAAATATTTTTTTTTGTTAATACATATTTCGTACACTATTTGAAAAAAGACTACAGTAACCGGTGTCACAGCTTGGCTTTTAAGGCTTTTTTCATCTTTTTTCATCTTGAGACGAAAGCGAAGAGTTTTGTGGACCACACAGATCCAATAAATATTAATAATTATAATTAAAGAGTAATAAAAACTCTTTTGTATTACTATACCTACAATTTGATAATCCATATTCAGTTCCTAATACAATATTTGAAACACTATCCGATGATGATCAATAAGCTGGTGACATAGATGATGTAGTGATGTATTGAGCCGACTATGTAGGCAAGAATTAAATACGAAATCAAGACCACAACTATTCCATATTACTATTTCATACCATCGACTTTTAATATAAGTAAAATCGTTAGGAAACTGTATCTGCTATGTCCTAAACACAAAGCGTCTTCTTGAAAAATTATTATGTATTATAAGAAACAGAAGTGAGTATTTATTTAAAAAAAAAAAAAAACGATATACCGACAAAACACTCTTACTTCATGTTTTATCAGAATAAAGAATTTAACAATATTTTTTATTAAACTAGCTGACCATAATTAAAATTAGCGAAATACTAATTATCTAACGTACAGATAGCACGACGACCGTCTAGCGCGAGATTATAAGTGGGCTCTAGTCTTGGAATCGCACACCTTATATAGCCTGTATGTAGCAGGTAGGCTGATGTGGTAGGGATGATATTCCTTACAGTATGTATATTCTGTAGTTTTCTCAAATAGGCAATACAAAAATAAAATATCGTTTATTATTACCGATAATATTGAATTTAATTTGTTTATCTTATGCAAGAATTCCCAGACTAAGTCATTGACCGACAAGAAATATGAATTTAATACGTATTTTTTGAATTGTTAAAAAACTTCTCTTATTTGAATTTAAAATGAGACAAAATTGTGAATACGAGAGAATTGTTTTACATACATTTAAAGAAAAGAACTTTTACATAAAACATATAATATAGTATGTATTATATAAAATCGCTATCGCTTTCGAGAACTACCTCGATTGTCACGATTTATCTGAACTTATTTTATGGTTGCTGTAGATTACCCAGTGGTTACAACGGGTGCATCTTAACCAATGATTACGGATTCAAAGTCAGGTGAGCATAAATGAATTCATATGTGTTTAATGATTATTGTTCAAGAAGTTATGTGGAAGACGGCTATCATGGTATGGGCATGTAATGCGGAGGAATGAGGAACACATTGTGAGGAAGGCCTTGAGCATGGATGTGGATGGATATAGGGGTAGAGGACGACCAAGGAAACGATGGATGGATTGTGTGAAAGACGATATGGCTAGAAAGAATGTTACTTGTGAGATGACGTCTGACAGAGAAGTATGGAAGGAGAAGACATGCTGTGCCGACCCCAAATAAAATTGGGATAAGGGCAGGAGAATGATAATGGTTATTGTTCATAATTTTATTTTATGCTCAACGATACAGTAGATAATTTCAATAAAACTCTGCCAAATATGTATCCACTAATACCGATTGGTGTCGTGTGGTCTAATTAGCCTCCTTCTTGGGAGAAGGTATGTAAAGGTTGGCTTAGCCCAGCAATGGGACATTTACAGGCGGTTACTTTAATCAAAGATTGCGGGTTAAAATCTAACCAACCACTAACGATCTTTGTAACTTACTGTCATTTATTATTTTTATCAATATTTAGGCAAAAACAGACAGAGACATGTCAATGTATAAACAATCACGTCTTAAACAATAACTTGTAGAATTATCAGCTTCAGGGAAAACATCGTGAGAAAATTTGAATATATTTCAGTGACGCAGTGGTTTTCAGTGCCGCATTGGAGTGACGTGGCGGAATAAACTCCAAACCTCCATACAGGAGAACCCTTGTCGAGATGGTTGTTCACGGTTTATGACTTTATTTTAAATATAATATTATTAAACAAACATACTAAACTCATTCATAGACAGATACAAAATTAAATATAAATATTTTATCTATACATATAATAAAATTGGAGTGTTTGTAATATTAAAATTGCCCGCTTTTCCTCTATTCATATGTATGTATACACGGTACATGTAACGAAATAACATTCTTGACAATTTTTGTCTGTCTGTCTGTCTGTTTGTTCCGGCTAGAGATTAGTCAAAGATTGGAATGGTTGGCCCGATTTTGACGGGACTTTCAGCAGATAACTGATATTATAAGAAGTAACTTAGGCTACAACAATATTTTTTGTTTAATTCAAACGCGTACAAGATCGCGGGCACAGCTCGTATAATTATAAATACATACAAATTGTATTTATTATTTTATTTTAGATTATTTCTATGAGCATCAGATGTCCAAATATATATTTTGGTAGAAGGAAAATTCCGAGATTTTATAAAATTATTATTGAAAAGAGTAAAATATATTATGAATGTTTTTTTTTCATTTATAAAGGAAATCGAACCATTGTATTTAATTTTATTTTATATATAATTCAATTTAATTTTTACAAAATCAATTGTATTGATGAACAAGGTTATTCGATAAAGAATTTTCAGTTTTCTAAAAATAATATTCGTTCCGTGTCAAGTTATAAAAACGTGATCCGTTATCATCAGGTGTCATATTTCCTCGTAGTATATTATCGCTTTTCTGCTTATAATAAATGTAAATAACTTATAACTTTTTACAACCTTGTCACATTTTTTTCGATAACATGAATCCATTCTGATTTTAGGGGTCTATTTAATAAGATATGGTAACGCGTGCCAATCTCACACCTGTGGCACCAATTTCTCTAAAGTTATATTGGGTTTCGTTATTGTGACAAGACTTGATCGTAGTGCAGTTACCAGTTACAAAAAACCTTGTCTTATTAAGTGAGGACTTAGGACAACATTTGTGGAATACAAGATAATTGAATATATAGTTGGTACCTTTTATTTTCTTTCGATTTCGCGGGAAAAACGCGTTACGGGGGGGGGGGGGGTATGTGCTACTTGCAGATGCCCTGAAAGTCAAGTGTGCCCCAAAAATCAGTGGTATCCTCTCCGTCTCTTCGGCGGCACAAGGGGATGCCTTTAGCATGTAGCCGTGACGCCAGTTTCGTTGGTACCTATGTTAGTCCACGGAAGTCTTGAAAATATAACACGCAAATGTCAAAAATTCACACTTCACTCTTACTCTTACTGTTTTTGGTACATAAGGCTTTTATTGTACCTGAAAAAAAAAATAGTTTCTTAAATATGAAAGTGGATAGAAGTATGACACTTACTTAATATTATTTGATACTAGATCATGATCAGTCACGATTTTTTTATAAAATAATTCGCTGGATTTTTTTGACTATAAACCCTCTAGTTCTGTATTTTCCATATAAATAATTTAATCTTTTTTTTTAAATTCCGAAACAAGTTTGTTCTATTCCTGTCTTCTCTTATAAAATAGTAAACATGTGACTGACCAGCAAAACAATTACTCACAGTATAATCGATTGAAGAGTCAAGGTCGCTCAATGATTAATGTGATTACTCCGAATTGGCTGAGTTTTTGTGTGCTTAATTTGCGCGTATCATTTATCTCTCATTCGGCAGCGAACGAAAATATCTTGAAAAAATCTATTTATTTATATTTTTATAACACCACCAACCTAAGACGTTGGTTCTGTAAGAATTATTTATCATGCCCAACATCGCCAATGTGTTGCCAACCTTGGTGACCAAGTTGCTATGTCCATATACAGGGGCGCTATCACCCTTCAAAGGGAAACACAATGATACTAAATATTGCCGTTTGGCGATACTCGGGACTGCACATAGCCTAACCAATGTGCAGCATTATACATGACGTTCTATTGTGATGTAGTTCTTTTTAATCCCAGATTCCAGTGTGTGCCTGGTATTCAATATATGTACTTCATTGCTTTACATAATTATAATGATAAGAAAATTAAATTCAATTCTGTATGGAATATCTTTTTTTTTTTACTCCAAGATTATTTATTGATTTGTTTTATGATACCAATTTCTATATATCACATCCTCATTTATTCCATTACCTTTTTCCATTAGCCATTTCATAATTTTATAGCTTATAATAACAGGCCTTTGCCATTAAATAATTAATTAATTTTCAATTTAAAAAAAATCGCAACAATAACTCTTTAATTAATCTTGTCTATCGCTTCATACAAGTATTATGCAGCATTATCAAATTATGTTTGCGCATTACAATGACGTTTCCCAAAGTTTCTGCTAGTAATTACACCCATAAACAAACTCGTGACGATCCATGACAAGGTATTACAGTCTGCACTATAAAACAGTGGAGATGACGTGCTAAATCCCGCACCAATAATATTGAATTTATCACTCAATAAACTTCAATATGGCGGGAGATGGGTATAAACATCTTACGCAGTACGAACGGCCGGCAATATCGCTGTTATATGTCAAGGTATCTTCATAATTCTTCATCATACTTATATATGTTTGCTTTTATTATATTTAAAAATAATATTAATGTAATATTGATTTATATAGGCTATACATTTAAGGATCAAGGTCTAACTGAAAAGTCCATTTACCAGTTCAAGTTGACACAATTGTCAGTCATAACTGGACTGTATTTTATTTGAAATATTAGTAGTAGTTTCTACACCAATATTTTACATAAATATGCCTCGTGTTTTTCCCCAACGAAATACATCGACGAGATGGACAAGTGATTAGAACTTGTGCATCTTAACCGATGTTTGCGGGTTCAATCCCAGGCAAGCACCACTAAATATTCATGTGCTTCATTTGAATAATTCATCTCGTTCTCGGTAGTAAACCTGCATGTGTCTTATTTCATAAAAATTCTGCCACATGTGTATTCCTGCATTGGAAAAGCGTGGTGGAATATATTCCAAACCTTGTCCTTAAAGGGAGAGGAGGCCTTATACCAAGCGGTGAAAAATATATAGGCTGCTTTTGTTGTATACATTGACGTACACACACCCATTATAAATAAAATTTTAACAAAAAGAAAAACCGACTTCAAACAAAACACTATTTTAAATCAAATGAATATGCACGAAAAAGTAATAAAAATAATTGCGTATTCAACATATTTTTTAGTGTCTTCCTAAGTTAAATGAAATGAAAAATATTAGACTACTTAAAAGTCGATTAATGATTATATCATGTAGTTATAGTTATTGGTATATTTGGAGCCGGTGTCAGCCACGGTGCCCTTGCCCCAACAATCAAAAGAAAGAAGCGATGCGAGCCCCTTGATTGATCCAGTATATTATTGTGTAAAAGGTAATTTGTAAAAAACATATTTGTTAAACTATTCTCGTATTGTTTTTTGATAGATATACTGTAGGGTTTTATTGGCTGACACCGACTCCAAATATAACAATAATTATAACTACATGATATAATCGTTAATCGACTTTTAAGTAGTCTAATATTTTTCATTTCATTTAACTTAGGAAGACACTAAAAAATATGTTGAATACGCAATTATTTTTATTACTTTTTCGTGCATATTCATTTGTTTTAAAATAGTGTTTTGTTTGAAGTCGGTTTTTCTTTTTGTTAAAATTTTATTTATTTTTTGATTTTAAGTGAAGCTGATGTTGACTAACTAATTTTTTTTAATATGGATAGATTAAGCGTTCCGTTTATATGAGTCAGAAACTACTTCGAGGACAATTTCAAAGGAAACTTGCGAATAAAGCAAAAATAGACTTTCGAAAATGCGGATTTAATACGGCACGCGTCGTAAACTACAAGGATCCCTCGAAAGAGTTGTAATCGAACTCAGCAAAAAAACTTTGAAAAAGACCAACTATATTTCGTACATCATATGACATCACATCACATACACAAAATTTGATTAAAGATAGTAAGAAATTCTGCCCCATATCGCACCCTAACTACGAGCCGTATAGGAGTTCCATCACTACATAGTATAAAACAAAGTCGCTTTCTCTGTCCCTATATCTTTAAATCTACGCAACGGATTTTGATGCGGTTTTTTTTAAAAGATAGTGTGATTCAAGGGAAAGGTTTGTGTATATAATACATGAACAATATAGTAAAGAAACACTGATAATTTTAGAAGTTTGCGATGTGATGTCGTATATAAACAAATTCTGTAGTATATTTAGTATCAGTATTGCACCCGTGCGAAGCCGGGGTGGGTAGCTAGTTGATTATAATATTCGACTATGATAATTACATAAACATAACCACATTACGGAAGGTGACTCAAATATCCAAATAACCTTTAAATGAAAGATTCGACCGAGTATCGCTAACGTGCTCCTCAGAATTGTTCCGTTCCCTTCCGTTCCGTTACTTTGTCATGGATCCTGTGCTCAGAACCTTACCAAACTTTCACCAAATTACCCTTGAAGTATATATTTTATAATAAAAAAAGAATTATCAAAATTGGTTAACGTGATTTTCAGTTATTCACCTATTTGTCGCGCATATACATAATGCAAATTTAAGACTTATGTCGTTTTCACATGGATACCATCATCGGAAAAAAAAATAAAAAAAATAGGACCCCACGGGAAGCACTACCTTTCAAACAAAAAAAAAATTATCAAAATCGGTCCACCCAGTGAAAAGTTATGAGGTAACAAACATAAAAAAAAAAAAAAAAAAAAAAATACAGACGAATTGATAACCTCCTCCTTTTGGAAGTCGGTTGAAAAGTATCGTGAAATAATCTCCAACCACAAGATAAGACTCATTAGCACACTTTTGGAACATTTATAGTTTTGTTTTTACTGTATAATATAATACGTTTCCGATCCATACATACATTAAATAAGTGTACTAACTCGTTTTGAAAATTGATTTAGTAAATCGACTCTTCAACGAAACGAATGCCTCTAATTCACTCAAATCAACTGATTCAATTTGTCCTGACGTCCCCCTCCCTCAAGACATTATGCTAAGATTATACGTAGCCACGCTCCCTTTAAAAGACTACGCTGGATATATAGCTATTTACCTACATATCACGTCTTTGTACAAATCAGAAGTGGTACGTGGGTGTTAGGTTAATTTTCAAGATGTAAAGTAACTTATGGGATTTCAGAGTATAATCTGAATCTGTGACAATTCATTCAAACCCGTTCAGCCGTTTTGCACGATTAATAAATTCCGGATTTCTAATATTAGTAGAATTATACATTAAAACTTTTTTCGAACACACTATATCTTCTGATATAAATATATATATCATCATCCTCCTGCCCTTGTCCCAATTTTATTTGGGATCGGCGCAGCATCTTCTCCTTTAGGTAACATTCTTTCTAACCATATCGTCTTTCACACAATCTATCCATCGTTTCCTTGGTCGTCCTCGACCACTATATACATCCACATCCATGATCAAGCAGACAACACAATTGATGCGTATATAGCATAGTAGTGTAAGAAAAAACTCGAAAGTCAGTGCAGAACACGAGCGTTGAATATCGGATATGATTTGCGATATTGACTATAATAATTATGAAATGTATTGGATACACGTATCAAAATGGCCTATCACTGTTAGTCGATTGTCAATATTTCATGTGTGTGATACGAAGTTGATTCTAACAGAGCTGCATTGCTGTACTAAAAGTTAAAAAATAATTACATAGGTTATTGGTACAAGTTTCTCTGCGAGATCGCATCAGCAATGAGGCGATCCGTCAGAGAACCAAAGTCATCGACATAGCCCACCGAATAAGTAAGCTGAAGTGGCAGTGGGCTGGCCATATTTGTAGCAGAACTGATAACTGTTGGGTAAAACGTGTTCTGGAGTGGAGACCGCGTCTCGGCAAACGTAGTGTAGGACGTCCTCGGGCAAGGTGGAGTGACGATTTACGCAAGGCGGCTGCCAGGAGCTAGATGCGATTAGCCGAAGATCGATCAAACTGGCGTGCTATTGGAGAGGCCTATGTCCAGCAGTGGACGAAAAAAGGCTGATGATGATGATGATTGGTACAAGTCCTCATACTAATCTTCTTATTAATCTAGGGCATTGATCAGAATCCAATTTAATATATTAGGTTATAGATTTATCTAAGTAATACGTAAAATATACGTAGCGTAACCTAAGTAAATATGTTATTTTATATTTTAGTACATTATCTATAATAGCAATATGATTTTTCATAGCAATAAAATCGTTTACTTACATAATATAATATTTTTTTTAATCAAAATAGTTTTTTTTTTCTTTTAAAAAACGAAGATTTAAATATGTTTATTGCCAGTATAGACCAATATTGACATAAATTAACCATCTACACTACTATTGATAAAGAATAATTATTTTATTTAAAAACTTAATCACAAACAGAAATAGATATTATTATTAATGTTAGCTTTGAAACTAAACCAACTTTATTATTTCGTAACGTAGGTCAAATCGCGTCTAAGTTGATATTACTATTTCGAAAATTCATAATACTTTCGTACGTTTATAACAATGATGTTCTAGTAAACAGATATGTCATTAACGCACAAAAAGTGAAGACTAGAAAACGTCCTAATTGGGACGTTTGCCTTTAGTCGTTTTCATCATAATTATGCCAGTAATACTTTATAATACATCATAATTATGTAGTAATACGTTTTGCGTAATTAAAACATCTAGTTATCCCTTTTACTTATTGTTTTTATCAAGCTATCCTTTTTACTTGTAACGAAATGTAAAATAAACGGTCCCCGGCGCGGCACACTTTTTTCTGTTGTTTAGTATGGGTATAACATATCTGTTTATTAGAATATCATTGGTTTATAAATAAACAAAAAAAAAGTAAAGTAACAGCCTGTAAATTTCCCACTGCTGGGCTAAGACCTCCTTTCCCATTAAGGAGAGCGTTTGAAACATATACCACGCTGCTAACTCCTTATATATTGTTATTAATACTTTCAAAACGAAAAGTAGAATTTCTTAAAATGGAAATTGTTTTTTGAACTTTCGAAACTCAGGTCACAAACAACTTCTTCGAAATTCCAAATTGCAAGTTAATGAAACAATCTATCTTCTATAACTCTGATTACGAACATACGATATTTTGGCAAGAAATGAAAATTTAACTTATATGCCTATTTTATTTATTTTATTCTCTAAAGAAATAATGTTTTTTTTTAGAGAATAAAATCATCTAATGTATTTTTTATTTTTATGTGATAGGTGGCAAACGAACAGAGGCTCTCCTGATGGTAAGTGCCTACCACCGCCCATGGACATCTGCAGCGCCAGGGGGCTAGCAGGTGCGTTGCCGGCCTTTAAGGAAGGTACATTACTTTGTTTTCTAACAATGATGTGTGCAACTGTAATTATTAAATATAGCAGATACAGTCATCACTACATATTATAAAACAAAGTGCCACGAGCGCATCTGGTATGTTCGCCTTAAACTTTAAATAACTATAATATAAACTACTGAACGGATTATTATGTGGATTTCTCTAATAGACAGAGGTATTCATAAGGAAGGTTAAGGTATAAAATTTATTAAGGATTTTCTGTAAATGAGATGAAATTAAACGACAATTGTTAAACATGTCAGAAATAGCAACAAAAAACATAAAAAAAACTTGGCCACCGGGCTAGTTTCATACTATAGGTATGTATTTGTTATGTGTGCAATTTTGAAATACATAATAGAAAGGTTTATTTAAAGTATAAAAAAATACATGCCTTCATAACCCACTATTGGGTTAAGATCTATTCTTCTTGCGCAGTGACTACGAAATGCACAAAGCACAATAAATTTCAGTGCTGAAATCGAACCCAGCAGAACCCTCCCTCAGTTAGGTTTCCTCATCTAGCTCCGCTGCGGTTCTAGTATATATATAGTATATACAATATTCAAGTTATATAAACGAGAAACGGTATTATTTTACGAGTGACCAGTGCTGGGACTTACAAGGAAAGGTTTAACTGCCATAGTAATAAACTATAGCTATTAAAAGCAAGCCAATTGCTGTCCTGGGACTAGCTTACTTTATTGAATTTCTTCTTTTATTTTCCAGGGTAACTAGTATATATAAACGCTAGATCCTTGCCACGACTTTGTGTTACGTGATGTTAAAAATATAATTTCATTTTTGCTATAAAAATTTTTAGGCAACAATCACAGCCTGGAACACTCATAACCATTTTCATCTAAATTTGGTAGTCCTTTAGGAGAAATTTACACCTTTAAAAGAATTATAATATTACTAGCGACCCGCCCCGGCTTCGCACGTGTGGAACGCTGTTACTAAATTTAACACAGAAATTTTCTTGTTTCATTACTATATTTTTCATGTCTAATATACAAAAACCTTGCTCTCGAATCACTCTATCTATTAAAAAAAACGAATCATAATCCGTGCGTAATTTTAAAGATATAAACATACAGGGACAGAAAGTGGTAAGCGATTATTATGTTAAACCTGAGGAAACGAAATAAAAAACAATAGAAAAGGTGTAGAACCTTTTCTATTGTTTATAAAATCTTACTAGATATCCGCCGTTTGGGACTAATCTCATGCAGTTACCATTTACTCTTAAATAAATCATGATGTATCATTTAGTACTATCGACTCAAAATTATTTATTAAGCTAACAAAAAATAAACTGATTTTCTCACCATACATGTAGGTTTCCCCAGATTATTTTTACTGAATACAACATAATAAACCCAAATTGAATCCTTGTTTGGTTCTTGTCTGGGTTTGAACGTGAAAATACAGAAGATATTTACGTGTTCTAACCACTGAATCACTATAGCTTTCATGACATAAACGAAAGAATACAATATATATTTTAAAAATTGCTTACTCGACCTCTCAACTGAAACATAACAGTACAATATTTGCTGTTTGGCGTTAGAATATGTAACGAGTGGATGACTCGCTCAGACTTGAACGAAGAATATACAAATATATTGTAAGTATAGAGATATACACGATAAGTAAAGAGCATTCTCAAAGAAAGCCAATACCTGATAATTTAAAAAGGAATATATAAAACCTCAAATCAAAAATTCAATTCAAGATTCGCACAAAAGAACCCACACATCCATTAAATACTAAAACCATAAAAGACAAAGGACATTGCATAAGACTCCACCCAGATCCTGTCAATTTTTCAAAACACGACGTACAATAATTTATAAGCAGAGTTGAGTAATTTATCACGAGGAAGACATCCAGTAATGGAACGAGTGCACTCTACGGAACACAGCACAGCTTACGTCAGCAGTTATTGTCTGGTTTGCCTGTCTACACTTTAGGAAAATACAGGAATTCACCTCGAGAATGCAGACTTTAGTCAAGACTTTCTATGTATAAAAGATATGGTTTCCATTCAATGAATATTTTATTTTTGGAATTTTTATCATAATTGTTTTATTCATAGTGTTGATAATCTTATATATTAATAACGTAACTCAGAGATTTTAAATATCATAGACAGTCGATTATGGTCTAATTTTGAAGGGCTCCACAGATGTTCAGAAAAATTAAGAGGATTCTTGATTCGAATAATTGTAACTGAACGAATGTGTACTATTTGACTGGTTTTCGAAATTACTAAAAATCTTTTTAATAAACACGAAGTTTCTCAGGAGACCTATCGGGTGATATATCCTGTTACATATTATGAGATTAATATCTTGATTATAGATGATTCCACTACATAAATAAGTGGTGTCCTACCGCTATATCAAAACTCTTGGTTTGACTTAAGAATATTACATTTTTTTTATATTATAGGGAGCAAACGAGCAGGAGGCTTACCTGATGGAAAGCGATCACCACCGCCCATGGACATCTGCAACACCGGGGGGCTTACAGGTGCGTTGTCGGCCTATAAGGAAGGAGTACGCTCTTTTTGTGAAGGTTCTCAAATTGTATCGGTTCGGAAAAACCGCCGGCGAAAACTGGTTCCTCAAGTGATGGGGGTGGAATTTCGAATTTTGACGAGATGTCCGAAGGTGAAATTCAGCAGCCGGGATTAATCCGAACAATTCCTCAGAACATTCTCCATGAAAAATTTGTATGGCAGACCAGCAAATCTACCACCTAATGGTACATTATACAGTTAAAAGGTCACCCGATTATAAATGATCGCCGCTGCCCATAGACTTTAGAACTGTAACAAGTATTATTCATTCTTCATATGGCACATGTGTTACCAAAGTCGGGAACGAAAAAATGACACTCTTTGTACTTAGAGTAACACTGTACTTGTCGCCCTTCGAGCAGTCCACAATAATATAAAAGTATCAGTGTTTGGCGCAGAATATTCCTTCGTAAGACTTTCTTGCACAGAGCCTTATTACCAAGTGAACTATTGCGCTGATGCTATTTTCATTCATTGTGATACAAGCTAAAATATTGTTAATTTTATTTTATATTATCCGGTTGGGCATATGACTCCACTACACCTGGTGGTAAGTGGGAGTGGAGTCCAAACGCGAAGACGACTCGTACGGACAGCAAGAATCAGCTGCACTAGTCACCCTCGCCATGCCGGCAAGATGGCTCTCCACGCCTCGTTTGAAAGCACCCAGGTTACAAAAGGACAAGGAAAAAACACGTGTGCTGGTAGAGTTCCAATTTTTAGCGGTGCGACAAAGAAAAGAGTTGCCAAATTTCTTTGTGCGCATTGGGATATATTTCGTTCAAATTTAGGAGTTAATCATATAGAAACCGATTCAATGTAACCTTTACTTAGGATCACTCTATCATATTGCAGTCGTGAAACATTCGAATAGTAAGTCGTTAAATATATACAAATATGAATTAATAATAGCTACTGTCAATATCTTAGCCCAGTGGATTGGTGGTAAGAATGCTTCCAGCATTTCTTTTTTTGAATCGTAAGACTGATCATATGGACAAAAAACGAGCCAGCCCTCCAGTCACCAAAGGTGGCAATAAAGCGAAGTGTTATAATCTTAAAGAAGCTTTTTGCCTAACCAAGGTCCAAGGGTTTCAACAGCCATTGTTTAGTAATTTTGAAATTATTCAACAGGCGTTGAGTTGAGTTTAAATTTTGTGATCTTGTGATTCTCATATAACAGTGTTATTAAATGTACTTAAATGTTTCATTATTCGTTAAAAGAAATAATAATCATGTCTAAATGTGTAAACATTTCTCTGAAGTTACTCTGAAGAGTTCTGATTTTTCAAACAACAGACTTATAAAATTATAAGTAGATCTTATATACTCGTAATATGATGTTGTCGTAATCATCTTAATAATTTCAATTCAAATGAAATTTATTTACAAATATTTGAAACAAGAATTTCGGGATGGTTCAGGTCCATAACCAAATAAGGTAGACACTATTTCAACGAGTCAGATAATATTTATAAGACATATAAGTTTATGTATATGTATATAATATTATTAATTAATTTAATTTCCATACTTAATGACGTACACTTATACTTATATACAACTATTAGTCAAGAGGATTGTGCGACCTTCAAAGAAAACAAACTTTTATGACATAACGTGAAAGATAAGTATATGTAATAAAACATACAACCAGCGTAAATGAACCCTCGCTTAGAAGAGAGTCCTTACCAAACGTAGGTCACCATATTTTTCCAATGCGGATTTGTGGTTACACATGTCTGGTTGAATTTTATTAGGCATATTATATAGGTTTTCTCAAGATCTTTTCCTTCACTCTTTGTGAATCTATCTTTGAGCATAAAAGGATTCACTGTTCACAATTCTCGGAAAACAAAAGTGTTTTTGAAGTGATAACTTCTTATTAGAGGGTAAATCACTTCGTTACGTAACGCGTTACGGCGAAAGTCTATCTGGTTTCTCTTTCTTTCACGCATACCGTAGCGGTAAACTCTCCTCTCTCTTTAACTCTCGCCTCTCTTTCACTCTAACTCACCACGCTAGTCGTATTTCGAACATACTTTTTTAAGTTGTCCCTTGTGTCAGTCTCGAGACGCACACATTTTTTCTATATAAAATATAATTTTAAAATTCGAATACAATTAAATTTCGAATGCAACATAATTCAAAATAGGTTAACCGACAAATTAAGATGATTACAATTTCCACGTACAAAAAATTTAAAACATGAACATTGTCATAATATAAACAAATTAAAAATAGCTTTACCATTAGTGTATAAACCGAACAATTTATAAATCGCTTTGATCCTTGTAAAATGTTTAATAGCATGGGAAATGGCGCAAAGCCGTTTAATACAATGTGATGCACTTCAATTATGTTTACCGGAAAATTATTCATGGTCTCATTGTATGTTCGTTGCAGGCTTAAACAATAACATGTGATTAATTTATACGGATTATCGTGTAATATTACTTTAACGGATGTGTTTTTTTTTTAAAAAAAAAAATAGTCCATGAAGACGATTATTTTGTCTACCGGAAAAATTATATCGTACTCAATAAAATTTAGCTAAATGGCTAAAAGAAAGTTGTAAAGTTGAATTTAGTCTGTCTAGCAAGTCGGAAAACTGATTGCCATCACTACACATTGGCGCTGATAGAAAATTTTAACCATCCCTGGTCCCTTGAAGTTATACTGTTTAACCCAAACCGGAACACAATAATACTACTTATATAGTGTATAGTCGTAGAATATGTAATGAGTATACCCTATAACAAAGTAATGAGGTATAGAATAAACACAAAACAAAGAAATGCAATTAATAAGTGACGTATTTAAAGCAAACTTATTAAACGATGATAAAATAACAATTTATGCACTTAATAAGTTTTGTCTTTGATTGTACACGCATTGGGATGAACCGGTTACATCCGGTTATCGTTTCTAGCTCGTGTCATTCAGTACAAAGTCTGCATGTTATCGTATACATAAGTGATACGTTTAATTACAATAAATATAAACATATTTAGGTGTTGAATACACGACAAATAACGAAACTGCTTTTGGAGTTATTGTATTTTTTTATGGTATAGGTATTGGCGGACGAGTATATAGGCCACCTGATAATAAGTGGTCACAATCACCCATAGACAATGATGCCATCCGCAGGAGGCACAAACACATGACAACCAAATGGGGTGGACAAAAACCTAGCCTATGTCCTTTTTTGGAGCTCAAATTTGATTCATACCAAAGTTCATAAAATTAGGTTAATTGGTTTGGTAGTAAAAGACAGACAGACAGAGTTACCACCAATGATTCGATTTACAACTTTAGAAGAGTTTTTACAGCTTATAACGGCATAATCAAACGAATATAAGCTAACGTGGTAGCGTGTCGATTTGAGCGTAGCAGGAACTCACTCGGTTTGTTAAGATGAGATTATAAAACCTCTTTAAATGTTATTTTTTTTCATTGAGAAGTTGTGATTTTTCTTCAAGGAGTTTGACTATCATAAAACACATTTAAATCTATCAGATTTTTTTCTACATTGCCAGCTTCATATATTTTTGTTCCTTTTTTAAAATACATCTAGTTTAAATCATTTTTTCCTTTTAACTTATCTTAATCAGACTCTTTTTATAACAAAACTCTTTTCTTTGGAATGCAATTAGCACCTGCCACGATCATATAAACTAGATTATTCTCGTTGAATTTATAAGGCTTCTTTAGAAATTATTTAACAATGAAACGTTAGATCCTTCTAAGGATAAAATTATATATATTACATAACTATTAGTGTTGAAAAACGACGAGAAATTAAAAAAAAAACTGTTCATTATACACTATAATTTTATGTGTCGTGTATATTACATAACATTTATTTTATATTTCCTGATTCTGCGAATTATAAGCAATTGAAACATTTGTCAATATTATTTGGTTGATTGGTGTTTTTTTCTATGTAATATTTGCCTTATTGGATCATATATATTATGACACGAAACTTCAATTAAATTAAATTAATTCCTTCCTTAAAGGCCGGCAACGCACCTACAATCCCCTTGGTGTTGCAGATGTCCATGGGCGGTGGTAGTCACTTTCCATCAGGTGAGCCTCCTTTTCGCTTGCCACCTATGCCATAAAAAAAAAACTTAAGGCAAGCAGCATCTGTAACATAATAATCTAAGGTTCGATTTCGAGCATATTCCTGCAGTCGAGTCAGCTGTTTTTACAATATCAGACGAAGCACTGTACTCATTCCTGTCCCACTTATGTAACGATCGAATCTGAACACATTACAATACAGGCAAATGCTTTCAGTGAGGAATCGTCCTTAGCTTTAACGACACTTGGTTTCTCCAATATATTTTGACAAATCACATTAATAGTAGACTACTTAAAAACGATGAACATACATACATTGTTTAAATGATGGCACTCGTATTGTTTGGGCATTATGTGCTAACAGGTTTATTGGTGAGAAAAGTATCATTACAGGAACAAAGGACAATTTACCTCACTGTTAGTAATTACTATGTATTATCGACCTTGGAAAGAAAGTTGCTATAGCATGGTTCATTTACCCTACTAACCGGGACGTAATAATACTAATTATTGCTGTTGGTGGTACCATATGTGATGATTTGGTAGTATTTACCTTTGTCATCGGCCTACCGTTGAAAGTAAGGGATAGAGAGCTTTTATAGGCAGATAACGCATATTTGATTAGTATCTATATTCATCACAAGTCTTAAGCTGTTAAAACTATTAAAATACATATTAAATGTATGTTTTTGTATATAATACTCACATAATATATTCCAAATTTAAAGTTAATACCTTGTCCACGTGGTCGTGATTTGTATAGTTACTATCTTTTATTTATATTTTTTTATTAATTAAGGTCTTAATGTCAATGAATCTTATATAAACAAATGTGGTATATAAAAACATTACAGTCGTTTTGTTTTTAGCGTAAGCTAATTTAACCTTGAGATTGTTTAGTCATTAGTAATCTTTAACTGATAATTGTTTTTTTTTCGACACAGCGAGTCAATACGTCACGGCTGTTAGAACACGATCTTAATTGAAATTTGAATATTTAAACCCAGACAAACATTATGGATAAGAAAACGTGTAAAAAATATCAAGAGAGAATCTGCTTCGGTTGGATGACATTTTACTTCAAGTATTACTAAACAATTTCGGAGTAATATAGCAGCATATTCAAATATTCCCAAGAGAAAAGGAGATACTTACCACGCCCCTTCCCCCTATAAAGACATTTACAGACTATTACTTTTTTACATTGTAGATAAACTAAACTAACGCCCTATAAAACATTTCATGGCCTTCTTGTGTCATGAATTTATATAACTAGTAAACGGGGCCATTGCGATATGTATTGTACATAATTTATTGATATCATTCATGTATAGACTGACAAAGATATTTGGGTGAAGGGTTAACAAGAGCATATAAAACTAGTAATAACCAGTGCGTTTGATAAGGAAGTTTACTAACAAAACGGTGAAGACATACCGGACGCGTAATGTCGTATCTACGCGGTAATTAGGTCTGAGTTCGAAATTTAAATCAAATATATAATTAGGTGAATAGAATCTGGTTTGGGATTTGTTCAGTAGATAATAGTGCATATGTACTCAAAGTAAAAGTCAAAACACTTACTTATTGATAGTCAAAGATATACCGGTTTGGAATTTAACACCTCGGGCCTGAGAAGAACCGGCGAACTCAGAAAACTGTTATCGGTTAACACTAGTTTATTTAATACAAGAACTCTACTTAACAGATACATACTCCACGTCAATGAAGGAGTTGTAGTGGTAGAGTTCAATAAAAAAATTTCGACTAAGTTTCATGTATTGAGTAATAATAATACAACTGAATGTGAATAGACAAACTGTAAAATCGAAAGCGATTTTCGGCAACGAATTGCAAAAATATAGATTTCAAATAAGTTTGAGGTGTTTCAAGTATTTATATAATAATTTCTTTAAAAAATATTCATAACTTCTAAATTTCAAGTTACTAAAATATTGTTACCCTTGTAAGTCAAAAACTGCAGGCCTATAAATACTGCTGCAAATTGATGACAATTTAATTAGCTTTATATAGAGTTTTCACTTTGTATTACTTCCAGTAACTTTCACTTCATGCATGGATCGAACAGTCTTGATCGGTTTTCAAAATAGATAATAGCATCACAACAATTTTTTAATGAATATGGAAGAAATTTAAAATGTATTTCATTTGGAGTCTATATGCAGTTACATGATTTGGTTTTTTCTCTATTCTAAAATGTCACAAGTCTCAAAAATTGCAACCCATTGATGCTCACTTTCGAAGCCAATAGTCTATCTATATTTATTTCCAGTTAAATATGACAGTATAATCTTCTACGTATCTAACAAAGTAAGAAGTATGGGCATGCTAAAAATATCGATAGAAATAAATGAACCGTTCAATGTAAACAAATAGGTATACGAACTCATTAGTTGAATATGTATTTATGAAAAGAGCGCGTGCAACTTGTATCACGTGACAAAATAACGTGAGAAATGTTATATCGAATTGAACTATCGTTATACTTTAAGAGTTTAAGTTATAAGCTCGTTCCGCAGAAACTATACTTCGAAAGTGTATTGGTTATTGCTTTTTGTAAGGCAAATTAGCAAATACGATTAATTTTTTCAACAAATATTGTGACAAATAAAAACTCAATCTTTTTTAATCTTTCTCTTTTGTAAATTTACTTGGTGGTAGGGCTTTGTGCAAGCCCATCTGGGTAGGTACCACCCATTCATCAAATATTCCACCGCTAAGCAACAGTCCGGTTTGAACGGTAAGTGAGCCAGTGTAAGTACAGTTACAAGGGACATAGCATCTTAGTTCCCAAGGTTGGTGGCGCATTGTCGATGTAAGGAATGGTTAATAATTCTTACAGTGTCATTGTCTATGGGTATAGTGACCACTCATCATCAGGGGGAGAATATGATCGTCCGCCAACCTATTTAAAAAAAATTGTATTTCAGTAGATATGTTTTTTGTGCCACTGGTGTATTTTATTTTGCCCGCACATTTTTACCATTATTATACTTTAAGTGTTATGTTTTTTTTCTATATGCTTTAAATGAGTATACAATAGAAGTTGTAGATTCAGACTCGGAAATGACTCGGAAAGTATCCGTTAAGATGCATTGGTCTTCTTAGACATTCAAAACGTACATTAATTGAATATATACATTCTTGCTTAGTCAAAAATGTATCAATAATTCTGAAAGATATACCTAATCTGGCACTGACGATATCATTCCATAAAATTGTATGTATATTTGTAAAATAGTACATTTTCTGATGTCACATTATATGTTACAAAATTGTAAAACTGATGGTTTTATCAATTATTTCTAATTTGGTAATTTCTCTCACACCGCAATTTGCTCCAAAACTTCTCATCAAAGGGAGATGAGGTTTTAGCCCAGCGGTGGGAAAATTACAAGATAATATATGAAATGTATGTAAGTGATCGGTTTGTTTACCATATTTACATATAAATTAGTATAACGGAGAGCATTTCATTGACTCATTTATACTACACATAAAAAACCAGCTATTCTTGTCTAATCTATTTCAAGAATTGTAATTTTCCTTTCAATTAACCGTTTTTCTGTTTATCACCATTTTTTCACGAACAACTCAAGGCTTACGTTTATAATACTCATTCTATTATAAAAAATGTACGTGAATCGCTAAAGCAAGCTATTCATGAAGTTCTTATTTTAGAATTATTTTTGCATAAGTAGTACAAATAGCAATAGTACAATCGTTAGCAAAATTACATTTAATTAATATTTTATACTAATTTAACATATAATATGACACAATATCATTTATTTTAAACGGTTTAAAAACAACATCTAAATTTATGTGTTATGTAAGTATTTACTAGTTATTTTTTTTTGGAATTAATAATAAAGTTATTTAAGTCTTATTTAGTTATTATAACTTGTTATATTCGTGAATATTATTTTAACATCCAAATAAATAGAAAAAAAATAAAAAAATCGCTTAGAGAAATACTGAAAAAAACCTTTATTAAAGGTATAACACCTTATAATATAGGGTAGTCTAGAGGATGGGAAAACGATTCAAAGCTGAAAATGCTGCTGGCATTCTTACCACCATTACACACTAAGACCTTCTCCTCCATTTAAATGGGTGTTTGAATTACAAACACAAATAAAGCACATGAAAATACAGTGAAGCTTGCCTGGGTAAACACGCGTTCTAACCCCTGGCCGCCACGGCTTACATTATTTGTACATAAACTATTTTTATTTGTATTCAATTAAGGCATTCATAAATGTTTCAGTATCTAGAACCGGCTTATTTTAAATATGTTTTGCACCAAAAACATTTACCCATTTATAATTACTTCTATAATCATTTAGCTGAAATGGACTTAAAATATAAATTGAAATGAGTAATAATTAAAATAATAAATCCAATTTTAATTGAGTATTATATCAATTGAAAAGAGAACACAACACTCATATTTCAATTAAAACAGCTTCATTTATGTTACGATATAATGTTTAACATACTTTATAACTAGAAGATTAATTAATTTTAAACGAAATACGAATGTATTCATAGTTTTAATCACTCTTTAACGTTTAATTTAAAATATTTGTACACTATATAATAAGTACAAGCATATAATGTGAAAAAATTGGCAGACGATGGAAATTATTAGGAAGAGATTGATGGCTAGTGTGGAAGACATGCCGTAGCGTGACCGTTTATCCTGGATTAACTGACAAAAGGGGGGAATCTTACAGTACAACGAAGCTAGAGAACTGTAAACTTTAAACATCTCTTTTATCATATTAGTAGAGGCCATATATGTAGATGTTGAAAATGACAAAGATGACGATAAAAATAAACATATTTCATTACAATAGCATTGATGTGATGATGGCCCAGTCGTTAGAACGCGTGCATCTGAACCGATGATGGTTCAAACCCAAGCTAGCAACACTGAATATTCATGTGCTTAATTTGTGTTTGTAATTCATCTCGTGCTTGGCGGTGAACCTGCATGTCTTATCTCGTGCTAGGTGTAGAAGGAAAATATTCTGAGGAAATCTGCATATATCTAAGCCCAGTTGTGGGAAATTTACAGACTTCTGTTGTTGTTTTTATTGCGTTGATGTTAAAATCACTTAATAATAAGGGAACTTAAGTAAATGTATGTATTTATTAAATATTAACAACTTGCCTAACCCGTGTATAACACAACTAAGAACAAACTCACTACTAACTAAGTCATCTTCTAATGAATTATTGACTTCGTAATTTGATGGATTAATATTTACAACAAAGTTTTAAGAACATAGTGAAATGTGGACGACATTAATATCGTTAGATATTGGGATCATATTAAAGCTATTAGAATGACATATAAAACAAACTAATTGATAACAATTATATTTGGTTAATTAAGGCGTCTATGTGTTCACACACACACACATAAAAAATATGTTAGAACAGAATTAAAAAATAGCTCAGAGTTTTAATGATCAGCTGACTTTGGAGACTGTTTTAAATTCTTGGAGAGTTTCACATTTAAAAATATAAATTTTTATCTATTATGAATTATAAATAATTTATAACCATCGAAGATAATAATAATGTTTAATTGTTTACAGCTTTTTCCACCTAACTGTACCAAGTGCCTCTGAAGTGAATTGATCTTAGTATTTCCATAGATAAGGCGTTTATGCGTGCACTTGGAACTATCGATTACAATATCACCTATATATTGGACTGTCTCGCGGAGCAAACGATCAGTGACACATAGTCGACTCGTTCCGAATTAATCGATTAAAAAATCGTTTATAACGGAAAAATGATCGAGACCAACGTGCCCGCTTTTGCTGAACTCAGCGAATTTGCAAGTTTGACTGTAAGTTTTTTTTTTATTTAATTATACATTAAAACCTCTTTTAATGTATTAAAATATATGTTAATTTTTTTAAAAAGTATATTTTAACGTTTTTATTAATTTAAATTAATGTTAAATTATTATGTATTATGTATCGGATATAATTGTATTGAGTGGAATTTTATGTGTTCCAATTATGTTCAGTGAATAAATTATTACTTCTGAGATAAAACTTTTGAATTGGAATAGGTACAATTAAAAAAGTGATATCTGTAGTATATATGGAAATAAATTAAACTATATCTGTGTACCATGCACAAATATGGAACTCACAGTGTATGATGTGTGTGTGTACGTGTCAATACACGTAGCAACTATTAGTTACCCTGTATTCTAATTCATGACGTAATCAAATAAAATGATATTCTGAACATCTGTTTGAGAACTATTATGCGGTATCTTAATATTATAATTAGTACCGGATATAGTTAGTAATTTTTAAACCGTCGCTTATGAGGCGGTTCCCAATTTTCGGGAAATTGGATCCAATCTTGGACAATTGATTGGATTTTTCTGTAAAACATTCTCAACACCAGTATTTTTATTACGTACATTCTATGTACTCACGAGCTTTTACATTGCCACATACATAATTGTGAGTTGTAGTAGTATTGATGTGTTGAGACTTACATATCTTATTTATCTCCAAAATGTTCTACATTAAAACAAATAGTTTTTTCTAACTTAGAAAAGCTAGTCAATATATAAAATTTTACTTTGCTTCGCTTCGCAGTTTCATTTACTTTAAACTAAGTATATCAATTCAACTCTGTTGGATTTCATATCTATAATCCATCTTTATGTGAACAAATATATACCAAAGATAACTGTTTCACAAATAATGTAAAAGTTGATTTATTCTTGACAAAAGTTACATAGTACATAACTCCACAAGCAACAACTCTGAAGTAAGCATTTCTTTAAAACGTTACTTTATGGTAGGGCAAGCTCGTCTGGATAGACCACCAAACATTATTACTTAGTATTGTTGTGTTACAGTATATAGGGTAATTGAGCCAATGAAACTACAGACACAAGAGATATAATATCTTAGTTCCTAATGTTGGTGGCACATTGGCGATACAAGGAATATTTCTTACAGCTACATTATGACCTTCGTTATCTTAGTCGTCTCGGACTCGGCTCGTATGCTTACCTGTAAAGGTTGTCATGCTCAGATTACTCAAAACTAATAATATTCCAGGCCGGTGGATCGGTGATCTTCGCAACTGATGATTTCTTCGCCCCGTGCGAGAACATGTTACTCGATACAGAACCAGTTTTCATCGCTGATAAGTACACTGAGTTCGGAAAATGGATGGACGGCTGGGAAACGAGACGGAAAAGAATACCTGGCCATGATTGGTGCATCCTGAAACTTGCCACCAAGTGTGTCATTCGAGGTAAGATATATCATAGTGACAAAAGTAACAATAGACAAAAGTAAGAATAGGAAAGGATTAGTGAACAGATTCCATTTTTGAAAAGCAATTGATGATGATTCAACCGAAAAATAGAAATGTACAGTTAAATTTCAATGATAAATGATTTTAAGGTTTCCAAACGAAATGCCAAATTTTAAAGGTTTACCGAGAAATTCGAATAAAGAACATTATTTTGGTTTCGGGCTAAATTTTCTTTACAATTTAAACTAAGGCTGGTTACAGAACTAGGGTCCTCCCTCAAATATCGTGACGCTAATAAATCACGATTTATTTTAGATTAACGGACGATAAAATGCCTCGGATTTTCATTGTAAACACGGACTCACTTTGTTACAAAATCACTGATAACATTTGGTTACTTGATTTATTTTTTTAATAAAATTCTAAACGTTGTTGTGAGTTAAGAGGCTATTAATAAAATACAGTCTTTTATAAATTTAAGTGCTAGTATTTATTATCTGTCATCAAAATGAAAAAATATCCCTCATTGCAATCATCGTAATTAATTAACCCTTCCACGTAACGTGAACTGCATCATTTCTTTCTGATCATATATATATATCTATATATCATTACCAGCCATATATTATATAATATATACTATCAATGCCTGCCACTTCTTGAAAAGGTGACTGCCATCTTTATCATCATCATCAATATCATTAATGTCAGTATTTTCTGCTTTATTTTATTACCAGTGCATTTGAAGGAAAGCGGAAAAATACTTTTTAACTTTATACTTAACGAAATAAACAAGGCTTTTTTTAATTTGGAATACACAGTAAATTACAACAAGAGCAAATCCGAATCCGATATAATTAATTTTTTTACAGAATCTTGTAAAATATTAACTAAAGTTTCGAACACGTCATATGTAAAATTAGTTGAACGATAGTCTTTAAGGTGTTAACTAGTAAAAAAAAATGAAAATATAAACGAATATATAAGGAAATTAAAAGTTAATAATTAATCTAGCAAAATTTATGTTACAGATATTCTGTCCTTTTTCATCAAACGTAAAATTACCGACATATGAGCGAGATAAAATATTAACGTAACTCACTATGCATCGTTCATTAGTAGAGAGCAAAGGCTTTGTATTAAAACTTTATATTAAATTACATCTATATTACATATATCTTCAATATCATTGAAGTATTAATATATGTTATTGAAATATGATATTAATAAATGGATATTAATTAATCAGATCCATCTGAGGTGGTCATATTTGCATGGGTAGTATTCGTTTTAATTATAAATAATAATTACTTTAACCCGCCAGAAATAAATAATGCATATTGGTTTCATTTGACAAAATGAAATTATGATTTAATCACCACGTCGTGCTTAAGCATTGGTGTTCCGTTTTTTTTTTTTAATTTTAACAAGCTCATATGCAGCAAGAGTGTTTTAATTAAATTTGTTTTTTTTTTTTAATTATGTTCGACCATAACCTGTGTGTATATTGAAACAATTCCTTGTTTTATTTTGACAATTCTATCTTATGACATTAAAAAATGTTTTTTTTTTTAATTTATATTGAAAAACCACGGTACCACCTGATGATAAGAGACAATACGCTGCTTCTTTCTATCGTTACACTGGCTTACTCAGGGTTAGTAAGTAACCCAAGTGAAGTACGACAATACCAAACATTAATGTTTGGCTGAAGAATATATGATGTATTGGTTGTACCGATATAGGCTTGCACAGAAACCTACCAAGTTAAAATACGATACAGTTTTTTTATATTAGGATATTTTGTACTGATTAATTGTATTCATAAATTTTCCTCATAGGTCTACTGGTTGATACGGCATTCTTTACGGGAAACTACGCGCCGAAGTATTCCATTCAAGCTGCGTGCTTAACACCTGAAGGTAAATATATATAACTTTAATATCATATGTAACGTTTTATCAGCTGCCAAACAAACTGCCACTTCATCCAAGTTGACATTAAATAGTGAAAATTATATTGTTTGAGATTGATTCGAAATAAAGAGGCTAAATGTATACATATAATAAAATTGGAGTGTATGTATTATTAAAATACCCCATTTTACTTAATGTTTATATATATTTTACACGGTAAATATACCAAAATAATATTTTTTACAATTTTTGTCGGTCTGTCAGTTCGTCTGTTTGTTCCGCCTAATCTCTGGAACGGCTGGACCGATTTTGACGGGACTTTTACTGGCAGATAACTGATAAAATAGGGAGTAACTTAGGCTTCGATAATTTTTCTTTTGTTATATTCAAAGGCGTACAAGGTCGCAGGCAGAGCTAGTTATTTGAATATAAAGAATAATTACGTATAAGATTAAACTTAAGAACACATCTGCTAAAATTATGCTGCGTTTTGAAACAGTCAGTAGAAGGGTTATAATAATACATTTATTTACTAGAAAAACCAAAGCCTTAGTTCCAAATGATGTCGAGAATTAATCTAAAGATATTTTAACTAACTTATTAAATATTGAAGTCAACGCGTAATCTTAAACATATAACAGTAAAACAAGTATAAAATCTATAAAATAAAACAATAAAATATTACTTATAAAATAAATATTACATATTTACAAAGCGACAATAGTTGATGCCTTGTTGTATCAAAATATATATTTAAACAGACACAGTAAAAAAACAATGAAAGATGTTAACAAAACCTGTGTTGATACAGTTTGCGGATTTTGAATTCATTATTTTATTAATTTAATACACAATACAAACTGTCAACACCGATTATTTAATTGTTTTTACAATAACATATGTAGAGAATAACAATTTTCTTTTAATAATTGAAAAATAAGCTATTTAAAAGAGCTGATATGGCCCAGTGGTTAAAACGCGTGCATCTTAACCGATGATGCCGAGTTCAAACCCAGGCAAGCACCACTGAACATTCATGTGCTTAATTTGTTTTTATAATTTATCTCATGTCAGAGGTGAAGGAAAACATCGTGAGGAATCTTATAATCTAATTTCATCGAAATTCTGCCACATGTGCATTCCACTAACCCGCATTGGAACAGCGTATTGGAATATGTTCCAAAATCTCTTCTTAATGGGAGTCGAGGCCTAAGCACAACAGTGGAAAATTTACAGGCTATTACTGTTTGTTACTGTAAGCTATTTAAAACTAAAAGGTTGAAAGCTGCATGTTATAAGGTTTATTATTAACGTGATATATTACTTTTTAATCGTGAGATTATTGGATTAACTTCATATTTTATTAAAAGCGTTATAGTTATAGTTTAATCAGTGGCTGTCATCGGAAATGTTTATCGCTTTTGCACGCGAATTTCTACGGATAAAGTAACTTGGTATATTCGCGCTGCATATTAAACTACTCATATCAGTAAAATGTATATACTAATTCACGTTTATTTTTAAAAAAAATCGTTTTACTAAATAAAAATTGTACTCATTTGTACTTGGTAATAAGGCTTATTTATCATATTTTTTACTTCAAAGCAGCAATTTTTCCAATTTGAAGGATGTGTTTATTTAGAAGGACGTAATATTTTGATTCCTAAGATTATACTAATGCGTATAGATAGTGGTGACCACATACCATCAGATGGCTGATATTGTCAAATCAAACTGACTACCCATATGGTATAACTTGCCTATATGGTATAAAGTTCAAACTTGCATTACAATTTCATACATTTATCAATCAATCAATCAAAATATATTCTATTAATAAATATATTTAAGTATACTTTTACAAGCACTTTTGAATCGTTATTTAACAACTATATTATTATACAAAATACGAAGTGATTTTATAAGAGAATTTTCAAAACAATTAAATATGTAATCACGTAAAAAACAATTGCCCTTTTTTCGAAATCCGTTTCACGCAACATACGGCCAATTATTTGGAATTTATCTTAACACAGTCCGAGCACTAAACGTCGACACACCGCTAATTATTTACCGTAATTACAGAAGAAGCATTATTGCCGAGGAGGGACACGCAAATGGGGGCAGCGTGCAGTGAATGTGACTTGAAACGGGTAGAACAGCTTAAGTCTGACAAATGGGAGGAAATCGTCCCTATAACGGCGCTGCGACCCGGCTATGAAGAGTCCAGAATGAACTATCAGAAGGTATTTTTCCTCTACTTATATAACCCTCGACAGATTTGGACATTAAGAAGTACTCTGATCCAACTGTAACTTATTAGCACATGTTATTTATGGAAAATTAGAAGTAACGATTTTACCACAACACTACTCGACCACGGATGTCGAGGAAATTTGGATATTTATGTATGGTTTATATATTATTTAGTTATTATATTTATTTCTTCTATCTAAGATAAGGATCGATACTTACGATTAATAAAAAAAATAGTTATGATAAAATGTAGAATATTTTAGAAATATATTTGAAGGGTAAATTTATGATAATACAGTCGAATTGCTAAATTATACTTTCTCGCAACTACATAGCCGTTTTGAAGATGAAAAATGAAAAATATGTTTCAAAATTTCTATCTAAAAACTTAAGCATAATACGTCAGCTTAAATTAATGATAACCCTAAAAACTATATAGTATATATATTTTTTTAGGTACTATGTGATGAAGCTTGGACATACATAAGAGTGAATATATACCCGGATGGAGGTATCGCTAGATTGAGGGTTTTCGGTGAAGCGAAGCCAGAGGCGCCCCCCGCTGATCAACTCGTCGATCTAGCTTCAATGTTATCAGGAACTACTTGCTTAGGTAAAATTAATTCCCAAATTCATTGTACTATTTTATAAGCAAATCGGATCAAATCAGAAGTCATATTTGTGAGGATTAAAATTTTTTAAGACCACTATTCTTGGTAGGGCTTGGTACAACCGGCTGGATAGGTTGAACCCAATTATTGTATACAAACGCCGAATATCCATAAAAACATCTGTATTTCATAATACTAATATTATTATGTTCCGGTTTGGTAACCTAGTACCAATATGAACAAGGGACTTAACATCTTAGTTCCTATGGTCGGCGGTGTGCTGGCATAAAGGCCTCAGTGCCAAGTGTAATCACTCACCCAATTAGGTGGTCCATTTGTGCCACCTATATTAGCTTTCACGAAAATATATTATGAAAAATTAAATAAGGTTATATTACGTTGAAAAAAATCACAAAAAAAATACACTTATCAAATTTAATGCGTTTTTACATTACTTCTAAAATACAAACAAATAGTTCCAAATAGTAATCTCACTGTACAAAAACAAGTTCTAAGTTTTAGAATTGTATTTACGTGGAGAAATTCGTGTGGTTTAGATATGCGGTAACTAATAGTATCGCGTCCACAAATTCTATCCCAGGGCGATCCAAACGAATCGCTGCAATTTCACAAACTGCACTCCTTAAGACGCCTCTTTGTCACGATAGCATTTATGCATCTAAAATGTGAATCGTCCCCGAAGCGAGCGAACAAGTTAACAGACTTAACGAGATCCTCTCTAATGAATCTGAATCTTATTAGATTTTCTTATGGTTTATACTTTGTTGTATTTTTATACTATTTAACATCGTATACGAGAAAAGTATTACTGAAATATTTAGATAGACATGTATCTAAATATAAATAAATCGGAAGTATGTTTGTTTGTCAGTTACGCATTTATAGCTAAACCTAATTTTATGAAGTTTGCCTCAAGTGAGGACATTGACCTCCTTACGCTGAAGTCACGAGCATAACTTATAATATATAAAATATACCAAATTTCTCTAAGAACACACAAGTGTATCCATATACAAATCATTTTAGGTATTTTAATCCTCCAAGAGTTCCTTCTGTATATATAAACGCACAAAGAAAATTTCTCAACCAAAATAATAAAAAAACAAGACATTTGGCTTCGTATAATTCTCATGCAATATAAACATTTTATGTTCTTTCCTGTACTACAACACAATACTTCTGTTATAGGTTATTCCAATGCACACTATGGTCATCCTAGAAATATTATCAAGCCCGGTAAAGGAGACACGATGGCTGATGGTTGGGAGACAGCCAGGCGTCTTGACAGACCTGACGTTCTTGAAGCTACGGATGATGGCACTTTAATAGTAACAGGTATACATGCCTTAAAGACATATGAGATATTTTATTCCATCTTCATGCATCTAACTATCCAAATGAACCTAGTTAACTTGAATTGATTTAACATCAGTAATTTAAGTCATTTAATTCTTAGTGGCTGGTCTTTGTACAAACCCGGGTAGATACCACCCAATCATCAGATATTCTACCACCAAATAACGGTCCTCAGTATACTACAGTTTTTCGGTTTAAAGGGTGAGTGAACCAGTATAACTACAGGGACATAATATCTTAGTTACCAAGGTTGGTGTCGCATTGGTGATGTGAGGAATGGTGAATATTTCTTACAGTGCCATTTATGACCATTAACCATCAAGTGGCCTATAAGCTCGCCCGCCAAAATATCCCATAAAAAAACGGTTTTTATTTTCGTATCGTAATTGTTAATATTGTTCGCAGGAGAAGAATGGGCAGTTTTCAAGTTAGGTTTCTGTGGAAGAATAAAAAACATATGTGTTGATACAACACATTTCAAAGGCAACTTCCCTGATTCCATCAAAGTCGAGGGAGCTCTACTGGATAAGGAGTGGTCAAACACAAGATCGACCAAATGGTACAACATTTTGAAACAAAGCAAGGTAATTGAAGTTACCTTCCTAAAAAATTACTTGGCGGTAGAAATTTTTGCAAGTATGTCTATGCAAAATGAATCCTATCTAATATAATAAATGCGAATGTAAGTTTATTTATTAGTAACGTTATCGAATTAACTATTTATGACAAGACTGCAAACATATCGCAAATTACACAAAATGAAATAAAATACGTAAAATTGACGTGTGAAGTCGAGGGAGAAAACTATTAAAGAAAAAAATAATTACTTTCCTAAGAGCGATTCCATTGAATTTATTTTAAGTCTTATTATTTTTTTTTCCAGCTCTCAGCGAACAAAGAACATTGGTTCTCGTGCAATTCTGACGCTATCTCGCATATCAGAGTCACAATGGCGCCTGACGGTGGAATTAGCAGAATAAGGACGTTCGGCCACGTTGAACCGACAATCCTTTGATTTTTTTATAGCTGGAACGCTTTTTTTTAATCTGAAAATATCGCACTTAGGGATTACTGATATGAACGAGTTACACGCAACAATGAATAGCGCAAACTTTTTGCACAGTCAAACTAAAAATGCAGAACGATATTAAACTGTCAACGGCTTCTAAAATTACAATTGATAACCTACCAACAACAACATTATACAAGTATATACAAGTATTATTCGTAGATTGACTGTGCAAACTATATAACATTAATAAATACAGTTTTAAACATAACGTTTTAAAATTTGCTGTTTAAATGTTCTTCGCGATTGAGTAATTATTATTGTTAAAAACCCCAATTAATTAATTGTGATATTATTTATGTTAAATTTTAAGTATTCTTATGGTGCAATGTATTTTTTGAATTAAGTTAATGTACTCACTCGTAATTTTGTTGTCGATTTAATTAAAATAATTGTATTGTTTGTTTAAATGTTCACTGAAAGTATTATTAATTATTAATAAATGATAAATATGTTATAAAGTTTCTTTTTTTAATTAATACTACTCATAGGTGTTGGAAAAAACTTGTGAATAATTATTTAATTATACGTTCTACACATAAAATAAAATAAGGCAATCCTGAATTGCTCCCCTAAGTCATACGATGACAAGTAATTATTATTAATAACATCATCAAAGAAATGAATTCTTGATTTTAAGCGCATATCACACTTAAATTTAAGCTGTGATACTACTTGGTGATAAGGCCTGTAAACCCAAATTACACATAAAATATATATATCTAAGTAACGAGTGAAAAAATAACTATAAATAAAATTAGAGCCCATAATTATATTTTATATTTTATTGTTCCAAATTTAAATGGGCCGAAAATGTATGTTTATCTAACAATTTGATATATTCCAAAAAAAGACGAGCTATGATGGTCCAGTAGTTAGAACGCGTGCATCTTAACCGATGCTTGCGGGTTCAAACCCAGGCAAGCACCACAATATAAATGTGCTTAATTTGTGTTTATAATTCATCTCGTGCTCGGCGGTGAAGAAAACATCGTGAGGAAACCTACATGTGTCTAATTTCATCGAAATTCAGCCACATGTGCATTCCACCAACCCGCATTGTAACAGCGCGGTGGAATATGTTCCAAAACCTCTACTTAAAGGAAGAGGGGGCCTTATCTCAGCAGTGGGATATTTACGGGCTGTTACTTTACTTTTTTTACTTTACAAAAAAATACTGATTTGATGATATACTTCTGTGTTCTGTGAAAAAATCATTAAAAGTTCGGATAAAAATCAATTAAAATCACAAGAAATAAAATTTTAACAAAAAGAAAAACCGACTTCAAACAAAATATTATTTTAAAACAAATAAAAATACACTAAAAAGCAATCAAAATAATTGCATATTTAATATATTTTTTTAGAGTCCTAGGTAAAATGAAATGAAAAATATTAGACTATTTAAAAGTCGATTTACGATTATATAACGTAGTTATAGTCATTGTTATATTTGGAGCCGGTGTCAGCCAAGAAAACCCTTTAGTATCTATCCAAAAACAATTCAAAAAAATTATCAAAATCGGTCCACCTAGTAAAAAGTTATGAGGTAACAAACATAAAAAAAATACAGATGAATTGATAATCTCCTCCTTTTTGAAGTCGGTTGAAAATGATCAGTCGCCCTAAAGCAACAGAGGCGTGGAGGCACAAATAATTATATCATGAATTAGTTGAATCATTTAATTTCAATCAGTAATCTATAATTTATTTACTTATATTTAAAACAACCTTTAAAACAATATTTAGTAACGTTATTATAATTTGACTATATCGAGAAATTTATTAACTCGTCGGAATTGAAGACCTCCGTGGTCGAGTTATGTGTTTACCGATTTTCATGGGTACGCCACTCCGAGGTCACGGGTTCGATTCCCGGCTGAGTCGATGTAGATTATCATTAAGTTTCTATGTTGTTATATGTACATATTTATTTATTTATGATTAAAAAAAAGTCCGTGTTGAGGTCCCAGGGAAAATGCCCCAATTCCCCAAAATCCGGCCCTGTAGAAATTGATAACACTTCGACCTGTTTCAACTGTACGAAAAAAGAGCCCTTGATCTTTCCTCTGTTACTTGACCTGAAGGAGACCACAAATACACTTCACATTTATAATATTAATTATAATAACAAAGTACGATAAGATCTATTATACCGAACCCTCTCCCTTCTATTGTCAGCAAAAGTAAGAAAAATATGAATTCTCCCCCCTAAGCCTGCTACGTAATACTTGAATGACCCCTTTATAGGCTTTTATTTGTCTTGTGTATGATGGCATTTGTATTTTAGATTAATTGACTTTGATATCGCTTAACCGATCTATACTTCTATGACTAAAATAAAGCATTAATATGTTTTTATTTCACAAAAATGTAGGAAATGTTTGTCAGTGGATCTTTCTTTACTTATTTTATAATTTAACAACTTCCACGAGCTCACTTTAAATCACTTTGACATTTTATATTACGCTGGACTTCGAGCTAGTTGTCTTCTTGGAAAACGTGGTCTACGTTTTCCAAGAAAAGTCACTGCCTTCCTTGGAAAATATACATTTTTTTTTTCATTATAATTACGACAAATAGAGTAAGTAACTACAAGCTACCAGTTTTATAAATTACGCCTCTTGAATTATAAGAATTAGTGTTTTAGCACAAGAGTATTCGAACTTATGTTTGCAGTACCGTCCTTAGCGTGAAGGCACAGGGGACCGGATCTAGCAGCCTTGAAATCTGATTTATATTTTTGAAAAATACAGGAGGCTTGTAGTACCACAGATCAAATGTCAGACTGGTTCTAGTTTTATATGCCGAGTCGATAACACTAAATCTTGTATTGTGAACTCTTATTGTGGGAGATGGACCTGTTTTGCTGAACTATCGACTTGGTTGCGTTTGACTATCGATACTTGACCTTGGATACTATTCAGTACATCGATACTCCTATCGATAGTATAGTTTCGATCAATATCGATACTATCGACAGTCTTGCTACCTCTTATTGACAGCGAACTATGTTATGAACCACAGAATTCGACCACCATTCTTACCAACAAGCCCTCATTATCTCGTATACTCATGTCATAATCCACCAAGTGGACGAACGTTAGAAATATGTCGTCACCGTAACTTTATTCGAAGCAATTTTAAAGCAACTCCTGGCCCGTGTTCCGTTCTATGACAAATAGGGTTATAGAACCCAACACGAGCCGTGGAACAGGTCTGCGATATCTAGACACAACTGACACTAAACCGGTTTAATTCTGATCTGAATGCCAGAGGTCAAGATGAGGTTAGGTCATGTCTGATAAGAGACACGCGTTCCTATCTTGATACCTAGGATTCAATGTAGTTATTAATTAAATACTTATAGCAACAGTTTTGTATTTAATATTATTATTGGAGCTATTACTAAGGTCAAACTTCTATGAATTCGGTAAGAAAAAATTTAGACCACATTGACACTTGCTTCCCACAACTTATATATTTTTAACGTAATATTTGGTTAATTTCATATTAATATTTGGTTCATGTACATAAATAATAAATATATATTGGACAACATCACATACATTAATCTGATCCAAACGCTTAAGCACTTGTGTTATGGAAAATCAGAAGTAACGACGGAACCACAAACACCCAGACCCAAGACAACATAGAAAACTAATGAACTTTTTCTACATAAAAAAAAATCTCATGTGAGGGACATATCGTAGTGGGAAAAAAATAAAAAAATAATATAATAACTTTCTAAAAGATAAAAAATGTCTAACAGCCTACCTGCTTCCTGCTAAGCTAACTAGGCCTTTCTTTTAAAGACAAGAAACTTTTCTTATGAAACCTATTACAAAACCTTGCTACAACGCGAGATACACGTGATTTGAGACTGATTTGCATTCGCTTAACACCAACTTTTTTCCCAACGTGTTAATACAAGGTTTACACTTAAATACATATTACAACAACAGCCTTCAAATTTCCCGCAGCTGGGTTAAAGCCTCCTCTTACTTTGAGGAGAAGGTTTTTGGAACACATTCACGCTGTTTTAATGCAGATTGGTGGAATACAAATGTGTCAGTAATTCTATGAAATTAGACACATGCAGATTTCCTTATGAAATCTTCCTTCACCACTGACCACGAGATGAATTATAAACACAAATTAAGCACATGGTTCCATGGTTTCCAGTCGTGCCTTTCCTCGCGTTCTAACCATTGGACCATCTCAAATTTATCATATGAAAATAAAGCCTCGATTGTCTAGGTTAGAACACGCAAACACCGGTTAAAATTCACGAGTGCAAACCATATCAACTTAGATGTTTAATTATAATTTACTTCGTCCAGAATATTTGTTTCTATTCACAAGTATCATTTCATACTAAACGTGCTTGTCAATTTTAATTTAATTCCTTAACCGCTGCCTATGAAGACGTTTCAAAGAAATACAAGGACGCACAAATCTGAATAGTGCCGTACGTTTTAATGAGGCACCTGCCATTCTATGTAATACCATTTAAACTATATGAAAGACGTGTTCTTTCTGCAAAATATACCCGTAATTGGAGGAAATTTGTAAAAGTCGGAAAATACTTGGAATCTAGTTATAATTCGGTAATAGAGATTATTTCTTACTTATTTCTGTATTTCCTCGTGTCGATTTTTCATCTGTAAATTTAATTCAATCGAATATTCAAAATCGATCATTCGATTAGGTTATTTTTTAAATTGACATGTCCCTAAAAGATAATTGGTTATAGCAAAAACCTGAACTAAGGAGTTTTGTTAAGCGTATAAATCGAAGACGTAATTTTTCAAAAACTACCAAAATTTATCAACCAACAGTAATCTAATTTTCCGACAGTTAGCATAAAACTTTTAGTCAGTCTAATCGTTAGTTACTGGTATGAAGTAAGGCCTACAAAGATGAAGCTAATCGCACATGATTTTTGTTTTATAGAATACTTATTGATACCCGCGGCTTTAATCGCGTTTCGTTGAAAGAGTCGGTCTTCAAACATAATATATAAAAAACATATGCCATTAGTAAGCCCATCTGGGTAGGTGCCACCCACTCATCAGTTATTCTACCGCCAAATAACAGTACTCATTATTATTGTGTTCCGGTTTGAAGGGTGAGTGAGCCAGTGTAACTACAGGCACAAGGGACATAACATCTTAGTTCCCAAGGTTGGTGGCACATTGACGATGTATGGAATAGTTAATATTAAAAAAAAAAAACAAATTTGGTTCAATAGGTTTCTCGTAAAGCGAAACAGAGACACAGAGTTACTTTCGTATTTATAGTATTAGTAAAGAATTATAGGATATCGTTTATTCGAGCCAGTTCGATGGTTCAACCTTCATGTTATTGAGGCAGGTCTGATATACTCACTCAGGGAATTCCCCCTAGGAATTAAGGCCGACCGTCAGGACGCTACGTTAGAATGCGAAAGCGATACTGTGGCGTCCACCGAAAAGACAGAGGATACTTTAGTGGTTTTTAGTGGGTATTCTGGTGTACTAAGGGCACTACACGTTTTGTTCATTGGTAAAAAAGGCGTATTATTCGATACAAGATTTTGTAGATGATAAAAAGGCGTGGAATGAATACCTGTTGACTTCCAGGCAGGATATATTAATTTAAATAATTGTATTAACTAACATGATTGTATTTTTTAAATGTTGAAAAAGAGTAACTACCGAGTTTCTCGCCGGTTCTTCTCGGTATAATCTATTTTCCGAACCGGTGGTAGCTTCACTTAATTGTTAAATGACGATTCAAAAGTGCTTGTAAAAGCCCACTTGAATAAATTTTATTTTGATTTTGATTTTTATTTTTGGGCATCGGTGATTCTCACATATATAAAAAATAATGACAAAAATATGTAGAGCATATCAACATAATCTATACTAAATAATATGAATGCGAATGTGACTCTGTCTGACTATTGATATTTCACGGTCAAATCACTAAAGAGTATTTAATGCATGAATCAAGCTTAAATTCCAGAGAAGGACAAAGGCGTTATTTAATGCATAACAAATGACGATCAACCTTTAAAATGCAAGCAAATCCAGGCAACTGGCTCGTCACGTATTTAAAGTAATTCAAGACAGTTTTTGCTCGAATTACTTTGTACAAAAAGTTGCAACTGTTTTTTGTTATATGATAAACTGCTATTCCAAAATGTTTACGCTCGGATTGCTTGGAGTTCATTGTTGAATCTTAGAATGTAAATTGTAACAATAGCTTCTTACGTCATCAGAAAACAATAACAGTTTAACTAAGTACAGTAAAGTAAGCATTAATAATAAGAAAAACACTGAAATAAAAACGAATTTGCTGATTATTTAGAAGTACAATTAAAGAATACCAATAAATACGTATTCTTTTTTCAATAACGATTTACATCAACAAGTATAAAGTAAATACACATAGAGAACAATGGCGGAACCAATGACGTCATACCCCGTGTATTATGTCATTAGTGATGGTCATATTGGTCAAGCCAGTTGAGGTATCTCAAGGTTTGTCAAATATCAATATGTTTCAGACATAATATAATAATGCAGTTACTTAATAGTTAAATCGCAACACGGCCAGATTCTATTTATTTAATCTTTGATATTGAAATTATCAAGGTCACTGTGTAGTACCACTTCAAAGCGGTGCATATGTTGACTGTGTGTAAGAAGCGTGAGTTTCATATGCCATTTCGAGAGGAAACAGACAAACAATGCCAGAGGCACGATCTATATTCAAAGGTATATCGTAGCTGCTTATCAAGTCGACAATAGACTGAAAAGCTGGCATTATCTCGGCCAATATATAAGCTTATAAAAAGGAATATTTTCCAAACATTTCGGATATTTTACGTCGAAAGCTGTGATTTGTTATCAATAATACTTTTGAATCTCGATTACTCGATATGTAAGAATATTATTTACAACACGGCCTAGACTAGTTGTTGCCCACGGCTTCGCTCTTGTTTTAGTTTGTTGGTTGTCATGTGTCAAGCAAAAAAGGTAGTCTATGTCCTTTCTTAAAGGTCATGTTTGTTTCATACAAAATTCGATCAAATTCGGTTCATTGGTTTTGTAGTGAAAGAGCGACAGATAGACAGAGTTTCTTTCTCGTGTTATAATATTAAGATAAATTCCTAATATCACTTATTTGCCAGCATCCTTTAGAACAGTAGTTCCCAAACTTATTTTTCTCGTAGATCACTTTCAAAATTTTATTGGTATCGCTGGACCCCCTGGACATTTCTACCACATTCTTAAAGTCGCCAAAAAATAAAAATCGTGTCGCTTCTGAGCTCTGTCCCTATAATCCTATAGGTAAAATAAAAACGAAAAATAGTAATTTTTCTAACACTTTACTTATTAAAAGTATAGAATTACAAGAAAAAATTAACAAGGACATATAACTAAGCTTACAATTTTGCCCTTTACTATCAAGAGCAGATAAATTACCCATTAACATCTTATGGACCCCTATTTTTTATTCACGCCTATGTAGACCCCCATCATGTCTCCCGCGGACCCCTGGGGGTCCACCTGGACCACTTTTGGAATCACTGCTTTAGAATTACGACATAGAAACTGCAGTTACACTTACAATTTAAGATAATAGAAGTATCTTAAATAGTACGTGCTATATTATCGAATTGGGACACCGTCCTGTAATGAAATGTATACAGTTTAGCATTATAAATAAATAAATACTTTTACATTTTAAACCCAAACACAACAATACTAAGGATTGTTGTCAAACGTAACCTGGCCGGTCTGGCGCCTATTGGGTAGGTTATTGTGCCAACAAAACTCTACCAACAAGAAATGTATCACGAATAAAAAAATTTTTGTCACTATATTAACCTTTATAATTATTGTAGTAAATGTATATGTTTACAGATTATATATAACTAATACGCCTGAAAAGTGGAGTGTATTTAGATTTTATATTCAACATACAATTAGGGTTCCGTACCTAAAGGGTAAAACGGGAGTCAGTTTTTGGTTACGGAACCAAAGTAATAGCTTTTTTACGAAGACTATTATCTATCTCAACTATTTCTCATGAACCATGATATTCAGACACTTGAAATTTTCACAGGTGATGTATTTCTGTTATCGCTACAATATAAAACACAGACTAAAAGAAATATTTAAGGGAGCTCCCATACAAGCGACAGTTTTTTTTTGTCGTTATAAATGAGTGGTACACAACTCTTCGTGCGCGAGTTCCATTCACGCTTGGCCGGTTTTTTTAGAAATGCGATTTGACCGTCTTATATTGATTTAAGATTCTTTATATTATGACATCACTATTTCTAATATATAAGATTCTGTTACATATTTTAAAATAATCAAACGTTAGTTAAAAATGAAATATCTGTTTTCTTGGTAAAATTGTTCAAAGTTAGGAGCTGATATGTCTCGTTACTATTGCTACTTACGACATCTTTATTTATTGAACGAAATGGCATATCCAGAATATATGTCATGTTGGCTCACTGCCAGAAAGAAAATCACATAATCCCCCATCGGTGACGCTGTGGTCGTGATATAATAGACAATACATAAGTAATAACACAAAGAATTGTTATGATATATCGTGGTATGCATAACAGCCATTAAAAATCCCACAGCTAGACTAAAATCCTCTTTCGTCTTGAAGAGTTTTCTTTTTGGCGGGAGGTGGCGCGAAATACGGTCAGGCGTATCATTATTTTAGTGTTTTTGTAATATTATTAAAAAAAAACGGAATTTGATGCGGGTTTTTTTAACAGAAAGAGTGATTCGAGAGGAAGGTTTCGTATATATTATGATACATGGACAATATAGTAAATAAACACTAATGATTTTAGAAATTTCTAATGTGATGTCGTATATAAACAAATTTTGTAGTATAACATTTATTTAGTACAACAACAACAGCGCGAAGCCAGGACGGGTTGCTAGTTAAATATATAGATCGTCGAGACTTAATGGATGGCACGGGTTAGAGAAGCGTCACGCGTTGTTTCCTCTTCAAGTAGCATTTGAGTGTGGTCAGCAGTGCGATTCTGTAAGATATCACCTCGTATTTCACTCGTGAAATAATGACAGCCGTCTTACTGTGATACACAATTTTGGTGCGAGTATCTTATAAATTTTATGATTATTATTGTTAATGTTGTGTATCGTTTTTTCTTGGTGGTAGGGTTTTGTGAAAGCCCGTCTGGGTAGGTACCGACCACTCATCAGATATTCTACCGCTAAACAAAAGTACGCAGTATTGTTGTGTTCCGGTTTGAACTTTGGAGGGTGAGTGAGCCAGTGTAACTACAGGCACAAGGGACATAGCATCTTAGTTCCCAAGGTTGGTGGCGCATTGACGATGTAAGGAATAGTTAATATTTCTTACAGAGTCATTGGTGACCACTTACCATGAGGTGGCCCATATGCTCGTCTGCAAACCTATTCTATAAATATATATTTATATATATATTTCAATTAGAGTGCTTAGTATAACGTATTTTTTTTCTATGCTACTCTTAAAGAAAAACAAATCTTAAAAAAAATATCTTATTATCTAAACGCTGGTAAGTCATTTAATAAATTAGATGAGTATGTGTAAAGGATAATGATAGTAAAATTATTATTTTTAGATATATTTATATTGAGCTTGTGTGTTCGTAATACAGCCATAAATTCTACCTACATTTCTCAATTTGTGATAAACCTTTGACTTTGTGGTGACAATAAAGCCTTTTTAGATTTTTGTAACAAATTTAATTAATGGCAGGGTTTCTGGTAGGTACCACCCACTCATCAGATATTTTATCGTTAAACAACAGTACTCAGAATTGCTGCGTACCGATTTGAAGGGTGAGGGAAGTGATACTAGGAATATAATATCGTAGTTCCCAAAGTTGGTTCGCATCGGCTATGTAAGAAATGGTTAATATTTCTTACAGCGCCATTGTCTATGTGTGGTGGTGGTGACCACTAACCATCAATATGTAATGATAATCCCTCTTATGCCTGTAATTATAAATTCTCACCAGTCCTCAAACCAGAAAACAAAAAATAGCTCTATCTCTATGACCAAGCATATATATACTTAATAAATTTGTGTATATGAGGGTATATACACAATTTTTTCCTATACTAATCCTGAACGTAATTTCATTACGGAAATTAGGAAGGGAATCAGAAAAGGCAATTAGAGTTTGCGGCGTAGGATGAACCACATGGTCGAGGTTTTAATTTATCTCCAACGAGTTATGGATACAATGAGATGGCCCAGTGGTTAGAACGCGTACATCTTAACCGATGATTGCAGGTTCAAACCCAGCCAACCACCAATGAACTTTCTTGTGCTTAATTTGTTTCATCTCACCTCGTGCTCGGTAAAAGAAAACACGGTGAGTATACATGGATATCTCTAAGTTTAACAGAATTCTGCCACATGTGAATCCACCAACGTGTATTTGAGCAGCGTGGCAGAATATGATCTTAAACTTCTCGGGAGAGGAGGTTTTAGCCCAGCAGTGGGAAATTTACAAGCTGTACGTTGTTGTTGACTTATACATAATGTTTGATATAATTGAATCAGTATATGTTATTACAATTATCGTCTAGAAATCTATCAGAACAGTAGACAAGCTTAAGAGGTACGAACCATTTTTTTTCTTTCTTGCCGTAAACTTTTCAGTTTCCTTACTTGGTTTTAGAAAATTGTATGATTCGAATTAGAGCAGTTATAGGATGATCAGCATTGTGTCTGCGAGAATCTCGCGATGTGAATTATTTGACCATCAATATCTACCGCGAAGAACTACATCGTAAGATCGAACTGATGACGAACCGTAGAAAACGATCGTTCAATATAAAAACGTTATAAGCGACATTGATTTTAATAACAATTCTGACATTTATAGGCGACAAGAATTTCTCCTGTTACTAGGGAAACGTATGTATTAAATATTCCGACACTTTGGTATGCTATAGAACGAAATTAACTATCTGTCTTTTGTGTGAAATCTTATTGATACCCTCGCGGCATCATAAAGCCAATACCTCTGGAATATTTCATAGCGAATGGCATCAATTTGACAAGGGTGTGACATGGGTTGGTCGACAATTATACATCTGGAAGCGCACTTTCAAGAATCAGTATAGTTATGGAAATGTGAATGAATTTTGATTTGCGATCGCTTTTATGAAATTCTTGACTTTTTAAATGTAATCTTATATAACACGCTTTTTTTATTAAATTGCTTTTTTTAATGTCGATTTAGTTCTGGAATTTTATACGTGATACATTTTGTGAAGATAACTAGTACAACAACAGCAACAGCCTGTAAATTTTCCCCTGGTGGGCTAACACCTTCTCTCCCTTTTGAGGAGAAGGTTTAGAACATATTCCACAATGTTCCAATGCAGGTTAGTGGAATACACATGTGGCAGAATTTCTATGAAATTAGGCACATGCAGGTTTCCTCATGATGTTTCCCTTCACCGCCGAGAACGAGACGAATTATAAACAATAATTAAGCACATGAATAATCAGCGTTGCTTGCCTGGGTTTGAACCGGTAATGATCGGTTAAGATGAGCGCGATCTAACCACTGCCCAATGTCTAGTGGTAATAAGTAGTAAGAGTTGCGAAATTTCCTAAACTTGTTCAAAGGCTTCCTGTATACTTGTTATAGTGAGGAATACAGCTGATGTATGACAGTTTATTTACGATATAATACTTTATCTCTAAACACACGTATAAAGAACTTTCGCTCCGAGAGTGTATTTTAATAGTATTAACGTAGCGCGTAGGTGTAACTGCTACGCCTTACTACTACGCCGTACTAAACATTTTTGTGTGTTAAAAAGTAATAATAAATATAAAATAAAGCACATCATTTGTAAAATGTTGTTGTTTTAAATAAAAAAACTAGTTTTAACGCAAGAAAGAATTATATATTATATATAAGCAGAATCAGTCAATTACATGCTCTTTCGTTCAATACTGCTCTATTGGTTGATTCCTTCCTTCCTACAAGACATTGCGTGACACGTGTCATTGAACCATTTTTTTCCTTGAACAGATATATTCCGTTATAGTACGACACAACCTAGATGTAGCATCGACAAATTCAGTAAAACCGATTACTTTCGATTTCTACGACCAATAGAAATAGCTCCCCATCGCGCCATTCGACGCTATTCGTCACTGTAGATTCTCGCGTCACTTCATCCCAAGAAAGAAAGTGCTTGTAAATCGACGTGTCAAATTGACGAATATTTTAAATAAACATTGACAATGCGGGATACCGTACTTAATTCGGCTGTGATAGCTTTTACAAATTTTGCAGGTGCTACATCTAAGTTGTGTCGTACTATAACACCCCACGGGGCTGCAGATGTATGAGAAAGAGCGAGAAAATGCCTTTATTAAATTCGCGTGGTCGTTTTTACGAATTATGTTGTGATACAGCGAACATATACCGTCAGAAATATATATTGTAGCATATTATTAATTTAATGTAATGTGTAAATTGTAATACTATATTTCAGACTAGTGACCCTGCCGAAAATTTTATGGTATTATATTTATATCCCACTCAGAAATAATGTAGATTTCCACCTGTGAGTTCGATCGTTACCAAACCTTTCCCTAACATAGGTATTAAAAAAATAAATTGCATATTTTTAAATATTAGTATAGAAAATTTAATTCGTTGTAAAGTTTGGTGTTGGTTTGGTGGTTTGTAAAGTTTAGCGTAGAATTTAGTTCAAAACCAACATTTTTATATTTTTCTCTAAAAATAAACGACTAGTGTAAATATATTTATACTAGTCGTTATACCCATTTTGATATTTCCTGCTCCATCAATATTATGTATAAATTAGTAATCCGGATTTATAAACATTTTATTTAACTTAAAACATTTAAGTCGGCTTAAAATATTTTTTAGAATATTATTTTCATTTACATAAGTACTAGTATAATTTATTCTAGGAGCAGTTCAGTTTGGTTTTTGACATATTACTTTCCACTCGGGCTTCGCGTGAGAGAGGTGGTCAGGGCCTTTTCCGTACCTCTGACAACGTGTATGGAAATCATAATGATCAGTTGAGTAGATGAAACGCAAAACACTGAAAATAAAAACGAAAGTAGCAGGAAACCTAGTTGGAACGATGTTGCTATCGCTATTTAGAATATAGAATTATATAGAATTTAGAATACACTATACATACACTACACTATATTATGTATTAAATAACACACACTAGAAACCCATGATAATAAAAACAATTACAAAAATAAGTATAAATATCTAAAGTAATATTAGAAATGTGAAAATTGTTCTTTCTGTCTGTTTGTCTGTCTTTGCTTTTTCGCGAACAAACCAATGAACCGAATTTGATAAAATTATGTGTGAAGCACACTTGAACTGCAAGAATGGACATAGGCTTGTTGCCTAATATATAATAACCAGCTTCTAAAACTCGAGCGTAGCCGCGTGCGACACCTAGTATTATATAAATATGTATATAATAGAAAGAAATAGAGAGAAAGAGAAAGAGGACAAAATGTCGCTTAAAGGAATTTTCCTTACAAGGCGAATTCAGCCACTTTATTGTGAGCCGCGTAAAAGGACCCCGAATTTATAATATTAATACATAAAACATAGTAATATATGCTTGTATTAGCGTTCAAATGAACAATCATTTGTACGCTAATACAAGCATATGTTACAAATAAATAACGATTAAAGTGGGAACAAAGTAGTGACCCGTAAAACGGGCACACATCTTGTTGGTCAACGGCACCCCATTCGGCTCGTTGCCAGATCCATATATGGCCACTTTGGTAGCTCATTTATACCGTGATATTACCGCAAACAATGGTCAAAATATCTGAATCACATACATATATTTATCGAGCACGAATACACTGAGATAATCATTAAATATTATAAAACAAAGCCACTCACCGCTGTCTGTCCCTATGTATGTTTTGAATCTTTAAAATTTCGTAACGTATTTTGATGCAGTTTATTTTAATAGATGAATAGATGATGATTCGAGAGGGTTTTGTACATTATACATGGATAATATAGTAAAGAAACAAGATAAGTTCTATCGTATATTTAGTATCATAATATATGTAGTACCATAATATATGCATGAGATAAAATAATTATTAATAATTGTTAAGATGACATTCGGTGAAGCTATATTTCTCTTTCTATCTCTATTCGTTGCCCTCATAAGAGATTTTTAGATGTTGGCTCCTCCGAAATAATTGTCGAGACGTCTCCTCCAACGACAATTTATTGATTAGGAAGCGCTATAGTTCTGTGTCTCTATTCGAATCAATTGCTTTTTCTTAGAACCGTTACAGCCGTCCCACCCATGGTAACCACCAATTTCTTTTTCGATGTTATTTCTTTACAAATAATGAATGCTGTCGTACATTAATAGCCAGAAACAATCAAATCGAGTACAGTTATTCTATTCCATAAAAAGAAGCTCGAAACTTACCGCAGAACACGAGCTTTAAATTTCAAAATGTGATATATATATATATATATATATAATTTTATATGATTATAATAAATTTATATCTATGTTACGTGCTTGCCAACTCACTAACAATATATTTTCTTAAATTGCAAATGTTGTTAGTAAGCTGTTTGTTAGAGCTGCTTTAAATTTAATGAATGGATTTCTCGTTCAACTTAAAAATGTACAACTAAATCCGTCGCCATTTTTTTCGTAATGTAATTAACCGCTTTATTCAGCAGAAACAATTCCCACTTAAATCCCAAAATGGCGGCCAACGTAAAGGTGGAATCTGGTCGCTATTTTGAATTTATTACCAGTGACAGATTAATGTTACAAGTTTATTCAACTCGACTATAATTGGATATAAATAATTATTGATACAGAGGTTAGATCGCGCTCATCTTAACCGATGATTACGGGTTCAAATCCAGGCAAGAACCGCTGATTGTTCATGTGCTTAATTTGCGTTTATAATTCATGTCATGCTCGGCGGTGAAGGAAAACATCACAAGGAAACCTACATGTGCCTAATTTCATAGAAATTCTGCCACATTTGTATTCCACCAACCCTCATTAAACCTGCGTGGTGGGATATGTCGGAACCTTCTTCTCAAAGGGATAGGACGCCTTAGCCCAGCAGTGGGAAATTTACAGGCTGTTGTTTGTTGTTGTTGATACAAAAACATTAAATTAATAACCAACTTATATTAATGAGAAACTTAATAATTTGTATGCTAAAACTCAATAATTCTGTTCATAATAATAAGGTTATATTATTGCAAACCAAACTTAACGTTATAAAAATAGATTTATACAGCAGAGACATTTTTCAACTTAAAAACACCCTGAACTCTTTATGGCTGTCTCTTTGAATAAGATTGATGATTCTTTGTTATAAAGCTCGACATCGTCTTGTTATTTTCATATTCCTCATTAAATTTCTGAGGTTAAAAATGTTGGGAAAACGGTGAAAAAAGTTAATTGTTTTCGAATTACGTAGTTACTTTTTAAGACACATTTTTAATTTTTATTCATTTTAACAATGTTTTTTTTAATAATAATACTAACTTATAGCAGTTGATTTTTAAAAAAAATGGAGTAGTGTACGACTTTTTTAGCAGGAGACATGAAAAAAGGATGACAAAAAAAAGACTCGCTGCGTTTCTTGCGGCGTTTCTTCTCAGGTAAATGTTTTTTTTTCTTTACCGATCTGGAAACAACACCAGTTTTTCATTTCACCATCAATAAGTGAGTTTAATACTTCCATATTGAATTACAGTATTTGATGTTGAGTTTGTGTTTGATAGGAGCAAAAAAGAATAGTAAATATAGTAAAAGATCCAAAATACTGGATATAGATATAAACAGCAACAATGCACTAGCTAATAATGTTAATTGTTAACAACTTATAATGTTTTCAATCAATTTGTGGCTTGGACCTAAATATTGTCCACAATTAAAGTGGTGTTTCTTTTTTATGATAAATTTAGGCGGACGAGCAAATGAGCCACCTCGTTGTAAATGGTCACCACCGCCCATAGGAAATGGTGCTGTATATGTAATATGTAGATATATTAACCATTTCTTACATCGCCAATGTGCCACCAACCTTGAGAACTAAAATGTCCCTTGCGCGAGTTGTTACACTGGCTTAATCACCGTAAAAAATGGATCACAACAGTACTAGGTATTGCTGTTTAACGGTTGAATATTTGATGAGTGGGTGCTAGCCTACCCAAGTAGGCAAGAAGGAAGCGGTGCGACAGAAAAAAAACTTTACATAATGATTATCACAAATATGTGAAATACTCGATAACTATATACAAAGAATGAACTAACCTTTTTTTTTTTATCGCTGGAAAAACGCGTTACGCGCTTCCCCCACGTGATGGTATGTGGGGGGGGGGTGGCACTCGGCGTCCGGTTTCCTGGACGCCGAGTGCGCCCAGGTCCACCGGGTTTACCCACTAAAAAACCAGCGGTATCCTCTCCGTCTTTCGGCGGGCGCCACGGGATCGCTTACGCATGCTACCGTGACGCCCTGACGGTCGGCCCGCCTATGCGGGCCTCCAACACCTAGGGGGTAGTCCCAGGGTACTGAGACCCCCCCTGGACCCTGCGGCGCCTATTGAGGCGGGGGGAGAAGGTGCGCGTACAGCCTTTTCCTCCTCCCCGGTCGTCTACGGCGGAGCGGGTCTGCAGCGGCATCCTCTTCCCGCTCCCGCTCCGCGGCTTCCTTCTGCGACATCACGTTTTCTCGTTTCTCGTTCAACTTAAAAATGTACAACTAAATCCGTCGCCATTTTTTTTCGTAATGTAATTAACCGCTTTATTCAGCAGAAACAATTCCCACTTAAATCCCAAAATGGCGGCCAACGTAAAGGTGGAATCTGGTCGCCATTTTGAATTTATTACCAGTGACAGATTAATGTTACAACTTTATTCAACTCGACTATAATTGGATATAAATAATTATTGATACAGTGGTTAGATCGCGCTCATCTAAAAAACGCGTTACGCGCTTCCCCCACGTGATGGTATGTGGGGGGGGGGTGGCACTCGGCGTCCGGTTTCCTGGACGCCGAGTGCGCCCAGGTCCACCGGGTTTACCCACTAAAAAACCAGCGGTATCCTCTCCGTCTTTCGGCGGGCGCCACGGGATCGCTTACGCATGCTACCGTGACGCCCTGACGGTCGGCCCGCCTATGCGGGCCTCCAACACCTAGGGGGTAGTCCCAGGGTACTGAGACCCCCCCTGGACCCTGCGGCGCCTATTGAGGCGGGGGGAGAAGGTGCGCGTACAGCCTTTTCCTCCTCCCCGGTCGTCTACGGCGGAGCGGGTCTGCAGCGGCATCCTCTTCCCGCTCCCGCTCCGCGGCTTCCTTCTGCGACATCACGTTTTCGCAGAAGGAGCGCACCTCCGACCAACACGTCTCGCTGCCAAGCATTTCATGACAATGCTCGACAGCGAGAGGTCTCCGCCCATAGACGCCGCCAAGGAATGCCTCTGGGGCCCCCACGCGGCACACTCACTCAGGGTGTGGTGCGCTGTGTCGACTGGCGCACCACACTCGTGGGAGGAGGGTGACACCTCCCGCCGCGCTATTCCGTGCAGGTACTTACCGAAGCATCCGTGCCCGGTAAGTACCTGCGTCATCCTGAAGGTGAGCGTGCCCTTCTTCCTCGCGACCCAGCGACTCAAGTGGGGACGGATCGCCTCCACTGTCGCCAGGCCCGCCGTGGGTGACCCCAAGTCCTCCTGCCATCGGGCGATCAGGGCTTGCTGGGCTAGAGCCCTGATCCGCCCGACCTCCGCCGATCCTGGACGGTCGCCGCGGTTCCTCGCCTCTACCCAGAACCGGTACACCTCCGTGAGCACCTCCGCCTGGAGCTCCCAAGGCGGATCGCCCGCGAGAAGTGTCGCCGCAGTCCAAGAATGAACTAACCTAACCTGTCTGACGAAGAGTATAAATTTTCACCAAATCAGATTTTCTATTAGATTTGAGATAAGGACCTGGAAACAAACATTTCTTTAAGTTAAAAGACGAACAAGGTAATTGATTTTATCATATATATCACTTAACATTATTGATAAAAGATTCTAACAATTAAATGTTATTAGTATAATTATGTTTTGTCTTGTACATATAACTTAAAATAATAGGCATTTTTATTTGATTTGTTTAGTCTTTTCTATATATATTATTCATGTCGTACGATAAGTAGCACAAAACTTTGGGATACCATGTCATGACAACATAAGGTCTAAAATATCATATGACCTTGGTTCTGTTATTCATTTAGAAGACTAACTCTTTAAACTGCGCCAACGATATACATGTCACTATTGTTTTGCTGTAAAATAATAGTGCAATGGTTGGTTTACTTAGTGGCAAGGTTTTGGAGCAAGATATCCTACTGCTAAACATCATATATTCTACTGGCAAGTAGTAAAACTTTTTGTCATGTTCTGGTTTGAAGACTGAGGGGGCAGAGTAAGTACAAGTCTGAGGCAACGTAACATCTTATTTGTCAAAGTTTTTAGTGTCATTATGTAAGAAAAGGTTGGAATTTCATGGGGTGCCCACTTATTATCCAGATATTTGCCAATTACACAAACGTGACAGAAATAAATAAAAACCAAGTAACTTCTTAAAACTCAATATTAGCTCTAAAAATCCTATAATCTTGAATTTCTTACCTTTTTTATATAAAATTGATTTTAAATTTCAATGAAACACCCTACCCCCTGTAGGGGGTTTCATGGGCTTACAAATAATGGAAGCAATTGTTTTGATGGATAGGGAGAGTAAAAAAGACAAATTAGGTACGTTAATTATTACATTAATGAAACTGTCTAAAATAATTATTAACTAACATTTCGTACAACTCTCTCGCATCAAATTCCTTGTGCCTAAGTTTTATGATCACCACTCATAAAGTTTTACCTGGTGATGGTACGCCATCAGGAACTACTCGTGGTTACCAGATATTGTCAACGAATGTATTGAATTTGAAAACGTGATCTTTTTCCTGCGTGTTGAGCCAACATCTTCTTGATTAGAGATCGGAATTGCGATTCAAGGGGGAAATGCTGATAGCATCTTGCCACCATTCCACTCGTTAAAAATTTGTAGATACAGTAATTATTTTTAATTCATATTTGTATATATTTAAGCACTTATTGTAATATTTGAAAAAAAAAAAACAGGATCATTACAGTTATTTGATACGGAATATTTACTATGTTGTTTATTTTTAATTTGTGGAGCTCGATTTTTCGACACTATCTACGAATGTCTTGTTCACGAGACTGATGAAATATTGAGCTCCACCAACTAAAAATAAAAAGCATGGTAAATATCCCGTATTAAATAACTGTTATAATAAAGATAACCACGTTAATTTAAAATCTTGTATAAAAATACGATCATTGAAAGTTGAATAATCCCAACCTTGTCAATATGGGTGTAGCCGGAACCAATGTAGTCGTTAAATAAATGTTTAAGGAAAATTCGACCGACCGAATTTTCCGTAAATCCCTTCCGTTATCGCTGTCACGGAAATGCGTCCGATTGCACATTTGTAAAGGATAATATCTTTCTCTTAACTCCAATTTCATTGTAACCGTTCAATGTTTAAGAGAAATAAAATCTCAAAGTACACTACGTTACGAGTTGGTAATTTTTTTTTTATCTTATTAATGATCGTACATAATTATGTACAGTCAGAGTAAGAAAACCTTCGTCAGTTTTCAAATTAATTCCTTCATCAAGTCTTAAACTCTCAGTACCTTTTGAATCTAAACATCAAATCCTTGCGACGCAATATGTCATTCTCGATCGGTACCACAGATTTTTTTATGAGATAATTGGCAAACGAGCAGGAGGCTCACCTGATGGCAAGTGACTACCACCGCCCATGGACATCTGTAGGATCAGTGGGCTTGCAGGTGCGTTGCCGGCCTCTAAGTATTTAAGTGCGGTCAGCGTGCAGATATAATAAGAAACTCGATATAAGTTCTATTAACCGGATTCAAGCGGTTACATATTAATTTATTTTTGATCTTATACTGTCTAATTCGCTCTACTATTAAGACCAGAAAGACTATAATTTTTCTCAAAGAGGTAACTAGTAACACCGTCAACCATCAAAATACCAAGTTACCTGTAATTATCCGAAAAGGCACCCCCCAGTTAGATCAAAAATCAAATCAAATCATTCTACAAACAAATAACCCGTACTCTGAAACACGTAACGTATTTTCCTACTTTTTTCAGGATAAATCTAAAATATACAAATACATACATGGTAGGTTCGATACAAAATAATTTATTGCTATAATATTTCTCTTTTCGCGGTCATTAGAGCGGTGGGGTAGGTTGTTAGTCCCTTTAAGAGGCAGGCAATGTATATAAATGGATTTATATTGAGCCACTAAAAGATTCTTTAAAATAATAATAGTAAATATGAGACAACATCACATACATTATTCTGATCCCAATGTAAGTAGCTAACGCACTTATGTTATGGAAAATCAGAAGTAACGACGGTTCCATAAACACCCAGACCCAAGACAACATGGAAAACTAATGAAAATCTACATTGACTCGGCTGGGAATCGAACCCGAGACCTCGGAGTGGCGTACCCATGAAAACCGGTGTACACACCACTCGATCACGGAGGTCATCAAAGATTAAAAATGGTTATTAAAAGTATTTCTATCTTCAAAACGAACCTAATTGTACATATTTCATTTTTTATATACTTATTTTAAATTCTTCCTTGGGATTCAATCTTGCTTTATCCCAAATTACATCCAATTTAGTTCAGTGTTATAACCGTAAAAGCGTAAGCGACAGATAGAATTATCAAGCCAATCAAGATCTCTCAGACCAATTTTTGTCAAACAACCTTATTATTTTTTTGAGAAATAATTTAGTGGTCAATTTAAACATATTGTGCACTGCTAAAGAAGTTAGCACACAGACGGAAAATTTGCACTTTAAAGACGGTAAAGTGGAGAAGACTTAGTCGGAAGGCTGACCCTAGAAATAGCTGGGATTTGTATTGGCAGAAGAAGAACACTTCGATAAATGAATTACAACCTTATATACTTCAAAATTTTCATACGAATTATATAAAAAACTATGAGTATCATACGACTTAATTTTAGATAAATAAAATGAGGATAAAAAATCCAAAAATCTTTTACTGAGAACCTCAAGGCGATTTCATTATGTAGACCACCGTTCGTATTAATATAATCGTTGGCACCTCATTAAGTTTTTTACCAATAATAAAGAAAGCTGGGAATTATATTAAGTCGCATTGACCTGTGACTTCTCACGCGATATCCGACCTTGATGTAATCAGATAATTATTTGTAACAAATGAAAACATACTCATTTTACTTTTATTTATGACTTGAGACTGACTATATATTTGTTTATTTATTAGTTAACACATGTCAATTTTGGATTAAATCATTTTAAATTCGGAACAAAACATTTTAAACAAGTAAAAAAAAAAGAAATTAATACTTATTTTATTTCAATAAAAAAAAGTATTTATTCCTATTTTTTTTATTGATAAAAAAATATTTATTTTGTTTTCAATTTCAATAATTGTAATCCTTGGAGTAGTGGTGCAAAAAGCTTCATCAAAAGTATAACACCTCGCCTCATTGCCTCCCCTGGTGACAGGAGGGCTGGTTCGTTTTTTGCCCAAAGGATCGGAATTGCGATTCAACGGGGAAATGCTGCTAGCATTCTTGCCACCATTCCACGCGGTCAAGATTTATACAGTAACTAGTTTTAGTTCATATTTGTATATATATATTTAAGCATTTAATGTTGTTAATTCTTAATTCAATAATTAATCATAGTGGAATATGCTCCTAACCTTCTCCACAAAGGTAGAGGAGGTCTTAGCCCAGCATTGGTAAATTTACAGATATACATATCGTGTTATTATTTAAATATTGATGGATTATTTGGCTTAGATTACTTTAGATATATTTTTGTGTGATAACCACTACCCATAAACATAATTGCCGTGAGAATTATAACCCTTGTGCCTTTGGTGACACTGGCTTACTTACAACAGTGCTATTGTATAACCCGCTGAATAAATAGCGCCGTCGACTACATAGCGATTATTGAGGTTGAAAGGTTTTTGTGTCGATTCTTTGTGTGACCAAAGAATAAAAATTCGTGAATATAAATTCGCAAACAGTAATAATTCATATAAGCGTAACAGCTAGTTAATGTGCCAAAACGACAGCTTTGACCCTCCTGGCAAGAATGAGCTACAATATCCAATATGATACTTGAGATGTGTAATGGTAAGTTTTGCAGAAAATGGGAATGAGTTGCCACAATACATGTTTTGGCATCTATGCTCAAAAGCGAACAAATGCCAAATAATAATTTGACTGCGTTTTGAAGCGAAATAAATATAAAATTTGAACCCAGAACCTCAGGATTAGTTTAAATATCAAAATAAAAGGATATATGTATTAAAGTAGTGTACAATTTAACTGAGTTATTAGCAAATTACACGAAAACAACAGCCTGTTAATTTTCCCAGTGCTGGGCTAAGGGCTCTTCTCTCTGTTTAGAAAAAGGTTTGGAACATATACCACCACGCTGTTGTAATGCGGGTTGGAGGAATATGCATGAGACAGAATTTATATGAAATTAGACACATGCAGGTTTCCTCACGATGTTTTTCTTCACCGCCGAGCACGAGATGAATTGTAAACACAAATTAAGCACATGAATATTCAGTTCAAACCCAGGCAAGCGCCTGGGTTTGAATCCGCAATCATCGGGTAAGACGCAAGCGTTTTAACCACGGTGCTAACTGACTTATTAGCTATTTACAAAGAATATGTAAATCTAAGTTTTGTTTATCTTTGTTCTTTCTTTCATTGGAATTCGATCTATTCATCAATAACGGATTAACACACACTACAGAGTCAATGATATAATTATTATTATTGGCCGGCATCTTGTAATTAATATTTCGATCGATGTTTATTTTATTGTTCCACGGGCATTGATCTATGAATTTTGATTCTCAAAACTCCAACCACGGAATGATACTTATTCGAATTCGTTGCATGAATATGTATTTTACAGATACATCAATTTTGATCGAGAAAAAGTTAAATAATTCGTCGATACCAACAATTTGATCAGAGCAGTGACCCCGCCTTGGTAATATTTTGAAAGCAAAAATATAAGCTATAATATTTTACAATATTCGTCAAATGTATCAGAAAATTGCATTTTTATTGCACTAGCTGCTCGTCCTGACTTTGCTTGGCTATATACAGTTTTGTGACACATGACTTTTTGCGAACAGTTTACACTGAGCATGCAATGAAATCTCTCAAAATGAATGCTATCTTCCTGTTTTTGCAACAATTTTTATTTGTAACTATTGGTCGGATATCTCGCCACCAAACTTTTACAACCAATAATGGGCTATCTAACACTGAAATATTTTTCCAAATCAGACCATACCCAGAGTATCTGCACGTGCAGTTCGCGTGTACAATCAAACAAATAAACAAATCAGCTGTATGATATTTGTATAGATACCCTTCACCTTTACAAGTTGTCTTTATTATAAGCAATATATTCTTATATAAACATGAATTCAGACGAATATACCAAATTTTTAATTGTAACGGCATTTATAAAAACAGATCACCCAATAAATTAATCGTATTTTTCTCAAATACAATCAAGAACGATTGGTTGCCGTGTTATCTAACAAGAGAAAAGTCAGAAGAATTCCAGGTATACGGCGTACAAATCAGTCGCCCCCAAAATAACAAAATTATCTTACGAACTTCTTGCGGAATTCGCCCTAACGACAAAGATCTTGTCTATCTTTTTTCATTTTACGTAACGTAATAAGCCCATTCCTAATTGGTTATGGTTTAAGTAAATTCTCTCTTTTCCGGATTTCATACAAAAATAGTCTTTAAATACATCGTCAATAGGTATTATATTTCCACCATGTGAAAATGTTCCACTCGGCTTAATTTTTAGCATTAATTTTCTGAGACAGAAATGAAAATAAAGTACAAACAATTTGTGTCATAGTAATAATACCTACTCAGTGCATATGTGTAAAGTTACGCACACAATTACAAACTATATATTATAATGCTGTAAAGTTGAAGAGCCAAACACCACATGTTCAAATATCAACATTCAAGCAAGTTGATATTACAAGTGCAATATGTCTTGTTTCATCAAGAGACGAAATATCGACTTTCGTGCTTTGCATAAATTTCCATCACAATATGCTTTCAGCTTTGTGCTTACAACACTGAACATGATATCGCCCTCGAGAGATTATTCGTCGATGGGATGTTCACCTTTGGTGACATAACAATCAAGAAAATATGCGAATTATATTTAATATTTTTGACCCGTTTTTAAGAAATCCTGATAACGAAATTCTTATATATAGCTTCACTGACTGAGTTGGATGAAATCGTCTCGTAAGCAAAAAGTCTTATGCAACGTTCGCCTTTCTTTCTCTTTCCGTTTCTTTCTATCATATACAGTTATATTATACTAGCGACCCGCCCCGTCTTTACTTTACTGCTAGAATTATAACTGCTCTCAATAACCTTCCTCTCGAATCATAATCATCTATCTCTTATAAGAAACCGCATCATAATCCGTTGCGTAATTTTAAAGATCTAATCCTAAAGAAATATAGACATATAACGATAATGATGATAATTTATGAAAAAAATTTTTGGCAAATATTTTATAATCATTCTGCCAATGTCATGTCATAGTAATACAACTCTACTCAAATTTATACTTCATTTATGAAGCAGTTGGACAATTTTAGTGACTGCCTAATGTCGCGCATGTATTATAGAGCGACATATTATATAACCCACCATAATCACTTCTGCTTCTTGCTTCATTATCAACTTCACTTCTCCATAATCGTAAAAAAACTGTTAACAAGAAAACTACACTTTTATTAAATGCGATACTAGCTTAAAATACTTACAAAGATAATGAGATAAGTTTCACTGTTTTAACGATTGTTGAAAGTAATATTGCTTGAAACTTACAATAGACATTGTAATTGTATTCTACCTCTGATATTATAAATGTTGTAGTAAGAATGTTGCTTTGTCCGTTTTATTGTTAAAAAACAAACACAAACACGCATTAATTACTAGTCACTGCGTGCGGTTTTACATTTGTGGAGAGGAAGGCAGATTTTAGGTACGCTATGCATTTTTCTCTACCCCTGATAATTATTTAGTATACAGGTGGTAGGGCTTTGTGCAAGCCCGTCTGGGTAGGTACCACCGACTCATCAGTTATTCTACCACCAAATAACAGTACTCAGTATTGTTGTGTTCCGGTTTGAAGGGTGAGTGAGCCAGTGTAACTACAGGCACAAGGGACATACCATCTTAGTTCCCAAGTTAATTTTCTTACAGCTTCATTGTATATGGGTAATGGTGACAACTTACCATCAGGTGGCTCATATGCTTGTCCGCCAAGCTATACCTTAAAAAAAACAGTTTCACTCTTTTAACCGTCCAATCATAATTAGTGTGAGGAAGTAGAGAAGGCACTTGTGACTTGTGTTAGCGCACAAACTTGTGTACTGTAAAATGTGCGTAGTCTCACACGAGATCGATTACTGTGCTAGTATCGATCAAGAGTAAATCAAATTTATGTTATAATTTTGAATCATATTTACTATAAACTTTTTTAGACAAGATTTTGGACTAGTTTTTACATTTACCGAGTTTTATATAGTATTAATTTTATTAGTATGTAAACACAACTTATCAAAACAGGAAATAATAAACGTATTAAAAGAAAAATATAATTAATACACAGCCTTTTTTTTCGAAAATATGTAGGTGAGTATGAGCGCTGCATCAAAGTTGTTATCTATAAACGCGATTTTTATCGCAACAACAACAACTGCCTGTAAATCCACTCATTTACCACAGCTGAGCTAAAGGCCTCCTCTCCATTTGAGGAGAAGGTTTGGTACATATTCCAACCACGCTGTTCCAATGCGGGTTGGTGGAATACACATGTGGCAGAATTTCTATGAAATTACACATTTTCTACGACACATGCAGGTTTACATACATGAATATTCAGCGCTGCTTGCCGGGGTTTGAACCCGCAATCATCTGTTAAGAGGCACGCGTTCTAACTGATAGGCCATCTCGGGTCTAACTCTTTATCGAAAAGATTATTATTATTGTTTTGACGAAATTAAAGTTCCAAGCTCTCTTTGTTATGTGGAAATGAAATAAGCAATTCACGCGCTATCGTTTATTGCGCAACTAAACATTTTACTATAGTTACTGCTTCTTACATGGCTACCCAAAACATTAGTGGATTTTTTTAGGGTTTTAATGTATGTCAGTTTATTACATTTCATTATAGACAAGTTGTCGCCCACGGTTTCGCTCGCGTTTTAGAATATTGCTTGTCACGTGTTAGACTAAAAACGTAGCCTATATCCGTTCTTGAACTTCAAGGTTGCATCACCCCAAATTTCATCAAATTCGGTTCATTGGTTTGGCCGTGAAAGAGCAACAGACAGACAGGCAAACAGAATTTACGTTCACATTTATAATATTAATATACACTCGCTGTGCCCGTAACTTCGTACGTGTTTGAATGTAACAAAAAAGTAATTGTGTTAGCCTAAGTTACTCCCTATAAAATAAGCTTTCTGTCAGTGAAAGTCCCGTCAAAATCGGTCCAGCTGCTCCAGAGATTAGCCAGAACAAACAGACGGACGAACCCAAAAAAATGTTATTTTGGTATATGTACTGTGTATGTACATGTTCATGTAATAAAAAGCGGTTATTTCAATATCACAGACATACACTGAAATTTTATGATATGTACACATGTCTTCTATATAATAATTTTGAATAAGTATAATATGCACATAGTGACAAGTGATATAGATTTATGAAATCTGTATGACGTCACTATGATCTATTTAAAATATTATTTATGTGTTAACGGCAGTTTATTATTTTATTCGTCGTTAACAGCAAACATGAAATTTTAAAATCTTATTTAAAAAAAAAAAGCAATAAATAAAATCATATTTAAAAGCTAATTTCAGATTTATTTTAAATTAATAATTGACCCCGCTATCGATTGTGTTTCACGTACACAAACATATAGCTGTTTAATAATAAATAATATAATATGCATGTTTCCATGAAAATTAAAACTACAAGATCTCTTATTTTATTTTCATTCCGTATGTACTTCGTAATATATAAACACACTCGACTATTTTGTAGAATGTTGATTAATTATTCTTTCCTAGAAGTATAAAATATTATTATTAAAAAAAAATATGAACGATCATAAGCATATCTATATTAATTTTATAAATGTGAATGTAACTGTGTCTGTCTGTAGCTCTTTCACGACCAAGCTGCAGAAAAGAACTTGATGAAAACCTTTCAAGAAAGGACATAGAGTACTTTTTTGCCTAACACTTGACAACCAACACCCTAAAAAGCTAGCAAAGCCACGCTGACTACTAGTATGATATAATGAACTTTAGTATTTTTCTAGATTTAAGTAAATACTTGAATATAAAACTAAAATATTTATGTCTGAATTAATTAAATTTCGTGATTCTCGTGATGATTGACTATACGTTAAGTGTAAAGAATGCTTCTTTCTGTCAAAAGAGCAATGGCTCTTTTGACAGATTGCCACAGCCAATCACAGCTACATCACATACAATAGAAAACCAGCCCAATCAATTTGGAAAACAAATTCATAGCTTATCAAAGCTTGCTTATTAAACCTCCTTTTTGTTATTCTTTTCATAATTGCTGTTTTTGTAATGACTAAGTTGTATATTCATTATTTATTTTTTTGTTGTCAGGTTTCAACAACAACAGTCTGTAATTTTCTCAGTGCTGGCTTAAGGCCTCCTCCTTTGAGGAGAAGGTTTGGAACATGTTCCACCACGCTGTTCCAATCCAAGTGAAATACGCATGCAATTTCCTGACGATGTTTTCCTTCACCGTCGGGAACGAGATGAATTATAAACACAAATTAAGCACATGAATAGTCAATCATCGATTAAGATGCACGCGTTCTAACCACTGGGCCATCTCGGCTCTGTTTATATTTTTTTCAATTGTCCCGTTACCTAAACAAACTTTGCGTTCTTTTTGTTAGAACTTCGTATCTCACTTCTGAAACATTGAAAAACGACTTAAGGAGACACGACTCTTTGATGCGTGTAAACTTTTATTTATTGTTGTAACTCCAAGTCGACTTTCTGATATTTCACGATCGTTTCCTACTTTTCGTGTTGTTTTTATATAGAACTAGCGTCCCGACCCGACTTCGTACGGATGGTTATTTTTTTAACTTAGATCTATAGATTGACGACCTCCGTGGTCGATTGGTGTGTACACCGGTTTTCATGGGTACGTCACTCCGAGGTCTTGGGTTTGATTCCCGGATGAGTCGATGTAGATTATCATTAGTTTTCTATGTTGTCTTGGGTCTGGGTGATTGTGGTACCGTCGTTACTTCTGATTTTCCATAACATAAGTGCTTCAGCTACTTACATTGGGTTCAGAAGAATGTATGTGATGTTGTCTCATATTTATTTATTTATAGATCTATATATATATATATATATATATATATATATATATATATATATATATATATATATATATATATATATATTTTCCCCACACATTGTTTTGTTATATCTCAAAGGTCAAAGGACAACGTTTCCGATGAAAACTCCCTGACGGCTTGATTTTTTCCGACATGTTTAACAGTTATCGTTTTATTTTAACTTATTAATTCAAACACCTTAATAAATTATACACCTAACACTTTCTCGTGAACTACTTCATCTACTAATGAAAACCGCATTAAAATCTGTTCAGTAGTTTTTCGCAAACATCCAGAAAAACAGACGCGGCTGGGGGACTTTATTTTATAATATGTAGTGATGATTAGTTAAGTTTTACTATTACATTAAATAAGTATTTAACGCCAGTTTTTCACTTCGGTTCAAGGAATGTAACCATTCCTTTAATCACCAAGATTAGTTGACGTTTATAGTTACTAATCCAATCCGTACGATCTTAGCATAATACTACTCTAATAGTCTAAAACTTATAACACCATAAAACTCAATAATCGCTGAATTAAATTTTCCTGTAAATCGAAGTTGTAGTTTTTGAAATAAAAACTTTCAAACAAACTTTCCGAATTTGTAATATTTACATGTCTTACTATACTAAAATCTATTACAATTCGTTTAATTTTTAAATCATTTAGATATCAATATTGCACAAAGACATCTTAAAAAAAGCATTTATTTTTTATTGGGGACTAGCAGCAATGCCCCAAATTAATTAAGAAATTACTATTAGTCCTATTAACCGCTCTGTTCCAGCTTATCACTTGAGTTAGAAGTGGGTTCGACAGTAGCGCAAGGGGTCAGGATCAATCCTGAGACCCTTTTCGATAGGCGACCCTTAAACCATTGCCCTAATGATACTTAAATAAAATTTAATAAAACATATGAATATTATTATTAAAACTGAGTATCTTCTGCTTTTCTTATATCTAAATGTTTTGTATTCTATAAATCGGCCTGGCTATTTTAAAATTGGTAAATGATAATTATATCGTCACAATGACGCTGTAAGAAATATTTACCATTCCTTACATTGACAATGCGCCACCAACCTTGAGAACTTAGATTCTACTACCCACCCTTCAAACCGGAACACACCAATACTACGTACTGTTGTTTAGCGGTAGAATATCTGATGAGTGGATGGTACCTACCCAGGCGGGCTTGCACAAAGCCCTACCACAAAGTGAATTAAATAAAAAACACCGTTGGATGGTTAGTAAACCAGTGTAAATAGGCACACACCACATAATATCATAGTTCATAAGGTTAAGGCGCATAGACGACAAAAAAGGTTTCCTATACAGTGCTACATCATCATACTCCCGCCCTTATCCCAATTTTATTTGGGGTCGGTGCAGCATGTCTTCTCCTTCCATACTTCTCTGTCGGACGTCATCTCACAAGTAAAATTCTAACTATATCCTCAGTCTATCTACATAAATAAGAAAATACGAAGTGTTATTTTACATTGTAACAAAGTATTGTTATGGTAACTTAGTAAAGTTACCATACCACGAGAGCCAGCTCCTTATGGAATTTAAGTATTTTTAACGGTCGTGTTTGAATCGTCTATTTGCGAAGGTGACGGACCAGGAATTTCTAAACAGGCGTACACAAAACACTTTGTTTTGTTCCGCAGTAAAGCTCGTTGAATTTGAATTTCGCACGTTCGCTATTTTATGTGTCCAAAGCTTTATTATAATTACAGTTCTATGTTATATCTGTATCCGTAATGTAAATACTAGTTATATTCATTTATTTAAAGCGGTTATTTAAAATTAAAATATACTTTCAAGTAGGCTTTTACAAGCACCTTTGAATCGTTTATAATAATTTTTAGTAAAGCTACCTCCTGTCCGGAAAGTAGATTCTTCCGAGAAGAACCGGCAAAAAACTCAGTAATTTCTCTTTTTCAATATTTAATAATACAGTTATGTTAGTTAAATAAAAGGTAAAAATTTGCCAAAAAAAAGTAATTTTATTAATAATTTTAATTCCATTATATGCTTGTGTTAAATATTTAAAATCAACTGTCCAACCAAATTTTGTATACAAAGTATTTAAAGTCCTCAGTAATTTGTTTTAAATACTCATTTGACATTTATTGCTGATGTTCCACTTCCTATATGTGTTATGAATTTGGCGTAGTCTGTGATTTATCTGAGGCTTTTGATCGTATAGAGCACAATATGCTTCTATTTGTGCCAGAAAATTACGGCCTCTAACGCAAAGATTTAATGCCTTTAATATGTACTCGTATAATATAGATTTGACGTAGGTATACTGCGTATTGGGTACAAGATTTTTGCCTCAAAATACTACAGATATTACTTTGCCGATCAATAAACTTATTTCATAAATATAACAACATTAGTTAGACTAGAAAATAAAATCTGAATCACTTATGAATTGTTATGTTATAGCGTTGAATTAAATGGAAAGCTTCTACCGGTTTGGTAAGATTATTCCAAAAACAACCTGCAAGAAACACGTTTTAATTACAGATTTTGTCAGTAAATTAGTGTTATTTTATATTAAAAGCCATAAATACTAAGTCGTTATCCTAAATATAATCCTGTATACATAATATTTGTTGCTGTTTTATGTGTGTTATGTTTTTTGACATGAGCTTGAAATATATCAGTAAGCCTAATTAAAAATAAATTGTTACGCCTACAGATGATAAAAAGTTTGAAGTTTTCATTGATTTCCATACAGGATACTTTCACAGGATGGATTATTTTATTCATAATAGTTCTTTTTAATAGAACCTTTATTCTGAATTTGTAATAACTTTACAAATGTAAAAATATATGATAATTTCACTAAATACATACGTATATACACGGTACATATGTATACCAAAATAACATCCTTTACAATTTTTGTATGCCTCTTTGTTCCGGATAATCCTTTGAAACGACTGAACTGATTTTAACAGGAATTTTACTGGCAGATAGATGATGTGATAGAGAGTAACTTATAACTATTTTGTTAAATTCAAATGCGCACAATTTTGCGAGCACAGCTAGTCTTAAATAAACCGTTATGAATTTTAATTTACTTCTGCAACGAGACCAATTAAATAATGAAAGTGAAGTAACAGCCTGTAAATTTCCCACAGCTGGGTTAAGGCCTCCTCTTCCATTAAGGAGAGGGTTTGGAACATATTTCAGCACGCTGTTCCAACGAGGTGTGGTGGAATGCACATGTGGCAGAATTTCGATGAAATTAGACGAATGCAGGTTTCCTTACGATGTTTTCCTTTACCGCCGAGCACAAGATGCTTCCTCACGATGTTTTCCTTCACCGCCGAGCACAAGATGAATTATAAACACAAATTAAGTACATATATATAGTGGTGCTTGCCTGGATTTGAACCCGCAATCATCGGTTAAGATGCACGCGTTCTAACTACTGGGCCATCGCAGCTCAAAATTAAATAATGAGGGACCACCTTTATTTTGGTATATATGATATACTTTTGAATACTGTCGAATAATACTCTCTAATGTTATAGTACGGTATTCATACTGCAACAGTGCATTAAGTTGTGTCAGTCCGTGCTAATAGAGGGACAAAGGACGTAGCAATTTAGATCCCATGGTTGGTAGAACATTGATAATGTTAGGAATAGCTAATGCGTGTAACAGGCCCAATGACTAAACCAAAGCACAACCAACCGTGAAATAGGTGATATAATAATTTTAGAATAGGTATTCGAAATTTAATACGATTGCACATTTTATACACATGTAATGAAATTTGTGTGTTATAATTTATACAAAATACATACGTGGTACATATACCAAAATATTTTTTTTTACAATCTTTGGCTGTCTATTCGTGTGTCAGATAATCTCTGGAATAACTGGACCTATCTTGAGCATTAATAGAATGTGTTCTTTTAAAATTAATATTCAATTATACTTGTAAGCGCCTACTCGATTTTGATAGATAAAATTTATATCTCTATGTAATGATTATTGATGTTAATTTAATATATATATTTAAGCAATTTTCAAACCTAGCCTTAAGTAGGTATATGTTACATATGCAATTTCATATCACTAGTTTTTCGAATGAAGTTATTTTTACATGGTTTACAGTAAAGAGCACTGGGAGATACGGTCAACTAAGGAAAGCCTTATGCCCCTCCTCGCTCTCTCTCTCTCCCTTTCCTCTTCTTCTTTGTCTGTCTCTTTTTATTATATGTGGTTTTATATGACATTATTTAAATTTATTTTGTTATATAAAACAAAATAGCGAAAGCAACTTCGTTCCAACTAGTGGCCCACAAAACTTCTTATTTTATAAAAATAAAACTTCAAATTTTATTTCGATTCTTTATTAAAATTAATTCAAAACATTCATTTATAATATACAGTTACATTTATCGTAATACATAATCAACACGTTCGTTATATAAAGCTGTGTTTAAAATATTTACAATCGAAAGATTTGCAAAGTAATACACTATACTATTGTATTGGTTGCACACTATCGGAAAGTTAGACTTTAAAACAAATTTAATATCACAAATACTTAATAAAATCATCGCTGACTCTACTAACATTTTAAAAATTAATTTAAATTTTCGAATTAAAATATAATCTAAATAGACTTAGAAAATATATTTTTTTAATCTATTTACTGTTTCTTAAAAAAAAAGTCATCGTTGCAAGCATTAAAAATCGCGGAGCGTTGTGTGACCACAGATTAAAATTTGAAAATGACTTATGGCGAATTTAACTTTAGAACAGAGCGAATGAAAGTGCAGACAGTTTAATTAATTTCGAATCTTAAATATCATAGAAATAACTTATAAGGATGGGGGCTTGAGCTCTTGGGTTCAAACTCTGGGTCGCATAAAAGTAATCATTGACTATTTCTGTCAAGAAAATCGTAGTATCATCCCAAAGTTGGGAATCTTTTAAGCCATCTTCAGCTACGTATACCATGGGAGAATACATCGTTAGAAAGTTTTTGTTCCCTAAATTTAGATAGAAGACAATATGACGTACGAGATTGGGATAATATAAGTTATATATGAGGTTTACATTAGGCCAGGGAGTATTGGCCGCCACGCTGTGTCACTAGTAAGTCAGTTTTACCCCCAAAACGCGCCAGTTGATGTTTCCATTAAATGATCCGGAACAAGCTATCTTTTGTTGCAATCTTTACGTGAAAGTAAAAACTATGCGTACAAGAAATATAACATTTCCAATTTCCAAGGTTGGTTGCATAAGGAGTATTTAATGTATCTCGGTCCCAATGTACCATGTAATGACCACTTCACATCAGGTTTCCCATTTGCTCAAAACATACAGAATAAAAATCTTTCGCTTGGACAAATTGTTTTATTGAATACTCGTAAATTAAATTAAATTCGTTTTGATAATTGATTTAGAATTATCTTAGACACGATTATGATATCGCAATGACTTCGCTCCGTTCTAAAAGTTATGTAAAGTACACCCTCAGTCATATTCGGTTTCCAAAGTAACCTTGAGTATCTTTATTATATTACCCCTTGAAGGTACTTTTCTATCAGATTCATGACTTCAATACAATTAATTTCTACACAAAATATTGGTCACTGCAATCAAAACAACGTAGCTAGTCTTAAGGTAAATCTTATTTTCTAGTTGCTCCTCCATTATAAATTGAGATCTAAATTACATATATTTACAGTTTTCTTTTCATTGAAAAACAAATAACGACTTACGGCTTTTTGCCTTTGCATTTACAAATACGAATTTAAGGCAACTATGAATTTATTTATTTTTAATTTATTTTATCATAATTTCGTTTTAAATAATTAATTGATAATGTAAATTAATAATTATTATTTAAAAAAAAAAACGGAGTTCTCGAATAAATTTCTGCAAATATTCACAAAAGTATACTTATATTTATTGATACTTATTATTACTGAATGACGTTTACGCCGAATACTGCCGTATAAAAAATTTAATCACCTATAATCTATGAGTATAATTTCGCTACTTATTACAGCATTAATGAACATATAATTGAGCTATAATCTAACAATCAAAACGAAACGAATCAAAGTTTGACACATTTTAAACTACGCAATTTTAAAAACCTTAAAAATTATAAAATTAACATAACAATCGTACGTTATTATTTCACCAGCGATTAATTAAAATACACTAACTCGTATTAAAAGGTAAAGTCACGTGTTATCACAAAGATCCTGAGCATAACTAGCAGTGTATGTTTAATTACACACATTATAGTTTTATCACCACATAACTCCTTCATTAAAGCACTGTTATTTCTTCATTCCCTTATTCAAACGATAAAATAATTAAAGCACAACGATACTTATTATTAGGGTTAATATCATGTTCACAAGCGGAGCGGTGAGCGAAGCGGAACGGCCAGATGCGGCAAGAGCGCTGGCTGCCGCTTCGACGCACTGACGGTACGCGATATGTTCTAAGCACGTGATGGCGCAAAAGTGTTGATGTGCGCATGCGCCGTCGCAGTTGTCAGCACTTTCATGCCTGACATTGTATGCGCGTAAATATCTAGAGAAAACAAAAAATATAATAACATTGCATTACAACCCCCGATATAATGCTATGTCTATTCTACTTATATTCATATTCAATATATTTATTAAGTTACATTGACAAAAAAAGACCTGCTGAGTTTCTTTCACCGGTTCTTCTCAAATCAGACTGTTTATTTTTCCGAATCGATGGCTTTAATTTGACCATCAATAAGTAAGTGTAATGCTATATTGAACAGAGGAATTTGAATTTCTGTTTGATTTAACATATCCAACGTTAATTGAAATCAAAACCAAAATGTTCTATTTACATCAATTCGTAGATATGACTTACTTGTAAAACATGGTCATTTCTTGAGTCGTGCCTATCCTCAGCTTGTCAGCTAGATGGTGCAACGATTCCGCAGACACGTCCCTCAGCACGTAGTATTGTGTCAGATTGTATTCCGCGACCCATTCAGCGCCCGCTACCGCTCCCGCTCCCGCCCGGTTAGCAACGGCCAAATCCAAATAAAACTGCGTGTAATCTAATACCTGTTCAATCACATTTATTATTTAAAATACTTCTTAAACTTATTATTATTCATGCGATGATAATTATCCATTACAAAATTACAAGCAATTTAAAACATGTTTAGGTACATACCTAAATATATAAATTCAATTAATTGATTTAGAATTCATCTTAATGGGACGATAAAAATTTACATTGATATCTTTGTATCAAAAGGACAAGCGAATAAAGAAAAATATAGATAAGATAAAAATAAATATTTTCCTCAACTGTTTATTTTAAATTATCAAATTCAATATCGTCGTTGTTTGTTTTATCTTTTCTTTCCTTTATTTGACTTATATACTTTCTAATTTCTATAATTATCAAAGTACTATATCATTCAAACGAATTCCATATACTATATGTCATATGGCAATACCTTATTGTTTATTTATTATGTTTGATATAAACAAAGACCTATAAAAAACAATGTAAACACAAATGTCACTTGAGGTTCTACTGTCAAATAACAATGCTTTCCTGTGTCCCGGTGTAATTGCTGGGTGAGCTGGTGTAATTATAGGAACAAAGGACGTTTCCATTCATGTACGTTCAGTACGGTTAGTAGTTCATTGTTAATTGAAGGTATTCTTAATAACTTGATATTGCTTTATAGGCTGTTCAAACGTGAGTGTATATCAAACATTTGAGGTCAGGTGATCAATTATTGACATTACTTAGTCTCGTAAAACGTAACGCTTTTTGTCAATAACAGTCAATAACAAAAAATATTAATGAATATATTGCAGTTTTTGATATACGTTTTTTTAATATTTCGTAAATTAGATTTTAAAACATAGAATTCTATATTATTCAATTTGTTTCTTTAATATTTCTTTTTCTTAATTATAAAACAAAGAAAACTAGAAAGTTGGGAAAAAATAAAAAAAATATAACTGGAAGCTAGCTGAACTGTAAGCCTTAAAGTCTAGCATAACTGTCATATTTACAATAATATTTCAAGGAACATTTTTTAATCCACTAAATTTTACATTATAGTACTTGGTAAGGTACCCAACATATTTTGTTGCTTAGTAAAGAATTGAAAAAATTGTGAAATGATACAATATTTTGTTTTGCTTTAATTAAACTGTTCTAGATTTTCAGATGCCGTATTCATTCAAACCAGCGTTCAAAAAGCATTAATGTATAAAAAGCCAAATTTAAGCACGATTTGATTCGAAAACGACTCATAATTGTAACCATTAAATACCACTTAAAAACTAGACATCTTTTTTATTTTACCTTTACATATTCTAGTACGGTAGTAGGTCTGTAAATTACCTTATAATTATAGGTTACTGAGCCGAGATGGCGTAGTTGTTCGAACGCGTGCATCTTAACCGATGATTTCGGGTTCAAACCCAGGCAAGCACCACTGAATTCATATGCTTAATTTGTGTTTATAAATTCATCACGTTGTTAGGTCATGAAGGAAAACATTATGAGAAAACTTGCATGTCACATGTGTATTCAACTAACCCGCATTGAAAAACGTGGTGGAATATGTTCCAAAACTTTCTCCTCGGAGAGAAGGCTTTAGCCCAGAAGAGGGAAATTTACAGGCTATTGTTGTTGTTTTCAGTTACTTACCTTACCATTGTCGGAGTCGAATTTGTAAAGTCTAAGACCTGGGTTGGACGATCCCGCTGGGTCGTGATGAGGGCTCACAGAGGGCGCGAGAAAAGCCCATGAAACGGGTTGTTCTAAAACAAAAGTAAATATTCATGGCATTTTGTTAAAGTAAATACTTTAACCTAAATTTTATTCAATATAATTTTCTTTTTCACGTGCCTCAAGGTAATCACGATTTGTTGTCGACCATAATTATAACAATATGCCGTATAATAATCTAAATGTTGTGTAGGTTGTTGTGCTTAATCGCGCACATTTAAAAAATAATGCTCAAGCACCTAATATAATTAGGTGCCTGAGCATATGTCGAAGCATCAAAAAGTTTATTTAGGATTTTTTTTATCGTATTAGCTGGTGACGTCAGTATGACGTAGAACACATGACGGCCAAAAAAGAGATTTTTCAGGAATATCGAAAAGAAATATTATTACGAACGTAAACCTTATATTTTGGATATCATCATATCTGATAACGAGTATATACCAAACTAACCTTACATATACCAAACTAACCTTACTTCTCGTTATATATATTATTAATTTTAGTCTAAGTTAAAAAAATATCACTGAAACTTACAATGTACAGTCAGAGTAAGAAAACCTTTGTCAGTTTTCAAAACCATTTCTTTATCAAGTCTCAAACTCTTAGTACGTTTTGAATCCAAACAATGAATCATTGCGACGAAATATGCCATCCTCGATTAGTAAAGCAGATTATCGCTCATACGGAGCACACGAAAATAGATCTTAAGGTGACAAACCTTTTCTTACCCCGAATGTACAATGTACATAAATTTCTCCCTTTTAAAACAAAACGATAATAAAACACAACTTAATAAAACAATTACTATAACTTTGGCATTTCATATGAGGTATATGTGCATGAATAAACTTTTATTACCAAGAGTCAAACTATGTATATTCTCTATAAATATATTTAGTACCAACGTACAATTTTAGTATGCAGTTACAATCATGAAAATATTTTCATTGAATTTATGTGTATAACATTATAATAAAACAATAATATATAAACAGAAATTGAAAAGCGACGGGGTGTTGTAAGTTTGACGTGTTTGTCTGTCTGTCCTCAACATCTATATCTCGCAATGTAGACATACACACATTGAAAAAAACACTGACATAATATTTCTGTTAAAAAAATATTATGATAAATAAAATTACATTTCAAAGAGTAATCGGGTCCCTCTGATAAATTAAGTGAGTAAGTATGTCGAAATCTAATGCTATGTCCACACGACACAGACTTGGCACAGATCTCTATGGCAATTTGTCTGTGCAACATAACAGCGAAGTCAAAAGTCGGTGTATTGGAAAAGTCTGAGCTTTGCATGAAAAAATCGTAGCTATTCATGAAAGCCTCTATGTATGTCTGCGTATTATTGGAAGCAAAATTATAAATAAATAAATATAAAAACGATTAGAGAATAATTATTAATTTGATTCTGTATTTTATTTTGATATTATATAAATATAAAAGTATATAAATATTGGAAAACATCACATACATTACTCTGATCCCATAGTAAGTAGCTAAAGCACTTGTGTTATGGAAAATCAGAAGTAACGGCGGTACCAGAAACACTAAGACCCAAGACAAATTATAAAATAGACTCGGCCGGGAATCGAACCCGGGACCTCGGAGTGGCGTGCCCATGAAAACCCGTGACTCCACCGCGGAGGTCGACGTAAAGATAATTAAGATTTTTTTTAACGATCTATCAAGTGATTTAATTGAAACAATTTTGTATAACACGAGTGCTTTAACTCCTAACTGGTATCAAAGTAATGAATGTGATGTTGTCTCATATTTATTTATTATTTATCATATCGAATTTAAATGCAATAAAATTTGTTTTATTGTGTTATTATTAATAATTATAGTAATTCGTATATATATATAAATCTGTTAATCCTTTCAATCACGAAGCCAGTTATATACAAAAAAATAAATAATTTAACAATAAATATAAAACAAATGAATCTGAATCCTCTAAACAATAAATAACAGAAGCGTGAAATAAAATTAATACCTTAAAAAATATTTTTTTATCCAGCACTTATCATCAAACGATATCGATTCAAAACGTTCCCGTAAATTGTAGGCTGTGTTCAACATGCAAGGCTTTGCTTCACGGCATCATTAAAGCGGTTTCGAAAAAGTTAGTTCGTGTTTTAAATACACACGCAATTATTAACTATGTTTAAACATTTTATGGTCTCGAACTAGCGTGAAGAGTTGAATTGTGTTGTTTAATATTGGGAATCGTTGTGAAAATTAGCTTTATTTGTTATTGCTAATTTTATGTCTACTAAATGTAAAATAATATATATTATTATATTTGTTTTTGATTGCACTCACAAAAGCACGCCCCTATCAATTTTTATTTATTAACAAAAAATAAAGATTTGTCGTGGGCGAACCGGTTGGAACAAAATTGCTGTCGATATATATTTTATATTAAATTAAAAAAGTTTCAGAGTAATAAAATGGCAATAAATAAAATCGTTATTAAAATACCGTGTACCTAAAAATATATATATATATAAAAAAATATTTTATATTTTTTGTTGTCTCTACTCTTAATAGCACGCACACTAACACACATTGAACACGTGGTGTTACTCACTCATCTTAATTCACGCTGAAAATAAATTAACATATTTCTTACATTTTAATTTTTAAGTTATGTAATAGAAATTGGTACATATCAAAATATGTAATCGAATATTATAGTCTATGTACTTTAGTAAATACATTTAGAATTAATTGACTCTTCAAAATTCAAGATATATGATATTATGTAGTAAGTAGGATCGCTCAAATACCAGAGGAGGCTGCGAAGGCACGGCCGGATTAGTGTCGATAGCTGTTTGTGTATTCCGAGTCCATAATAGTACGAGATGTTTCAGATTGTGGATTGCCGGTTATTGTTTAAATATAAGATTATTAAATAGATTCACTATACAAATCGTAAGCAAAATAAAAATTTATTTTATAGTAATTCACGTGTATTATTAATAATAATAATTGAAAAAAAACTAACTTCAGACAATACACAATTTCAAACCAAATTAATATGATTTAGTTACAATTATTGTTTTTTTGGAATCGATTTTTGGAGAGAAAGATCATAAAAATCGGTTTACCCATTCGTAAGTTAAAAAAAATAGTCGATTTGAGAATTTCCTCCTTGTTTGGCATCGGTTAAAAAGAGTATCAATTACAACTTAATTCTTAATGAATATAATTAAATCATTAATTAAAGGTTCATTAAAATTCATATAAATAATATCGATGAGACTTATGCTACTCGATTTAACATTCCAATAAATCGATATTTATATTTTTAGTACTGGCAACACTACACGATTATTATGTGTAGGCATTCATTAAACTTATTTTAATTCTTAATTCTATATTTAAATAAAACCTCAACGTCTTTCACACCAGTATTCGTATTTTCTTATAAAGATAGAAAACACTCAAGTAACAGTTAGACGTTTAAATCCTGGTCTTTATTCAAATATATTTCAAAACGGCTTATCGAGTCAACAGGGCACCTAAGCACTGTCCCCTGTGAGCTACCCGACCAAGGTCTAAGCTTGGCCTAACAAAGACTAAATACTGCCAACATTTCGAATATTTAGCTCCACCTAAATTCTATATGGTTGGTAGCTTACATCGAAGATATTTTTGATTTTGGAATACGATATGAATTAAATTTTGGTGTTAGGGCTTTGTGTAAGCCCGTTTGATATTTAAATTGATACGTTATAAAATAAAATCAATATAACTACATATTAAAGAATAAACTCGTAACCCTTACTTTCCGTTTGTATAAGATACAGAGAACGTTTTTTGGGCAATGGTATACGCATATACGCTGTGATGATAAAACAAAATAACTAATTCCAGTTACAGAGGTTTGCTTCGTCCCACTAACAGAGATAATTCAACGTCAAAGTGATGGGACCGCAGCATGAGACCCAGTTATGGAGGTATCCCAGTTACCCAGGTCCCACTTAACCAAGTTTCACTGTATAATAGGATACCGGGAAATAAAATAAATTTACCATTACCAACACAAAATTTAAAAAGTTTACACCAAATTAAGAAAAAAAAAAGGCCTGGATTTAGGCTCAGGTTCCATCACAGGACACTAAATATTATAAAGAACAGCATTGTAAATCTGTTAATTCGAAAAGAACAACTATACGAGTTTCTTGCCGTTTCTTCTTGCTATTGACTGCTTTCAAAACGGTGGTAGTATGTAATTATAGGCGATCCAAAAACGCTTCATTGTGAAATTACTTGAATAAAATTGATTTGATTACATAAAATGTAAATTAGAACCTTGTGAAGCCGCGACTTATTAATAATCTGTATATTATAAAATTTTAATAGGCGATGTCAGAAACGGTTCTGTACATTTTCCCCATAGGTGTCAATTTTTTACGGTTAATTTTTATGATTTTCTATAATACAGTGTTATTATTCCCGTGCCAGTACATAAAGCTGCCTAGCGCTTGATATTTCTCTGTTCTATCAGATGGGTTCAACGTACTATGAAAGTAAGGGAATGAATGCATCTGTATTTGTGCATATACTTGTGCAATACCTCCTGGTCTATTATCCGCGTGCCTATATCACAAACAGTGATATAAGTTAGCACAATGAGCAGTTTAATTTTTTTGACAGATAAAAATGACTCGTCATAGCATGACATAAATAGGTTGACTATTGACAATGGGTGTACTGTCAACATAAAAATTTTATTTGACAATTTTGGCAAAATAAATATATTTTTGCAAGCTATAATAGAAAATAACATATATATAGTGCTAGTTGACGCCCATAGCTTCGTTCGCATTTTAGGAGGTTTATTGTTACTTGTCCGGTAAACAATAGCCTATGTCCTTCCTTAGAGTTTATGTTTGCTTCACACCAAATTTCGTCAAATTCGGTTCATTGGTTTTGTCGTTAAAGAGCGACAAACAGACAAACAGATTTACTTTCACATTTATAATAATATAATAGATTATTAGTATCGCCATATACTAAGTTCCTAACTCTGCTCGTCATACTAGCTCGCAGCTTGGCTTTGCCCGCTTATAATATGTTAGCTGGCTCTAATCAAAATGTCATACAAATCACATTTATATTAATTATAGGATTTGCATATACATAAATACAATTCCATAAATCACTGTGGAATTTCCTAATTGTATTGAAGTCAAATATAATTATTATGCATTCATGTAGCGGGGATAAGTCGAATCCATTTACTCGGCTCATTTAATCAAATACCTAGAAGCATCTCGTAAGTCATAACATTTGATTATTAATTATACAATGAACCTGGAAAAGGTACATATATTTTAGCAGCCTGAAGAAAAATAGCGATGTAATAGGTGTAACGTGAATGTGTCTGTGTTATGTTTTATTTTAAAAAAATCAGCTGTTTGAAAATAATCAACTCTTTTCTAGCAGTTGAAGGGGTATGAGCAACTTCTACTAATTTGATCAATGATTTCTATAATATAACAATAACATACTGATCTGACATCTGCCCTTATGGTGCAGCATCATTTGGAATAAGCAAGATCCATTCCTTGCTAATTAACAGTAGAATAGATAGATTGTAAATTTACTTACTTCCAAGAATTATTTAAATAATAAAATTTATAAGAGATTTTCAGAGTTGTATTATTCAGTTTTAATCCAAAATATTTAATACGTAATCAGCATTAAAATTCATGATTAAAATCGAAGATTGAATAATATAATATTTATTAACGTAAATATTTCGCAGATTTTACATCTGTTTCATTAAAGAAGGCAAAGGTGTTCGTTTAAAACGTACTTTAGTTAATAATACCAATGTAATGAAACATAGAAAAGTCAACATTATAAATCTATTCACTTACGAAACCACACCCTTAAGGTTATATTATCAGTGTGCATTAGTGTGAGTGAGTGCTCGTGTTGCAAAATTTGCTAGTGTGCGTGAGTCAACTACGAGTGCCGATAGCAAGAAAAACCAATGAATAAAAAAAATATTTATTTCATTTAAACAAGAATAATTTTAGGTGGAATTGCACGCAATCATATTTGAGTAGATCTAAATGAAAAACAATATTGACCTAAATATATCGTTTATATATTGTAGGAATATGGGAGGGTAGTAGTGGGAGGAAGTGTATTTAAAGGAGGGTGGACGGTAGACAGCTCTCTTTCTATTATCGTGTGTTCGATCGATTGGTGTCATAGTGTGTTATTTTTTGTAATCCATTGCGATTAAGTTTCTTAGTGTCTTGTTGCTAGGGTTAGTTTAGAATTAAATTAGGAGAATTGTTGTTACATAAAATCATTAGTAAAAATTGTCAAATAGTTTGTGATTTTGTAAAATTGATTAAATTTATTATCTAGTTTTCTGTAATTTTGTTTTTTAAAAAAAATCCCTTCTGATCTGGTTTCTAAGATCAGAAGTGGGATACTAACTTATTCAGCCCACTACGGCTTGGCCTAGCTCATAATCTTTTTTTTTTTTTCCTTTTTGCTTTTATTATTTATTTTTGAATTACCCTCATGTGAAGTAATATTTTTTTTCTTTCTTCTTTTTTTTATAATTTTCTTTATTAGTTGTTTCGCTGGATTACTTTAAATATCATGTCGTATTGATGTTAAATATATTTGTTAGAGAAAATAGTTAAGATTAGGAATAGTGTGTGCTGAGATCGAGTGATTTCGAGGTGAGTCTTTTTGATCATTATTGATATTTTTCTTTTTCTTGAAAATGTCTGAACGTGTGCTTAATCGTCGTCGCAGTGATAGTGATCCTCGTCGTGATCGTTGCGATAGTCAGGGTAATAGGTCCCGCGAAAAATCTCTTAACGAGACTGATATGTTAAGACTTGAAATTAAGGCAATGATGTCTCGACTTAAGGCGTTAGAAGGGAAAACAAGGGCTTCACCCTTGCCGGGTCCATCGTCTGGTCGTACATTAGCGTATACTCACGACCGCGAGAAGGAAAATGTGATAATCACTAGTGCTCATGGTAGGCAATCTTCACGGCAATTACGTACGCCATCGCATGAGGGTGGTAGGTCCCGTGTACCCAATAGGATGCGACAGTTGTCTCCGTTAGGTCGCCGTTCAGCTTCACGTTCGCCTTCGCCACAACGCAATGCAACAAGCCGTGACCGGGAGCCTTGCCACAATTCGCGACAGCGTTCGATTATACCGCCGTTGCGATCCGCAGGCTTAGGAATAAGGGACGAGGGTATACCGTCGAACTCGATACAGGCTAGTGTTAACGACTACATTATTAATACCATGCGTTCGATTAGCGCGGCGGGCAAATCTTCTCAGCATTATTACATATCAAGCTTTGATCCAAACATACATAACTTTGATGATTGGTGTCTAGAGGTAGATCGTGCAAAAGTTTTAAATAATTGGACCGATTATGAATGCCTTTCACGAATAGGGAATTGTCTACTAGGGGACGCGAAATCATGGCTCAATGAATGGGTCTCCAGCGATCGTAGTTGGACGAATTTCAAGAAAGAGTTTGTATCTCTGTGTCCTAAAGTACCAGACTTCGCGTGCATATTGTTCGAAGTAATGACGAAAAGCTCTGATGACTACCCGACATATGCGGAATATGTACGGCGATCGTTGCTTCGTTTGCGTATAGTACAAGGGCTTAGTGATGAGCTTGTATCAGCTATAATAATTCGCGGTATAATCTGTATCTGTATGATCCGAATATTAGAGCCTCAGCAACGAACGCTAAACTTTCACCTAATAATTTAGTTGAGTTCTTTTCGATTTACGTTAAACCTACTACAGGCAATGCTTCTAAACAATCGTCCTCGCGTCCCGATTTACAAAACAGTACGATAGGTAAACGCTCTATGGAATATTCACGTAAACGAAACCTCAGTGACGTTAGGTGCTACTCCTGCGGTCTGTTAGGGCATAGACAGGCTTCATGCAGTAAGAGAGTCAGGCTAGAGCAATCGTCGAATAGTTTGTCAAATAGTGAAAGGGTTAAGCAGTCAACTTCCACATTTGTGCCGTCTAAACCTGAGCCATGTACGTATTGTAGGAGACCAGGACACAGCGCTGAAACTTGTTTTGCTAAGCAGCGTGCAGAAGCTTCGAACAAAGAGCGAATAAATTTTTGCAGCGAATCTGTCCAGCCAGAGATGTCATAGCGGCTACTATACAGAACCAGTCGGTTGATGTTCTCATTGATAGCGGTTCTTCTGTGTCATTAGTCTCATCATCGTTGCTAAAGTATTTCAAATGTTCCTACACACCAACATTTCGGGTTTTAAAAGGCTTGGGTAGTCAAGAAATTGAGAGTACTTTTTACGTTACCTTACCAATCAAATTCGACACTTTAACCCTTGAAGTAGATCTCTTTGTGGTGTCCTCTGAGTTTATGAACGTACCGATAATCATTGGGACAGATATTTTAAACAGGGAAGGTGTTAGATACGTTCGCACAAAAAATTTTCAGTTACTGACAAGAACAAGGGATAATTTGAAAACGGTAATGAATGTTTGCTCTGAGCCTTCAACACCAATTAATACACCGTTGGTAGGTAATGATTTGGACAAATTACTGGGAATTATCGGTAAATTCTCTCAGTATTTCATTACCGGGACTGCAACATCAACTGTAAATACAGGGTACATGTCGATTAAAGTTAAAACGAGTAGCCCTGTGTATTATCGACCGTATCAACTGTCACATTCAGAAACTCTTCGCGTGCGTGATATAATAAAAGACTTACTTGACAAACAGATAATAGAGGAGTCTGAGTCTGACTACGCAAGTCCAATCCTGCTCGTTAAAAAAAAAAGATGGGTCGGATAGGATGTGCGTCGATTATCGGAAACTCAACGAAATTACTATCAAAGACAGATTTCCTTTGCCTCGTATAGATGATTGTTTAGACCGTTTGGGTAATAATAAATATTTCACATCTTTGGACATGGCAACCGGCTTTCACCAGATTCCCCTAGATCCTCAATCTATTCCGCTTACGGCATTCGTCACACCGGAAGGACATTATCAATATCGGAAAATGCCTTACGGTTTGGCGAATGCACCAGTCGTTTATCAGCGTATCATCTCTAAGACTCTTCGCGAGCTCATTAATTCAGGGAACATTCTCGTATACATCGACGATATTTTAATTATGAGTAAAACCATCGATCAGGGCTTGACTTTGCTTAGTAGGGTACTTCATACGTTGACAAGAGCTGGCTTTTCCATTAACTTAAAGAAATGTTCGTTTTTAGCTACTAGTATAGATTACTTGGGTCGCACGATTAGTGAAGGTCAGGTTAGGCCGAGTCATGAGAAGGTGCGAGCTTTGATTGACTCAGCCGCACCGAAAAATGTAAAGCAAGTAAGGCAATTTCTGGGGTTAGCTAGTTATTTTAGGCAGTACATCGATATTGGGTTTTGCACAAAAGGCTTCCTGTATCGCAGCTCTTACCAGAAAGGGAGTCAACTTTCACTGGGGTACCGACCAACAAGCCGCGCGTCAATATTTCATAGATTGCCTTACAAGTGAGCCAGTACTTGCCATCTACGACCCTTCGCTGCCAATAGAAATTCATACTGATGCAAGTTCTATTGGTTACGGAGCGGTGTTAATGCAGGTACATGAGGGAAATCGTAAGCGAGTGGTATCTTACTTTAGCAGACTCACCCGGGGGGCTGAGAGTAGGTACCACTCGTACGAGCTTGAGACCTTGGCAGTAGTGAAGGCTCTTGAGTATTTCAGACACTATCTTGTGGGTGTACACTTCACCGTGGTCACTGACTGCAACGCTTTAAAACTAACACAGCGTAAGAAAGACCTGTTGCCCAGGGTGGCCCGGTGGTGGGTATACCTCCAAGACTTTGATTTTAGCCTTGAGTACAGAAAAGGTTGTCTGCTGTCTCATGCGGACTACTTTAGCCGGAATCCTGTTAACATATGTACGATTCAAAAACCTTTGAACTGGGCCCAAGTTGCTCAGGCAGCTGACGAGGAGACGCAGTCTTTAAAGCAAAGGCTATCGGATGGACAGTTAGACCCTAGTCGTTATATAGTTAAAAACGATATCCTTTATGTTAAGGTTACACCTACTGGTGAAAGTTCTAAACTTTGCTGTTTTATTCCCAAAGGACATAGGCTTAGCCTTATGCGCATTTTTCATGACGAACACGATCATCTCGGGGTAGATAAAACAGTAGACTTAATTACAAAACATTTTTGGTTCCCAGGGTTGAAAAAATTTGCACAAAAGTACATTTCCCATTGTATAATTTGTCTTGCTCACAAGAAAGTAGCCCGTGCTCCTTTTCAGCCAATTCATTCTTGGGAAAAACCAGATTTACCTTTTGAGACAGTGCATATAGACACTTTAGGCCCCCTGCCAGAAAGTGACGGGTATCGTCACGTACTCATTATGGTAGATGCGTTTTCTAAATTTTGTTTGCTATACCCCATGTACCGACAAGACACTGATGAATTGAAGCGACACTTTACGAACATGATTTCAATCTTTGGAACGCCAAAACTGATTGTCGCTGACAGGGGCCGCATGTTCCAAAGTGTCGATTTTCTTAATTGGGTCAAGGATATGGGTTGTGATACTCATTTTATAACACCCGAAATGCACCAATCTAATGGACAGGTTGAACGATATTGCCGTACAGTACTCAATATGGTCCGTATTGAGTGCAACCATCGACAGCAGGAGTGGCCAGCGGTTATGTGGAAGTTACAACTGACTCTCAACATAACAAAACACAAGACGACGCGATACTCTGCCTTGAACTTGCTCATAGGAGTCGAAGCGGCTACACCTCTTATACGCAGCTTGATACGGGACGTAGCTCTTGAAGGCTCCAGTGGTAATCGGGTAGCCCTTCGTGAGATGAGACGTCAGAGAGCGTTTGAACATATATGTGACAATCAAGCCCGTCAGGACGCCTACGTTAACAGGAGACGTAAGCCAACTCAAGCCTTTGAACTACACTCCTTAGTATTTGTTCGTAAGCAGGCGCAGTCAACCGGGAAGTTAGACTCGTGTATGCGAGGACCTTACCGGGTGGTGAAGATACTTCCGCACGGTCGCTATGAGCTGCAGTTACTGGCTGGCTCGTATGGCAAGTCGACTCAAGCGGCTGCGGAATATATTGTTCCGTGGCGTGGAGAATGGACTCCTGATGTTTGTGCTGCTTTCTTTGATGGTGAGTGTCTGCTCTATTTTTGCTTGCAATTTAAGATCAGCTTTGAGAATTCACTGATGATTTAAAAATCTTTATGAGCCAATATGTTTTGTTTATTTGTTATGATTGGAATACTATCCTATGGTCTCAGGGCTAAAGTAAGGCAAATTTAACAAGTTGACACGGTGAGCGATTGTCTTGGAGTGTATCGGACACGCTACTGTAGGATCCCTGACCTGGGGATAACCATTTGTCTTGGAGTGCATCGGACTGTGGTTATCCTCGGGAGGCTGGGCGGGGATAACCAATTGTCTTGGAGTGCATCGGACTTTGGTTATCCCGCGGATAATTGTGGGCCTGTGATAACTGTTGTCTTGGAGTGCATCGGACGCGTTATCACAGGAGTGACTTTGGCCTGGGATAATTGATATCTTGGAGTGCATCGGATTCATTATCCTAGGTAATTGAGTTGCTTAGTTTTGAATATATCTTAGAGAGCATCAGACATGCTATCCTTGTGTATTCGACAACTTGACTTTGTGGGTCAGTTGTCTTGGAGCAGGTTTCCTGTAAATAGAGAGCTTAGCTTATGATGGCTATCAGCATCGACAACATTGTTGATTTGCAATATGCAGAAAAATCTGTGGTTTTATTTTCATGTTACAGACGCAGATACTGAAGAAGAGGAATTAACTGCCGGTGTCGACCTATGTCCCGATGCTGTACAGCCTGTGGAAGCGACCGAGCCGCAACAAGGACCCTCAGGAATACAGAGATTCTCAGAACTAGCTGCCTCCACTGTGAACGAAGAAAATCCCCTGCTCTCCGTCCCAATCGTGGAAACGGATCATGACAGTTGAAAATAAAGAAGCCCGGGGACGGTCTTCTGTCAGGAAAGGCCGTGTAGGAATATGGGAGGGTAGTAGTGGGAGGAAGTGTATTTAAAGGAGGGTGGACGGTAGACAGCTCTCTTTCTATTATCGTGTGTTCGATCGATTGGTGTCATAGTGTGTTATTTTTTGTAATCCATTGCGATTAAGTTTCTTAGTGTCTTGTTGCTAGGGTTAGTTTAGAATTAAATTAGGAGAATTGTTGTTACATAAAATCATTAGTAAAAATTGTCAAATAGTTTGTGATTTTGTAAAATTGATTAAATTTATTATCTAGTTTTCTGTAATTTTGTTTTTTAAAAAAAATCCCTTCTGATCTGGTTTCTAAGAATATTTTATACGCACGTATCATCCCATCTTGGGTCTAGTCATTTGAAATTGTTTAGGTTTAAGCCGACAGCGATTGAATTTTCACTCGCATAATCTTAGTTATACTTACTGGTAGGGCTTTGTGAAAGCCTACCTGGGTAGGTACCATCCACTCAACAGTTATTCTACCGCCAAATAACAGTACTCAGTATTGTTGTATTCCGGTTTGAAGGGTGAGCTAGTCAGTGTAACTACAGGCACAAGGGACATGACATCTTAGTTCCCAAAGTTGGTGGCACATTGACGATAGTTAATATTTCATACAGCGTCAATGTCTATGGTTGATGGTGACCACTTACCATCAGAAAAAAAAAATAAAAAAAAAGTTTGTAATATTCATGAGTTTTTTATTAGTACGTGTAACTAATCCGTTAAGCATTTTAGAACAAACTCAGAGGTCTCAACTCAGCATTAAGACATTTATAGACTGTAAAATAACTGATGTACATTTGTGATTATGATTAAAACTATGAATAAAAAATATTATTTATAAATTAATTTACCTTTATCATAGATGACTCTGAACGTGTCAACATGTAGATGGCCAAAGAACTGTCCGGCTATGATCCGCGCGTGTCGCCGTACTAGCCGGAGGTATTTAGTGTTGGCGTCGACGGAATATGCATTATATCTGGAATCGGAGCCGGGCGCTGCGTGCCCCACTATATAGACCTATGAAACAAAAAGTATTTAGTATCGTATCGTACATAATTAGTGAAGATATATCCATTTAGAAAGTGTTACCTTAATTATTAATCAATACTAATTTTATAAATGTGAAAGTAACTCTGTCTGTCTGTCGCTCTTTCACCAAACCGCTGAACCGATTTTGAAGAAATTTGGTATGAAACAAATTTGAAGCCCAAGGATGGATATGGGCTACGTTTTAAACTAACGCATGAAAACAAACCCCTAAAACGCGACCGAAACTGCGGGTAACAACTAGTAACTTATAAATAGCCTAATATCCTTTCAAATATCTACATAGTTCATAAAAAAAGTCTGTATGCTTAGATCTTTAAAATTACGCAACCAATTTCCATGTAATTTTCATAAATAAATAGACGGATTCAAGAGAAAGGTTCATATATAATACATGCATAGTATTGAGCTGGCCAGAGTTTCCAGTCGATTTTTGTTCTTGTTCTCCAGTCTTTAAGTTCTGTTTGAAACTCTTAAAATACTTGATGACTACTTTATTAGCCAGAGATGTTCAGAATTCTACTCATTCCTTCCATCACCAATGCGTCATTGATCTTCAGAATTAAGAAGTTATGTCTCTTGTACTTGCAATTACGATGACTCAGTCATCCTTCAAATCGGAATATAATAATACCAATGAGTACTGCTCGGCGATATATTATGTCATTAGAGGATAGTATCTACTATCCAATTTATTTGAGTTAAGCGTGTGTATGCTTAAAATAAACTTTGGCGGTAAAAGTAAAGTAACAGCCTGTAAATTTCCCACTGCTGGGATAAGGCCTCCTCTTCCATTAAGGGTTTGGAACATATTCCAACACGCTGTTCCAACGCGGGTTAGTGGAATTCCAATGCGGGTTGGTGGAACCAATGCGTGTTGGTGGAACTTTGGCGGAGTTTTTAAAATATAGTCGAACAGTTTCTAAAGCTAGTTCTGGTTTTTCGACCAATAAAGCTTTTGCAATGAGGGCCCTCAACACGGCTGCAGAATTTTTTTACCGTATCCACTCTAAATCGCGTCAAATTGTTCTATACATGTTTATTCAATAAAACATTCTAAAAACCAGGTTCCTTATCAAAACGCTGAATAATAATGAAGTATATAAATTCAACAGATTCCCCTTAAAAATAACCAAGACATTCAAATGATGCTTTCGATTTATTCGAATAAACAAAACAACATCTTCAGCCTTGAAATATATTCTCGTTGAAATTGCCTCCAAATCCCCGGTTTCTCGAGGCGACAAAATCAAGCATAAATTGATTTCGCGAGCCCTTTGTAAGAAAAAAAAACGTAAGTCAAATATTTCCTTATATTTCTGAGTCTCGGAACCAAAACCAAACCTTGACATATTCGTAATCCCTTATATTGAAAATCGGATTTATTTGCATGCAAATGAAGTAAAGATAGTTTGTAAAATAACAGAAGGTAAATATTCTTGGACAAAATATCTCGTATTTCAAGAAGGTAACTTATTCCATTTGACTTGTCACTGAAGCCTAGTAGAGCTGGTCTCAAGTGGTTCTGGACATCATTCAAAACTCCAATAAAGTATGCTTCTGTCCGAGTTAAATTATTTATAAAATAACCTCGGCAAATCACAAGGGTGTATGGTTGGATCGGAAATCTTCGGGTAACTTCGGTTTTGAACACAAATCACAACGTTAATTAATAGAAACGATGAATTATTTTGTGTGATAAACAACACTGTTTTACATTAATATATTATTGTAAAATGAATCTTGTAATATAAATTTAAATTTTGTTAGTAGTCACTAAAAATTCCATGACAATATTATGTAATGTTCGAATATGTAATTTACAAAAGTAATGGTCATACGTGATCCAAAGTTGGTAAGAGTTGGGCCAGTTGAGGAAGAGCTATGTCTAGAAATAAGGTTTAATTTTGATCATCATCATAGTAGAAAAAGCATATTATTCGATACAAGATTTTATAGATGATAAAAAGCCTGGAGTTAATACCTGTTGACTTCCAAGGAGGATATATTAATTTAAATAATTGTATTTAACTAACATGACTTTGTATTTTTTAAATGTTCTTGCCGGTTCTTCTCGGTAGAATCTACTTTCCAAACCGGCGGTAGCTTTACTTAATTGTAAAATGACGTTTCAAAAGTTCTTGTAAAAGCCTACTTGAATAAAGTTTATTTTGATTTGATTTGATCTGATATGACGATTTTCTTATGTCTCTATAGTCACTGATACGGACACGGACTTCCGAAGTTATCCGCAAGGTGACAAAAACGTAGTGATAATAAAAACACAACACCTGATTAAAGAAAGAAACCAAAATCTTCCAAAAACGAACTTTCTACAACGCCTTCTATATAAATATGACACACATATCCCTTTCCTTGTCTTCACAAGCAAGCATTCGTAACATAACAATAATTATAACAACTCTTAATGTTTTGCTACCTTGTGTAACCGTGAAATATGGTTACCATATCGTTATGATTCATAATTGTGAATGCGGAAACGTCCTGAATGTAACAATAAACATGGGGCTTCTAAAATAATATTTGTATTTGCATATTTTCTTAGACAATGCAACGCGCGACATGAATATGCTAAAATAACGACGTTTCCTCTAATAAATATATCCGTTTAACATATTACAAGAATACGTGTTTAACAAATACACACATACCTGTCTTTTAAATAAATACTAAAGGTAAAAGTAATGAAGTAAAGAACAGTGACGGCCTTTTAATACCCACTGTCAAGTCCAACGCATCCCATTGAGGAGAAGTTTTGGCGCTAATTCTATGCGGCTACAAATTGGGTTTATGGGCACACTTTTAAAATATGAATTGCACTGATATTTACAGGTTTTCTAACAACGTTTTCCTTGCATGATCACCGAATTATAAAAAAGTACAACATTGCTCCACGTAAAAAAATTAATCTTCAATAATATTTTTATATAACAAATATAATTTAAATTAAGTATTATCAGTCCATTAAGTGTCATTATAGGTCGGTAATTCAAGTTTGGATTGGTTCTTGTTAGCTGACGGTATCATAACTAGCACGCCGGAACCGCAAAGGAATTCCGGATCTAGGTTCATAAATTACGAGATTAGAAACTCCTTCGTGTAATTCATACGAAATCTTTAATAAATTGGTATAATTTTACGACTTATCAGAGAATATTTGTATTACGTGATTACTTGCGATTTGTTCGTTTGTTTTTTTATTAAGGAGTCTGTTTGAATGACGTATATTTTGTATTTGATTTCTATTCTTATAGAAATAAGTTAAATCTATAACAAAAGGTCATCCATTCGGAGAGCTGAGTAGGTAAAACGCGTGCATCTTAACTTGATTGCGGATTCAAACCCAGGCAAGAATCACTATATATATTATATATATATCTATGTTATATATATGTGTGTGTATGTGTGTGTGTGTGTGTGTGTGATTATAATTAAGCATAAGTTAATAATTCATCTCGTGCTCGGCGGTGAAGGAAAACATTGTGAGGAAACCTGCAAGTGTCTAATTTCATCGAAATTCTGCCACAGGGAAGAGGAGGCCTTAGGCCAGCAGTGGGAAATTTACAGGCTGTTACTTTACTTTATTCGGAGAGTATTATTTGAAAATCCAAAAATAAAAAAATTATGTTAAAATATACTTTCGAACCAAGTTCATTACTTGTCATGCTTCAATTAATATACAGACTATAAGCGAGAAATTATTGTTCCTATTCAGGTCTACTTAGTGACTGACTGTCTATTAATATCATTACAACACTAAATTAATAATCCCAGCATCAAAATAAATGTTTTATTTGCTGAAAGAAAAAGAATAAATCCTTGTGACATCCAGGCAGGATATATTACATAAATATATAATTGTGTGTTTAAAATAGTTATGTTTAAAAATAGTTTTTATTATTATGTCATAAAAAAAGTTTATGTTATATGTCAATTTCCCTTTTGAATTATATTTTAAATGGAATTACTAGAATTTTCGTGCTGATTTTTGTTTTTCTACAATTGATTCACCTATGAATGTTGTATGCAGTAAATAAAACGAGTTTTTAAAAAGAGCATGGAATCTTTAATTTATACACATAGTATGAACAGAAAAATAGTGCAGTGTTGAACATTATGGTGCCGAAACCCGGGAAGAAATTCAGACTTGATGAAGATTGGACTTAAAACATCGTGCATTCAGTGAAAAACGGATCCTACGTTAAAATAAAGTGCGGTAAAAGACTAGAAGAATCTGTGCAATTGTGGGACTTAGAAAAATAGATTGTGTTCATCTGAGACTACGGATTTTAAAAAATGTGTTATTGATATTAATATAAAGACTGAATTACGTATTTTCAAGATTTCAAAATATAAATTAGTTGATATTGACAGTTCAGAAAATCAAATTATAAAATGGAGTCTACGATTTTAAAACAAGAAGATCAACTAGAAAATTTACAAAAAGCTTTTCGAAATTATAAAAAATCACCAAAAGAAAGGATTACACGGGCGTTCATAGAAACGAAGCTTGAACATATAGAAAAATTATATACAATATTTTTTGATCAACATGCGGAAATAATATCGAAAGTGACAGTCGCCGAAAAAATTAAATTAAATTATTTTAGAAATGAAATCTTTGATAAATATGATGAAGTTTATTTTGAATTTAAGGTAAAGTTAAAAGAAGATCTCGAGCAAATAACATCATCGATGTCAAGGAAAAATTCTTCAAATCAGTCGACGAATTTGTATGAAGTACGATTGCCGCAGATCAATTTGCCAACATTTTCAGGAGATTATGATGAATGGCAATCTTTCTATGATCTCTTCGTTTCGCTCATCCATGAAAATGGAAATTTAAGTGGAGTGCAAAAGCTGCATTATCTAAAGAGCAGTCTTTCGGGAGAACCTGCAAACCTTCTTAAAAATTTATCTACTACAGAAATTAATTATGGTGAAGCATGGAAAATGTTGATAAAGCGATACAACAATTTAAGATATAATACTAATGAGATTATGAAGAAGCTGTTTTATCAAAGAAATGTTATCACTGATTCGGCGGTTAATTTGAAACAACTCTTGGATACCACTACGGCGTGCCTGAAATCGCTTAACAACTTAGGTGTAAACATTGAGAATTGGGACTTATTCATTAATTATTTAGTTGTGTCCAAGTTAGATCAAGAATCTCGCAAACAATGGGAAGTGCATGTTAGTCAAATTGAATCAGACGCCTTACCGATGTGGAAAGATTTATCAAAATTTCTAGAAACTCGCTTTAGAACATTAGAGATGATAAATCCATCAAAACAACTAATCAAGCAGAAATCATTTCATTCTACTTATGAGAGAAATGGAGATATTTCACATACAAATACCTGCACTATGTGTTCTGGATCACACATACTACACCATTGCGAGCAATTTGCAAATAAATCTCCTGAAGAAAGAATTGAGTTTGTGCAAGAAAAGAGATTGTGTTTTAATTGTTTGGGACGTAATCATACAGTTAAGTTTTGTCGCCAATCAACCTGTTGTCGACGTTGTGGAAAACGTCATCACTTTTTGTTGCACATTGAACGAAAACAAGACTTAAATCCTTACGAGTCGAAGGAGCTTAACATTGAAACTGAAACGGAAACTAAGATATCAACTCACTTTACACAGGAGAGACGCAGAGAAGTAATATTGGCCACAGCAGTGGTCAAAATCAAAACCAAAACTGGCTATTGTCAATTTGCACGTGCTCTTATAGATCAAGGTTCTGAGGCATCATTTATCAACGAAGCTACTGTTCAAGCTCTGGGTCTAGAACGGAAATCAGTTAATGGCCTTATAACAGGAGTGGGAGACGGGGAGACACATACAAAGAGTTCGGTTTCATTTATATTAGAGTCGAGATATCATTCGTTTACAATGCCAGTTGAAGCGTTCGTCTTGAGTACATTGACTTCGTTCTTACCAAATAATAGAACTTTAATCACGGACTGGCCAGAAATGGAGAATTTATTACTGGCAGATCCGCAATTTGGAGAGCCAAACAGAGTTGATCTTATTTTAGGTGTGGACATCCTTAGCGAAATCATCTTAGAGGGTCTTAAGAAACATCCATCGAAGTGTGGCCTTATTGCACAGAACACGCAATTAGGTTGGATCTTATCAGGACGTATCGGTAAGACTAATACATCAAATAGAATTATCAATTTCCACCTACAATTGGAAGAGGATCAGCTCTTAACTAAATTTTGGGAGATAGAAAGAGGACCAGAGAATGTAGTTAAGAAAATGACAAGAGATGAGAAAATTTGTGAAGAGTTTTTTGAAAAAACAACAAAAAGAGATGAAGAAGGACGGTACATAGTAAGGTTACCATTTAATGAAGAAGATCCACAGTGTTTTAAAGGTGAAACAAAAGAAATTGCTCTTAGAAGATTTAAACTACTCGAAAGAAAACTAATTAAAAATCCAGACTTATATGATGACTATAAAAAGGTGATAGAAGACTACATAATTCAACATCACATGATTAAGGTTTCGGATTCAGAGATGAACTCTAGAGTATTTTATCTTCCACATCACGCTGTGATAAGAGAAGATAAAGAAACTACCAAGGTTCGATGTGTTTTTGACGCTTCTTGTAAAGGATCTAACAACGTTTCATTGAATAGCTGCTTTATCATAGGACCTAAGCTTCAACAAGATCTTAGACATATTTTAATGAGATGGAGACTTCATCCATACTGTGTTGTGGCTGATATTGTGCAAATGTACAGGCAGATTCGTGTACATGGTGATGATTCAGATTGTCTGAGAATTTTGTGGAGATTTGATCCGAACAAGCCCATAGAAACCTATAAACATGTAAGACTCCCATTTGGTACCTCATGCGCCCCATATTTAGCTGTAAAATGTCTACAACAACTAGCAAAAGATGAAAAGTCCAAGTACCCAATAGCAGCCAAGATAACTTTACAAGATTTTTATATGGATGACCTACTAACAGGTGGTGATGACGAAAATGAGATTATTGAGATTTACGATCAAATGAATAAATTGATGAAGGCTGGAGGCTTTTGTCTACAAAAGTGGTGCACAAATAGCGAGAATTTACTTAATCACATCAAAGCAGATAAAATAAGATCAAATCAAGCTGTAATTTTTAAAGAAAATAATATGATTAAAGTTTTAGGTATATGTTGGAATAAGAATACAGATAATTTTGAATACTTGCATCATGTACCTGAAGCAGATATGCCCATAACGAAAAGAAATGTATTATCGGATATCGCAAGATTATACGATCCATTGGGATGGATTGCGCCTGTCATTATTACAGCCAAGATTTACATGCAGAAGTTGTGGAAGTCTGGCTTAGCTTGGGATGATAATCTTACACCAGACTTGTTGAAAGAGTGGTTAGCGTTTCGATGTGATTTGGTTAACGTAAAAAGCATAATTATTCCAAGATGGTTGCAAGTAAAACGTGGCTATTACGTAGAACTTCACGCATTTGCAGATGCTTCGCAAGCTGCCTATGCTGCTGCAGTTTACATGAAAAGTAAGGATGTAAAAGGGAATATTAGAGTCCATCTAATCACGGCAAAAACTAGAGTTGCTCCAGTGGAGAAGGAAATATCCATCCCACGTCTTGAACTATGTGCAGCTCTTCTTGCAGCCCAATTAATTTTTGAAGTGTCGCAAGTTCTAAACATTCCAAAGGAACGATTACGAGCCTGGTCTGACTCTACCACAGTATTAGCATGGATAACCGGTGAACCAAGCCGTTGGACGACGTTCGTCAGTAATAGAGTGTCAGAAATATTGACTATTCTGAATAGAGATCAATGGAATCATGTCCATTCGAAGGAGAATCCTGCTGACTGTGCATCAAGAGGTATTCAAGCCGAAAATTTGAAGGATCTCAATTTGTGGTGGTTTGGCCCATCATGGCTCAAAGAGATAAATGAGTACGAAACATATAAATCCAGTGATTTTATAACAAACGAGGAACAAAGATCCATTAAGAATATGAGCGCAGTGGTTCAAATAAAGGATGAGGAATTTCTGTGGACGAAATTTTCGAATTTACAGAGACTATTGCGAGTGTTATCTTATTGTCGAAGAGTTCTGCTTTGGAAAATACCAAATAAGATAAGATTTCTACCAGAAAACATTACACCAGAAGAGAGGAACATAGTTTTACAAATTTGTATAAAAGACACCCAAAATTTTCATTTTAAGGATGATATTAATATGCTAAAGAATAATGGATATGTATCAAAATCTAGCAAATTACATACCCTTTGTCCTATTCTTGATGTCAATGGTGTCTTAAGAGTTGGTGGTCGCATTGAACATTCTCAAGCAAGTTTTGATACGAAACATTCTATTATTTTACCTGGTACTAGTCACCTCACAAAATTAATCATACAAGATGCTCATTTAAAACTCTTGCATGGTGGACCGCTGGCAATGCTGAATTATTTAAGGTCAAAGTTCTGGATATTAAGAGCAAGAGATAATATTAAAAAATGTTACAGAAATTGTATTACGTGCCTCAGGTATTCACAACAAAAATCTCATCCATTTATGGGTCAACTACCATCAGTGAGACTGAAACCTGAGAGAGCATTTAAGTCTACGGGAGTAGATTTTACTGGCTTCATAAAATTGAGATTCGCGTCAGGTCGTGGTTCAAAATCTTATAAGGGCTATATATGTGTTTTTATATGTATGGTTACCCGCGCTGTCCACTTAGAAGCAGTTTCCAACCTGTCTACTGAAGGGTTTATAGCAGCCTTTCGAAGATTCGTGTCCAGAAGGGGCTATTGTAAGGATCTGTACAGCGATAATGGTACCAATTTTGTAGGTGCTGATAAAGAATTGAGAGAGATGTTTAATAAGGCTGTTTCTGACTTTTCTAAGGAAATAAAAACGTTGCTAGCAAATGAAGGAACTACGTGGCACTATATACCACCTCAAGCACCAAATTTTGGAGGGCTTTGGGAGGCTTGTGTTCGCTCTACAAAGTATCATCTCAAAAGAGTTATAGGTGACACTACTCTAACGTATGAAGAGCTTTCTACGTTACTAACGCAGATAGAGGCATGTTTGAATTCACGACCGTTGTGTCCATTGAGTGATAGTGACGTATTGCCACTAACTCCGGGTCATTTCCTTATTGGAGAACCATTAATAACAATTCCAGATGAAGATTACTCCAAAGTCAATATTACAGGTCTACAGCGATGGAAACTTGTACAAAAAATGTTAAATGATTTCTGGAAGAGATGGTCAGCTGAATATCTGATTACACTAAATCAACGGTATAAGTGGTCATCGAAGGGAGCTGAACCAGAGATTGGTGATATAGTAATTATCAGAGACGAAAATTTGCCACCCGCCAAGTGGCTACTTGGAAAAGTTGAGAAAAAGCACACGGGGAAGGACAACATCACTCGTGTTGTTACAGTTAAAACCAAGAGCGGTCTATTCAAAAGAGCGTGTAACAAACTTTGTTTTTTACCCATGAGTGAGTCTGTCAGTGATAATTAATTTTAGTTTTCTCATTGTGATTCAGAGTGTTAATATAAATTTATTTACTATAATTATTGTTATACTAGTTTAGTTTTACTGTGTCATGGTGGGCGGTCTTTATATTGTTTAATTTAATTTTATTTGTGAGTAATTTAAAAGAACAAGTTCTTGGTGGGCGGAATGTTTAAAATAGTTATGTTTAAAAATAGTTTTTATTATTATGTCATAAAAAAAGTTTATGTTATATGTCAATTTCCCTTTTGAATTATATTTTAAATGGAATTACTAGAATTTTCGTGCTGATTTTTGTTTTTCTACAATTGATTCACCTATGAATGTTGTATGCAGTAAATAAAACGAGTTTTTAAAAAGAGCATGGAATCTTTAATTTATACACATAGTATGAACAGAAAAATAGTGCAGTGTTGAACATTGTGTTTAAATAACAAGACTTTATATTTTTAAATGTTGAAAAGAGTAACTACTGAGTTTCTTGCCGGTTCTTATCGGTAGGGTCTACTTTCCTTCCCGGTGGTAGCATCACTTAATACATTTGTTAAATGACGATTCAAAAGTGTTTTCAAAAGCCAACTTGAATAAAATATAATTTTGATTTGATTAGACATCGAAACATAAAATGAGAATTACCCATCAATAATATATAACCTAAAATTGACATACAATGTCGTTTTTAAAAGCAACAACACTCTTTAAATGAAAATATCTAAAAATATACGCGAATAATTGATAGTCAAATTGCCAGCTGAAGTTTGATGTCAGCTAAAATAGCAAAGCAAAATCGACAAAACACGATCGAGTACAAACAGGCTATTAATAAAAATACACGTTCCGTAACAGTACAATATCAATACATTTATTGTCTTTCGTATAGACTGTTTCTATAGACAAATAAAATTCTTTAATCAAAAAAAACAAAAAAAAAATCTTCGTTTAAGGTTGGTTTTCTCTAATCAAAATCAAAATAAACTTTATTCAAGTAGGCTTTTACAGGCACTTTTGAATCGTCATTTAACACTTAAGTGAAGCTACAATACCAATACATACTCGTGTCAGAGGAACCCACTCTTATATATACAACATATTTTGTTATATAAGCAAGTAATAAATAAACAAACTTTTAATTAATGTAAATAAAATTAAAGAAAGAATAATACAAATAACTGAAATTAATAATTATTACATGTGTTTTTGAGCTAGGTGAGTGTGATGTAAGTGTATGTGTGTGTATGAATGATTCATGTACATGTGGTATGTGTTTTTTATGCATACAAAATATTGTTTATCTTCTACGAACGAGTAGATCGATCTCGTCATAGCTTTTTATTATAACCATTAATAACCTTAACAAGTCCTTTAAAAATTGACTACAATACATATCCACTTAACATTCGAATTAAAAATCAAAGCAGACAAATAACTGTCTTTCATGCAAGCCTCTAAGCCTCCTCACTATTTTGCAATTATATGTTTGGTATATCTCATACAAGGTCTGACGACCTGGTTAAGGTCTCGAGAAGCCGCTGGTTGCGGGCTGCACAAGACCGGTCGTTGTGGCGATCTTTGGGGGAGGAATATATCCAGCAGTGGACGTCTTTCGGCTGACATGTATGTATGTGTGTATGTATGTATGTATGTAAGTATGTATGTATGTATGTATGTATGTATGTATGTATGTATGTATGTATGTATGTATGTGTGTGTGTATTTATGTATGTCTCATGTGCTTAGCATTGTGCGATAAAGATTTTTTTTTGTCGAATTATTTAATTAATTATTTTATTGAATTATGCTGGTCTTATCGCCGACGCTGCCTCCAGCGAATCTGGTTTCAGTACTGAGCAAATCAGAAGATATCTTAATAAACCTATATAAAAAAAGAATAAATAACAATATCAGAATTAGTAAGATCGAGAGAGTCCACAACGATAATGAAGTCTCAGTACTTGAATCCTATCATAATATGTGACCTAAATCAAAGTTGAATACAATGTTGCGTCATTAAAACGAAAACAAAAGCCTAAAAACTCATAATTGCATCGGATTTTCAGACAATAAACATAATGATACATTTTTAAACATCATTAATTTAAAAGAAACCTCATTAGCTATCTGTAATAAATGCACTTTACCAAATCATTAACATCAAAATCAAAATATTTATTCAGTATAGAATATGATTATGTTTTTATTTCTACAATTGCTGTTTGATAAATTTATATTTTTTGTAAATAAACAATTAAAATGTTGTTGTTCCATGGATGAATCAACCGCTTTATGTATGTATAAGAGCCGCTGAATTGCGGGTTCAAACACAGGTAAACCACTGAATTTTCATGTGCTTAATTCATCTCGTTTTCGACGATGTATGAACACACCGTGAGGAAACCTGCATGTGTCTAATTTCAATGAAATTCTGCCACATGTGTATGCAACAACCTGCATTGGAGCAGCATGGTGGAATATGTTCCAAACTTTCTCCTCAAAGGCAGAAGAGGCCTTAGCCCAGCACTGTGTCACAGGCTGTGACTGTATATATGTGAAAAATAGAAGTTAAGAAATTTTAAAGTAATCATTATCGTATATCGTGTATGCATGTACTTTTCTGTAATACTGCACGAAAACCTCCGTCATTTCCTGGCGCCAACTATGAGAATAATATACAATGAATATGCTTTGATTTCGACTTTATTATTGATTGAAAGTTAAGTTTTAGTACATAGTAATTTACTGGCCAATATTTGGTCGAATTATACGTATATCACGTTATTCTAAAAAAAGGTAAATTGAAATAATTTTCCATTTTACGTCATATATAAGACAATATCCGTCACCTCGTGTTATACTAACATATGATTATTCAAGCCTCGTGGGAGGACGTGTGTTTAATTCAAATTAAATTATACAAACATTTCTTAGAAATCTGACTTAAGTAAGATCGCGCTGAACTCTTATTGTAGAAGCCTTTCTTATTTCGTATTATGTATATATGTCAAAAGATATTATTTTTTAACGTATAATATTTATGTATATATGTAACAGAGCTGAGATGGGCATGGATGTATATGGATAAGAACGCGTGCATCTTAACCGATGATTTCGGTTTCAAACCCAGGCAAGCACCAATATATGTGCCTAATTTGTGTTTATAATTCATCTTTATAAACTTGCATGTATCTAATTTCATCAAAATTCTGCCACATGTGTATTCCGCCAACTCGCTTTGGAACTGCGTAGTGGAATATGTTGTAAACCTTCTCCTCAAAAGGGGTAGAAGGCCTTAGCCACTGCTGGGTATAGTAAAGTGAAGACTTTACTTTTACTATATATTTCAAAATATATTTGTTTTTAACGTGTAATATTTATGCTTGTTTTATACATAAAAACGCCTTTACCATAGCAAGCGGCATGACACTCTCTCTTATACCATGATTTAGGTGTGTATCATTCCATACTATAAAACAAAGTCGATTACCGCTTTCTTAGATCACGCAACGGATTTTAATGCGGATTTTTTTAAAAGATAGAGTGATTCCAGAGAAATCGTTTTTGTGTATAACACATGGACAAAATAGTAAATAAGCCAGAAAAATATTGTATTATATTTAATATCAACATTGCACCAAGCCGGGGCGGATCGCTAGTACTATAATATGGGATACTTGATTAATTCATATTCTTCTTTTTACTGTGAACGAATCACCGATTTAACATCCGATTATCGATACATCGTCGTACATATGTCGAATGCCAATGAGCAATTAAATTTTTAAAAATAATTCAGACATATTAATTATTTTACCGAATGATAATTTTTAAAAACGATTTTACTTTCATTTATAAGATAAAATTATATATAAACATGTTTTTACTTCAAACGCTTTATAATTATTCTTATAAACAAATTAAGAATTTTATTTCAAAAGTTAGAAGCCAAAATGTTACCTTCCCGGTTTGAACCAAAGTTTAAGCGTTAACAAATGAATGTAGCAGAACATAATTACGTAAATTGGATAATAATTATCGCTTGAGAAAATTTAATTCCACAAAACCTTTAAAGGTACAAATACAATATTACACACATAAAACATTTCTATGTGTAAATGTTGTCTGAAGCGGTTGCGTCACTACACTAGAGGATACTGTAAAGCTGTAAATCACGATATCTTGAGCTGGTATTGCAGATAAGATTAATAAAAATATTTTGATTTGTCACTGAAACAATTCTAGAATTATCTAGAAGCAACATCTGCTTCCGTTAGTAGTATTACATTAACGTAGATAGGGAAGCACGCAAAAATTTCCTGTGTGTGATATCGTACCAGTCATATTGTTATCCATTTAGACAATGAGACTAATGAATTTGTATATATTCCTATATTCAAGCTACATACTTGAGTACTGTCTTCTACGAAAGATTGACCAACATAATCAATGTTTGGTCAAAATATACTAAACTAGTAGGCGCCTGCGACTTCGCTCGTTTTAGGGTGTTGTGTGTCATATGTCAGACAAAAAGGATCATTTGTTTCTTGGAGTTCAAGTTTGCTTCGTACCAATTTTCATCGAATTCGGTTCAGCGACTCACTTGGTGGTAGGGCTTTGTGCTCGCCTGGGTAAGTACCACCCACTTATCAGATATTTTACCGCTAAACAACAGTACGCAGTAATGTTGTGTTCCGATTTGAAGGATGAGTGAGCCAGTGTAACTACAGGCACAAGAGACATAGCATCTTAGTTCCCACGATTGGTGGTGCATTGACGATTTAAGAAATAGTTAATATTTCTTACAGCGTCATTGTCTATGGGTGATAGTGACCACTTGCCATCAGGTGGCCCATATGCTCGTCCGCCAACCTTTTCCATAAAAAAGCGATTTAGTTGTGAAAGAGCCGGAAACAGATAGACTTACTTTTACATTTATAATATTAATATAGATTTAATAATGAACTTATTTCAAACACTTACCATTTCGTTGTTAGTAGTTGCTTTTTCCAGTACTTGATCCAGCCATTCCCATTGACGTCGTGCATGCACGCCATTTGCTTCACTGAGGCTAAAGAGGTTCGTGTTTAGAGCTACAATCCTCAGTTTGCTGTGTGACTGCTCTATTGTGTAGTAACCACCTGTGGGATAGATATAAAAGTAAATAGCTGTACAAAATAAATGCAATGCATAATTTTATAAGAGTATCTTTTACGTTATTCTTACTTTATCTAAGATGGCCCAGTGGTCAGAACGTGTGCATCGAAACTGATGATTTCGGTTTCAAACCGAGACAATCACCAATCTATATACATATGTGCTTAATTTGTATTTATAATCCATCGCATGCTCGGCGGAGAAGGAAAACATCGTGAGGAAACCTGCATGTGTCTAATTTTATCGAAATTCTGCCACATGTGCAATGCATGTTCCAAACCCTCAACTCTCCTTACCCCAATAAGTCTCAAATTAAGAGTGGTATGTTAGAAGTAGAACACACATTCACACAATCAAACAAACATGAGCTGGTATACGCGCGTGCACACTTAAAATTTTGATTGTCAAAATTTTGATGTACAAAAATCAAATCAACTCGATAAACTTGTAATTTAAAAATGAAAAACTCAATGTAATGTTTATTTGCATTTTAAATTCACCAAGTTTAATCAAATGTGTACAAATAAGTTCAAAACTGCATAAATTGAAACTAGAATTTACTCTTTTTCAATTTCAGTAAACATTTCGGCGGAGTCAAAGCAAAAATCAAATCGCTTATACCAAAACTCGGTAAAAATCAAGAACGTTCTGGCTGTTTTATCTTTATCCGATTAGCAAAAACTCAGAATAGCTTGGCGTCAAAGTAAAATGCACTCCATTGTAAAGTACCATTCAAATTGAAAGGACTTTTTTTAGGTATTGCAGCGAGCTATTTTGCAAAACAATCAACTGGGAACGATAGGAGATATTTTTAGTAAAGAATTTTAAAAACAGTTAAATAAACGCTAACTTTAATTCAATTTTGATAAAGCTTTTCGAAAAGGAACGGAACGAACATGTTATTAATTGAACAATGAAATAAAGGCTTTTGATATACGAATGAAATGTCCTTAGTAATAATTAACTCCACATAGGTGTTCAATAATTATAAACCGACGTATCATTCCTTCATTATTAGACATTCAAAAATGTATAACATATTTTTTAATGAAACAACTACGCAATGTAAGAACTAATCAGAAACAGACAATAAACATTGTATTGAGCTTTGATATAATTATTATATATACTTGTGCACTCAATTTCAAAACAATCTTTCGATGCATAACTTTGGGGGAGTACTTTGTCTCCGGGTATATGCTAAACAGCAATACTTTATACTCTTGTGGTCTACTTTTAAAGATGATTAAGCCAGTGCGACTGGCACGACAAGTACAGGACAGGAAGCAAGGGACTTAACATTTTAGCTGTCAAGGTTAGTTTTTATGGTTTCAATGCGCTTGCACTAGTAAATATTAACGCCCGAAATACATGCAAAAATTATGATATCAGTAAATATGATTTTTATTATTACGTACCATTTTTCAACGTCTGTAAAGCTTCCATTGGAAGCCAATGACTCCAAAGGTTGGTTAATGTTTCAGACGGTGCGGGATCCGTGTGGCCCAGGACAGGAAAAACGAAGTGGGAACTAAATGTCATTCGAAGAAGCTCCGTCACGTTTCTGATCGCCTGGTACCTGTTCTCTTCATTACTTGAATATTGATCGGCAACGATATCACTAAAATAATTAATCACATATTATAATATAGTCACAAAGTCACCAAATCACTTTTTAAGAGGTAGGTGCTATGTGGTGTGTCAAAATCGGACAGGTGATTTTTACTCCAAAATTGGAAGCCACAAAAAAGTCTTTAAGCATAAATCGATCTTCAAATTTGGATAAAAAGGTAAATCAGACACAGTGCCACAAATGAAACAGTAAAGTACAAAAGCCGGTCTTATCGCTAACGAGCAATGTCTTCCAAGTAACTTTGAAAGTGATCTATGGCGATCGTGATACATAAGTTTTTTTATAACTTTAACGACGCGAATTCTGGTATAAGTGTCTACACTCCTGTTAATTTTTGATATAATGTTTGTGCAATTATAAGTCACAAATTACATCAGACATTATTGTTAAGAGATTTTTTTAAACAATTGGATTCCACATAATTTCCTTTTATAGTCAAGCATAATGTAAGGTAAATTGAGTTGAAGATATTTAGAAGACATCAAGCAGGGATCTAAAGAGATTTGGGTATTAAGGCTTGTAGCGTTTCAAGAGAAGCTTATATCCAGTAGTAAGCTAACATGTACTGATCATTAGGTGATGATCATGATGAGAGTCAAACTATTTTCCAGTTTAGTTGGCATTAAATGGCCACTTACCCCGTCCATAGTACGAATTCAACGTTTTCCGAGTGTCTCGTCCGCATGTATCGTAACGCTGATTGGATGAGTTCGAGAGAGCTATCGCATGAGTAATCGCCGAGGCGCCCGAGTGCCCGGTGGTGACCTGAGCTTCCTCTTTCATCTGCTCTTCGACAATCTACAACATATATCTTATTTTACTATTTGAATTAGGTTTATTTATGATCTCGTTAAAAAATTTAATCAACATTAATGAATTTTATTAGGTTAATTAGCTAGCTATTCCCTACGCTTCCATCCATGTCAACGTAATTTATATGCCCTCGTCCAAAACAGGCTACCTCAATGTTAAATTTGATTACCATATGTTTAAGGTAATCATGTTTTAACAAATAGCCATACATAGCTAATTTTGGATATAAAACACTGGTTAGTTTGACGACCTCCGTGGTCGAGTAGTGTGTACACTGGTTTTCATGGGTACGCCACTCCGAGTTCCTGGGTTCGTTTCCGGGGGTCGTTCGTTAGTTTTCTATGTTGTCTTGGGTCTGGGTGTTTGTGGTTCCGTTGTTACTTCTGATTTTCCATAACACAAGTGCTTTATCAACTTACATTTGAATCAGAGTAATGTATGTCATGTTGTCCAATATTTATTTATTTATTTATATTTATTATTTACTAGCATAGATAAGACAATTGCCCTTTTTTATATACATTTCAGAAAGTGAATATTAATAGTTATTTTATGAATTTCTTCGCTATAATTTTATACCTACGTCTTCTAGTATCACCCTGTGCGGTGTAAAGTGGGTCGTAATGAAAGTCCGTTATATGCCAGAAGTATCCTGAAACAAAAACTTAGGTTATAAAAAGTCTCAAGCATCTATTCAGACCTGGAACATTTTCGCATGAAGAATAGCTCGACGAGAAAGAATGCATTGCTTATGATTATTAAATCAAAACTAAGCAAGGAATTCTAGTTGAAATGAATTAAATAGTATTTTCACTTCCTCGTTAATTTCATGGCTTATAACACTGCAAATTTAAGGCTCAAAATCTGAGTGAGTCATTAAAACGTTATAGAATTTTTCTGTCAATACCAACTCTTGGCCCGAAATTTGGAAGCCTTTAATATTGTACCCGCCCTAGAAAGTAGGTTATTTCTGTACCTAATACCTGAACTGTCTTCCATTGTGACAGACGGTCGAATTGAATTATGAGAGTGATCAAAAGTGTATCTGTTTTGCCCAATACTTATGTAATATATAATCTTCTGGACATCTGACTTGCCTCTATAGACATTCACCGTTGCTGAGACGCAACGATATACAGGATAATGAGATACAGAAAGACAGCTGCACATATAAATCCGGCAATGATTTCACTTTGAAGAGGTCTAACCGTAGGTGTGCAGAAAAGTAGAGAGGATTCTTGATTCGAATTCATTAAATTGTAACAATTTAAAAAAAAATATTAATTTTAAAGAGCTGAGTAAAGTTACTGACCAGTTAGAAAGCGGTGCTAAGCTGTATAAGAAAAAAATAAAAAAATCGTAAACAAAATTAAAGAAAATACCGACAGACTCCATCTCTAACTTAACTAATGTATACCATTTAAATTTTCATTCAAATAAAGTTTTATAATTTTGCCACCAAATTTAGATGTACATATGTGAATTTTCAGTTTAAAAAATTAAAATAGAACCTGTCAAGTTTTGAACTTCCTAAAACTCTTTTGATTTTTCGAGCGACCTCCTTTTTCAATTTTAATTGCAATGACGTAGACATTAAAAATAATTTGATTTTTATTTTTTAAGTGTTGCCATATTATGATGGTTACAATCAGGGTCAATCTTAATGGATGCAAATCGAGTTAATTTTATAATACAAAAATACATTTAGCTTTCAAATATTCATAAATGATTCAGACCCTAGTTCCAGTAATTTAGAACTGGATAAATAAAATGTACATAAATTCAAATATGTATTCAGCATCGAATAATACTATAAATAGTCGTATACAAGGTCCAACTAATTACTACATCCTAGAGGCTTGTCCGATTCCCAGTTAGCCCAAGGGAAAGTCCGGCCTACAAGAGCCTAAAACAACTGCATATTTCATATTCTAATTTAACTACGCTCCATAGCTGTATGTTATTTCAAATCCCAATTATATTACTTTGATATATAACACCGACGTTTTATAGGGTAATCATTGTCCATCACGATTTTGTACAGGTAAAATTATACAGAGTTTTCTTCCCATTCAGCTTTAAATGTAAGAATAATCAAAAAAAATCTCTGAATTTGGGCCGCTTTGACACAGCACTTAGGTATAGTAATTATTAAAAAGATTAAGATTCATAAGATGGTCATAATGCAAAGGTCTACAGGTCGCTTAGTGATGTAAAAAGGTCATAGGATTGACCCTGACCCCTTTGGCTATTGTCGTCACCACTTTTAACAAGTGATATTCTTAAAAGGAGGGGTAATAGGAATATTAGTAATTATAGTATAAATGAGCGCTTATATATATAATGTGAAAGTAAAGGCTTTGTACAACCTACTAATCAGAAATTCTATAGACAATTACAGTCAAGGTAATAAAAGGTTCGTCACCTTAAGATCTATTTTCGTGTGCACAATATGAGCGATTATCTGCTTTACTGATGGAGAATGACATATTGCGTCGCAATGATTTGATGTTTAGATTCAAAAGGTACTAAGAGATTAAGATTTGATACAGGAATGAATTTGAAAACTGACGAAGATGGGCTAGTATAACAACAAATACAAGGGACATAAAATCTTATTTTCCAATGTTCACATATCCAATTGACAATGTGATTAATATATCTTACAGCGTTTATGTCTGAGATGCTGGTGACCACTCAAAAGTCAGAAATCTTTACTCAAAATAGAAATGTTTACACATACCTATTGATAGTCAAAAATCTACCACCGGTTCGGAATTTATCACCCAGGACTCGAGAAGAACCGGCGAAAGGATCTCAGTGGGTCTATTTTTTTTATCTCATGCTTTCGACGCGATATGTAATTTATCAGAGACCATTGACCAATTTGAGAAACTAATATCTTGAACAAAAAAAAAAACAATAAAAAATAGCAGATATATTTTAAATGGCAAATATAAAGAGCGCGACCCCAATGCGAATGGATACACAATTCTAAAAATGGGGCTTGTAAAACACTTAACACAGTAGCTCCGGCCCGCTCCCTCTTAACATTCACTCTTGACATAGAATTAGCGAGCACATTACTGCTCCACAATACGAAGTTGGTAGAGAACTGCCCGGTGCTAATCGAATAGTTTTGTTTAACTCCATATTTTATGCGACGTAATTAGATACGATTTGAACCTATATGTTGGCTGACACCGGCTCCAAATATAGCAATAACTATAACTACATTATATAATCGTAAATCGACTTTTAAGTAGTCTAATATTTTTCATTTCATCTTACTTAGGAGTCTAAAATATATGTTGAATACGCAACAATATCAATAATTATTGTTATTACTTTTTAGTGCACATTTATTTGTTTTAAAACAGTGTTTGGTTTGAAGTCGGTTTCTCTTTTTGTTAAAATTTTTATTTATTCAGTAGAGTTCTATTAAATATCAATGAATGTGTATTATCGGTGAGTGTGTGTATTACGCGTGATGAAATTTGTTGCATCCAGAAAAATGGTTTGAAATTTATGTTTTTATTTCGATTGATTGTTAATGCATACTAGTTTTATAAGTAGCTCTTTATTTAAATCAATAGAGTTGGAAATTTTATTTATTTATTACTATTACCGACTATTATATATTTCTATTTATCACTGTCAAATATGTGAAAAATAAAAGGTAAGAAATAAAACTAGCTATAACGGATTTGAATCGCGTATATTAATTATTTTTAACATCCCGACGTTTCGAGCACTTTACAGCGTTCGTGGTCACGGGTAGAAGAAATATTTCATAGTATTTATTCAATACCGATAATCATATAATAAGTCGAGATGGCCCAGTGGTTAGAACGCGTGCATCTTAACCGATGATTGCGAGTTCGAGCCCAGGCAAGTACATATACATGTGCTTAATTTGTCTTTATAATTCATCTCATGCTCAGCGGTGAAGGAAAACATCGTGAGGAAACCTGCATGTGACAAATTTCATAGAAATTCTGCCACATGTGTATTCCACCAACCTGCATTGGAACAGCGTGGTGGAATATGTTCCAAACCTTCTTCTCAAAGGGAAAGGAGGCCTTTAGCCCAGTGGTGGGAATTTACAGGTTGTTGTTGTAATCATATAATTGGTTACTTACAATCTTAACAGTATAAAATATAATCGTCAATGTCGTTGGTGTCTTATCACAAGCAATTGCTTTATTCATTCAATTAAAATTATATATAGAGAAAACAGTTCGTAGCAAAAGATTGTCCCCTGTGGAATCCTTTCATACAGCAATATCTGATATTTAATCACTATTAGTTTCAATGAACTAGAGGATTTTCGGTACCGAGAATTAAGTCTTTCATTACAATATATTATGAACCTCCGATCGTTGTGTTATTGACGAAGGTAGAGGAAAATTGCTGCCGTCTCGACGACGAATATAATTATCATTGGATAAGTTTCTACGGTGAACTAACAAGTATTTTGATATGAGTCAATATTATATTACTTTCATTGGGCTACATGTGTATGTTAAGGTATTTATTTGATTGTGAAATTACTGTTTATTCAATGATGTGAGAGGCTAAGTAGATAGTTAGTACGTATCTTTAATTTGTGTTTATTGTTGGGTTTTTATAACGTTAAATATAACAATAACCATAACTACGTTATATAATCGTAAATCCACTTTTAATTAGTCTAATATTTTTCATTTCATTTTACTTAGGAGGACTCTAAAAAATATGTTGAATACGCAATTATTTTTATTACTTTTTAGTGCATAAATTCATTTGTTTTAAAATAGTGTTTTGGTTGTAGTCGGTTTTTCTTTTTGTTAAAATTTTTATTTCTTGTTCCAGTGATTATGGCACGATGGCAAAATATACAAATCTGTTATGTGTCATTTTGAAAAACTCAAATAAAAAAACGTTACTTGTCGGTTACAAGGGATGCTACGACTGTATAATATAAAAACAATTAAAAACGTAAATAGAACTAAACGTAAACTAACGTAAAGTTAAATGGTATAGACAAAATCCAATTCAAAACAGAAACAAAATATTAGACATTAAAATTTTCGATTAAACAAATTTTATCATTTTGCCGTCAAATGTTAATGAGTTACTGCAGTTTACAATGAAATAAAAAAAGAAAATATGTCATAGGATTCGAAAACCAAAACCTTTTGAAAAGAGGAAAAGTTTGGGAGGAGACCCACTAGTAATTTCTTAATGGTTAACGTTTCTTACAACCCGAAAGTATACGAATATCACTTACTGTCCGGCCGAGGCCAGTTTTTATAAACAAAAACCTATAGTGAATAGTTTTGCTGGTAAATTGGTTCTCCGCCACCATACGGGTTATCGAAGCGCTCACGTCTTGATTGATAGATGCGCTTAACATAAATTCCCTCAGGCGGCTCTTACGATATCGACGGCTTGAGAACTGCCTCCATTTTGAAATAAGTCTACTGATAATTGATTAATTTCAATTTAGGACGAATTTTGGTCGAGTAGTGTGTACAACGGTTTTCATGGATACGCCACTTCGAGGTCCCGGGTTCGATTCCCGGCCGAGTCTATGTAAAAAATTCATTAGTTTCCGATGTTGTCTTGGGTCTGGGTGTTTGTGGTAACGTCGTTACTTCTGATTTTCCATAGCACAAGTGCTTTATGCGTGCAAAATTTTAGTATTTTAATTAAAACCCCTTTTGATGATTACGGGTTCAAACCCAGGCAAGCACCACTATATAAACATGTGCTTAATTTGAGTTTATAATTCATCTCATACTCGGCGGTGAAGGAAAACATCGTGAGGAAATCTGCATGTGTCTAATTTCATCGAAATTCTGCCACATGTGCATTCCACCAACCCATTGGAACAGCGTGTTAGAATATCTTCCAAACCCTCTCCTTAATGAAAGAGAAGGCCTTATCCCAGCAGTGGGAAATTTACAGGCTGTTGCTTTTACTTTACTTTAATTAAAACCCGATGTATTCAAGCTGAAGGTAAATAACTTGTGAATTTCATCCTTTTTTTGAACGAATTATTAGAATCGTGAAACTTGTAGTCCATACTTATATTATTAATGCAAAATAACTGTCTCTTTATCTGTAGCTCTTTCAAGGCTACGCTGCTCAACCGAATTTGATTGAAGGCTTCTTATTATGTCTAACACCTAACAACTAACCCTTAATACACAAGCGAATACGCTAGCAGTAGCTAGTATGTAAATTTCATATTATTATAAACAAAATCATAAAGAAGTTTTTCATTAATATTAAAGAGTCGCATGCTAATATATGTAATGTTCGTGTTATGTTTTGGTCTAACATTTTACTATCTCGATTTGTTCTTTCCTAACATATGTAAACAAAAACGGTAAAACTGCACACGACAATAACTTTAACATACATACCGGCCCGGCTTCATATAAGTGCAATTTATTTATAAAAATAATGATATGTTACAAATGTAGCTTTCAACTATAAATAAATAAATAATAAATAAATATGAGACAACATCACATACATTACTCTGATCCCAATGTAAGTAGCTGAAGCACTTGTGTTATGGAAATCAGAAGTAACGACGGTACCACAAACACCCAGACCCAAGACAACATAGAAAACTAATGGTAATCTACATCGACTCGGCCGGGAATCGAACCCGGGACTTCAGTGTGGCGTACCCATGAAAACCGGTGTACACACCACTCGACCATGGAGGTCGTCACGTATTTCTATTTGATCACTGGTTCCGTATACAACAAATAAAAATACTTCTATTTTCCTCGTTATAATATTGATAAATATTTATAAGTAAAATTATAAACCGTTTTCAGGGTTCCGTAGCTATAAAGGAAAAAATACCCCTTTTAAGGTCATTTCGTTTATCTGTCAAGATTCTTTTCTTAGGAAACAAATTATAAAGTTACATAGATATAAGTTATACAGATATGGTGGTATATGTAACATTTTGTGTACATTTGAAAAAAGGAATCTAAACATACAGGCATTTATAAAATTTTGGCGAGAAGCAATACCTTGTAAAGGTATATAAAAAATCCGAAAATCTTAAAATATTATTACAACAGTATCTGTATCTTTCAAGCGGTACGGAACACTCAATGCGCTAACTCGAATCGCCCTTATCCATTTTTCTTTTATAACAAACGGATTACAAATTAAAAGGACTTATGTGCTTCTGCTTTTATTTACATTGCAATACTGAAATGATCGAATGTGTAATGAAAATTTGATATTGTATTATAATCAAATACGATTTTGTAGTTTAAATTAATTGTATTTATTGCTCATTACGTTTGTTTTGTTATTTAACTATTATACTAATAAAATAAATCTTAAATTATTGAATGTCTATATTATACCTAGCATTAAAAATTGCAAAAATTTTGTTTTTATTTGTTTAAGATTACTACACCGGACGATCAACACGAATTTATCAAACTAATATCCAAACGCTGGCGATTATCATCCAACACACCATCCAACGTTTTAAATCATTACATAGTATAAAAAAACGCTTACAGCTACTGTCAATACGTATGCTCCGACCTTTAACATTACACAATGAATTTTGATGCGAATTTTGAGTTTTTAAAATAGATAGAGTGATTCGAAAGGAATTTTGTATATATACATGGACAATATGGTTAACATAATCTTAGATTAATAATTTTAGAAGTTTCTGATGTGATGTCGTAAATAAACAAATTCTGTAGTATATAATCTTAGTATTACACCCACGCGAAGCCAAGGCGGGTCAGTTTTAATGGTAGTATACCATTAAAACTAGTCTAGTATAACCTTCCATAAAGAAAAAAAAAATACTTCATGAATAAACATTTAATATTAAAATTTATAACTCATTACATTTTAATCTAACCGACTTTCTGACGTTTATTAATGAAACCTTCTTTCTGAAACAAAATTAATTATCAGTTATAAAAATACGAAAAATCTTTTCCCGAGTTAATACCTAAACGTTTAACAGAACGAGTTTACATAAAAACATTAGCGAACAAAATGGTATATATAAAAACAAATTGCGCAGAATTCTCTAAGCCATAAGAAAACCGTGTCGCTGTAATTTGAACTTATCTGCAACGACCCAAGTTGAAGCAAAAACAGCTGATTAATGGCCCTTAGGAGAAAATGCGTGTTCTAAGCGGGAACAAGTCTATACTCTATATAACTTATATTATACAGTTTTATTGTTTAACCTGAAACTACAACAACAACAACAGCCTGTAAAATCCCACTGCTGGGCTAAAGGCCTCCTCTCCCTTTGAGGAGAAGGTTTGGAACATATTCGACCACGCTGTTCCAATGCGGGTTGGTGGAATACACATGTGGCAGAATTTCTATGAAATTTGTCACATGCAGGTTTCCTCGCGATGTTTTTCTTCACCGCTGAGTACGAGATGAATTATAAAGATAAATTAAGCACATGAATCAGCGGTGCTTGCCTGGGTTTAAATCCGCAATCATCGGTTAAAATGCACGCGTTCTAACCACTGGGCCATCTCGACTCTTCTGAAACTAATATATAAAGAAATATTAAACACGAAGTGTTACTAATTCAGTTGTATATAAGTCAAAAATACATATATTTAGATATAGATAGTAACGATGGCGAAATTTAATTAAACAGAAAAAAAACCGTTGTTGTGAGTTGACCTGCCTACACTATTAAATTCCAATTTGACGCATTAGAGCTCTGGTTTCCTAGAATAACAGACGCTATACAGGACGTACACACGCCACCGTGCTTGAGGTTACGATGGCGAAATTATTGCCAAGAAACCAAGCCATTATGTAACCACGGAAAACGTTTCAGAAACAATACATTTAGGTGCGGCTTAATTTTGTCACATCTATAAAAAAAAATCTGAAACAATAGACTAACTTTAAATAATGCAATGTGACGGAATTACTTAAAATAACGCAAAATAGAATTAATAAAAAAGGTGAATTGAATATTAATTTAGAAATATAATAAAAAGTCATTACACCTGCGGTGAGTAGATCAGATCATATAAGCATTGTTAAACAGCGATGCGTAACGTTGCGTTCCGGTTTGAAGGGTGAGTCTATATTTACACATACGAGGGAATCTATAACTTTGAACGTATGGTGATGCACTGTCAATTTAATAGATGCTTACATATAGTGTTCAATGCCTATGGTCGAGTAACATTTGTCAATCAGTGTAATTCAGGCCACTGCTGGAAAAATGGTACTGATATGTAGATATATCATTGTCTTAAACCCGTTTCGTTTTGCAGACTTAAATGAATCATAATCTACGGAGTTCTGTCCTAATTGATGCGAGAGATAAGTTTCGTTAAGGATTTTTTATTTTCGTTGTGCATATCAAATCAAATCAAAATAAACTTTATTCAAATAGGCTTTTACAAGCACTTTTGAATCGTCATTTTACAATTAGGTGAAGCTACCACCGTTTCGGAAAGTAGATTCTACCGAGAAGAACCGGCAAGAAACTCAGTAGTTACTCTTTTTTAACATTCAAAAAATACAAAGACATGTTAGTTAAATACAATTATTTAAAATTAATATATCCTGCTTGGAAGTCAACAAATATTAACTCCAGGCTTTTTTATCATCTATAATATTTTGTACAACTATCCTACTTTCCGGTCAGCGTTAAAAACGCATGCGTCGCGTAGCACATCGTTGTCTTGACTATAGCTCACGTTGTATGAACACGAAATACCTTCCGAGTATCACGTGACTAAATAAAACGTTACATAGAAAAGCGGTTCATTAAAATTCTACTTAAAATTTAAAAAACATCGCAAACGAAGAGGTTCACTTAATGGAACAAAAACCAGTATCGCGATGCCGCAACACCTTAAATTATGTATAAGCGAATGAAAAAAAGCTATTTTATGTGTAAACTAGCGACCCGCCCCGACTTCGCACAGGTGCAATGCTGATACTATATATACTACAGATTGTTTCTTATTTCATTACTATAATGTCCATGTATTATATATAAAAACCTTCCTCTTGAATCATTCTGTGTAAAAAAACCGCATGAAAATTTGTTGTTCAATTCCAAGCCTTTTTTTCTAAATGAAAGTACATAATATGACATGACGACGTCCGTGGTCCAGTGGTGTGTTACACCGGTTTTCATGGGTACGCCACTCCGAGGTCTCGGGTTCGATTCCTTCTGATTTCCGATTGTCATTAGTTTTCTTTGTTGTCTTGAATCTGGATGTTTGTGGTACCGTCGTTACTTCTGATTTTCCATAACACAAGTGCTTTAGCTACTTACATTGTTTCAGAGTAATGTATGTGATGTTGTCTCATATTTAAGTATATAATATAGTAAGTTCGATCTTATTATTTATCATTTCTGAATAATTGAAACAATAATCTCATATCTCATTTCTCTGAAAATAATATCACTGATGAACAATAAATTAATAGTCGAAAGCTTTTCTTTTTTATTAGTTGTCTGTCTATTATTACGTCGTGGGCGTAAACTAAAATATAATATAACAAGTAATATCTTTTTTTAGTCAAAGTCAAATTCTATATTCAAAGAGCCTGTTTTAATTCCTTTTGTATTGCCAAAAAAGTATCACTGATTCGTTGAGAAATAACTCTAATGTAAAAACTATCTAATAAAAGTCAGCGGGATTTTTTAATTAACAACTTGTAAATTTACCACTGTTGGTCTAAGTCTTCCTTTTCCTTTGAGAAGAGGATTTGGAACTTATTCTGCAACGCTGCTCCAATGCGTAGATATATATTTGACAAAATTTCTTTGAAAATCGACACATGTTAGTTTCTCTTAACGCTATTTTCTCTTAAGTCTGTGCACGAGATTAATTATAAATACAATTTAAGGACATGAAAAATCTGTGCTGCTTGCCTGGGTTTGAAACCACAATCATCGGTTAAGATGTACGCTTGTTATCCGCTGGACTAGCTCCGCTCTTTATGTTCATATGTCGGCCACCTTACGGCGAGTGATCATCATTACCCATAGATGCTTCATTAAGCTGTGAACCAAAGATGTTATGTCCCTTGTGCCTTGAGTTACACTGATTCAGTTAGCTGTTTGTTGAGAGAATATCTGAAGAGTGAGCTGTACCTATCCAATCGCACTTGCATAAAGCTATAAGCAAATATAGGAATTATCTTTTAAAAATGAGCTAAAATAATAAATTTATTCGTAATGGCCTAAACATTACACACTTGTTACGCCTAAAACCTAACGACCAACCGCTAAATCGTAAGCGAAGCCGCAGGTGACAAAAAGTATTTCATGTTTAGTGTCGACACTCGTATACGGAGAAGTATTTAAATAGATTTATATATGTTCCAACGCGACCCGAATGATGATATATTAACATTACAGCAGGTGATGAAGATTCGTCTTATTTATGGCTCGTAAAAGGATATTATTTCAAGAGTATTACGCGTTAAATATAAATATTGTGGCGCTAACGTTCTTATTACTAAATATTAAATTACCTGACGATTTATTCTTATTTATTTAGTATATTTATATAGCTAGAATACAATTTTTAATTTAATTTATCATAGCCACTGAATTCCTGAATAGTTTTCTGCATTAAATCAGATCCAATAGGTGGCACTGCGATCGATTTTTTACGATTTTTCTACGTAAATCTCTACAAAAATATGACGTTTGATGAATCTATTTTGACTCAAGCGATTGATATACAACGCATAGAATAAACCGCTGGTGATTGACACATGTTATAACATAGAAGTTTTACCATTCCTTAAAATTAATTCAGAAATTACTAATATTCCACTTCTTTTTAAGCTTATTATTTATGTGTTATTACGATGTGGGTTACGACGATAACCCAAGGGATCAGAATCGAACTTGAGACTTTGAAATCGCTAGGCGGCCCGTGAACTACTGCGCTATTCACGCTTAAAAATAATCGTTATGAATTATTAAAGGAATATTAAGTAATACATAACACAATTAAACATACTTGCACACATACATCTACATCACACTCGCCTCACACAAACACATAGGCACTCTATAATAATTATTAATTTCAGTTATATTATTTATTTTATGTTTATCTATATTAATTAAAAGTTTATTTATTCTTTGGTTGCTTATAAAACGTACGATGTAATGTAAGAGTGTGTCTCTTTGATACGAGTATATAATAAGATACATATTTTTTATATGTAAACATTTTTATATGGCTCACAATATTACTGTTTAATCCAATGTATACAACAATTGTATCATTATATATTTTTATTATATTGTTGTCCTAAATAAACTTATATTTATTATATTTCTTATTACTACAAAGCTTTATTAAAAATACCTTGCAAATATTACATTTATTACGGCGCTTGAATCTGAGAATATAATAAACATACCGAGAATTCCTCGACAAATAAACATAGTAAATGACGTCACTATAACAATCACCAACATCAAAAAAGCTGTCGTAATCGGTTTGTGTAGTTGTTAGTATGAACAATCTTGCCAATTTCACGTTCAAGTTTCTAACGATTCTATAAACTTCATTAGCGTACTGCAGACTTAATTAGTTTACACTAACCTCAACGTTGAAGCTCTGAAAAGTCAGGTTTCTGAGCATCGAGATATAAAACGTTGCAATTTAACGATTTAAGTTTTCTCAGTATTATAATTTTAATTTAATATCTCTGAATAAAATACTCGAGCATTCAGTTTTAATAATCTTCTCATTTTGGTGGTTTTTAATGAAAAATTTCAAATGTTATACAACAACTAACAAGACCAAAATAATGACATATTTTAATATCTCAAGTACTGGCTAACTACGCAGAAGATGATACAATTGCCATTATCGTATTCTTTATTTTCTTTCTTCCGCACAATATTCGATCTACTACTAAAAACTCCTTGGTAGTTTATTTTCTTTTTTATTGTTAACAATTATTCCTTTCCATGATCTCAGATAATATAATCCAAGCTGACGAGGTCGACCAATGTATAAATGCAAAATTAAATAGACGTACAAATCCTCGGTATCATCTAAATATATATAAATGGATATTGTTATCTGTTAGAAATAAAATAAGTCATAAACATGAAATATATATATTTTATGGACGAGGTTTTTATACTATGTTTGTTATAATTCACCACTAGGTATCGCTGCAGAATATTAACTTCTAAACCATCCATCTATACATATAATAAAATTGGAGTGTCTGTCTGTATTCCGGCTAATCTCTGGAACGGTTTTGAGGGACTTTCACTGGCAGTAAGCTGATGTAATAAGGAGTAACTTTTAGGTTAAAAAACCTTTTTCTGTTAAATTAAATCGCACATGAAGACACGGATACAGCTTGTTTATTTAAATAATAATATTTTATCAATGTCAAGTGCAATGAAGAAAGCAAGATGGATGTTGAATCACACATTCGACGATAGGGTTTATTTAAATTTGAATTGTTAATAGTAGTCGATTCAATACACATACATAATTAAATAAATATAAATTGTTCATATCAACATACGTCAATAATAAATGTATCTTTCTTTTTTTTTATACGTTCCAGGATGGCATATGACTCCACTCCACCTGATGGTAAGTGGCAGTGGAGTCCAAACGCGAAGACGACTAGTACGGACAGCAAGAATGAGCTGCATTAGTCACCCTCGCCATGCCAGACCACAAGCCTCTCCACGCCTCGTTTGAAGTTACAAAGGTTATAAAGAATAATAAAATAAATCTTTCATTTATATATGAAAGAAATTTCTACATAATTTTATATATAAGATTTATTTTATGCACACATGTCAACAGATACAAATCTCCCATCTGTGTATACACAGTAATGGTTCAGTAAATAAATACACGCAGACAGGACATTCTCGGTCGGCTTTCGCTAGTAAACTATGAAATATTAATTCGCTTCCTCGTATTTTAAAAGTACTCTTTGTAGAACAGCGGAAAATTATTTTTCACATTGCCATTTCTGCATTACATTACATCCGTTGCTATGATGAGAACGGGAAATTATTATTTCGAAAGAATAAAAATAAGATTTTTAAGAATCTGTTTCGAATTTAAATTGAAATTCAAAAAAATCTATTAATAAAAAAATTGAAGCCTTTATTTTACCTTACAAACCAAATGTTATCTTCTCTTGGGGGATAAGAGAAATACATTAAACTAAAAACCTTGAACTGGCCCCTTGAAATCAGCAACGACATTAGGTAGTCAAAAAATATATAATCAATAAATCATCACCTATTTTTAAGCAAAATTCCTACCCATTAAAAGGCTGTGATATCGTGTTGATAAAATGTATCCGTGGCCTTACTCGTGACTCAGCGAAACTCTTCTTAGGGGAAACAATGAAGATTAACTCAACGTAACTACACGCCTCTTTTCTGTATAGATAATCGGGCTAACAAATGGGCCAGCTGATGTTAAATAGTCACTGCTAAGAATATACCTGTAAGAAATAATAATCATTTCTCATATACCAATGTGCCAAAAACCTTGGCAACTAAAGTGATATATCCCTCGTGCCTGTAGAAACTGACTCATTCATCCTTCAAATCGGAACAGAACGATCCTTACCATTTCTGTTTGGCTGTAGAATATGATACATCTCATTTTTATATTTCCTTTCTTTTTTTGTATATATATATTTTTTTGCATTACTTAGACGCGCACGCAACACCACCAGTCATAACTACAAAATAACAAATATAATTCAGAGGTGCAAATTAAAAAGAAAATCACTCAATTACCCACACTTTAACGAGTCTAGTATCTGTCAGAAAGTTCCAGATTCTGAGCCGTTTCACTCGATTAGTCCTTCTTTCGAAGTCTATGAATAATTCAGGCACATTGCATCCCGTTTCATTCAATGCTATTCCGAACAAGTCGCCTTTGCATCAGTATCTTGTAACTTACTAACAACTAAAGATTATTCACTAGAGAAAATTGTTACAATGTAGAAATATATTCTACATTGTGTTATCAATTAGTACTTCCGGTCCTACATATACGGCTACATCTTGATGATTATTTATAAGTATAGACTAAAACTTTTGTTCAACAATTTAATTAGTAATTTCATAATCAAATAAATAGTTGATTCATATTTGTTTATACTTGGAACATTTTATTATATATTATTCTATTTATTAATGGCGCCTTCTGGTTGTCAGCTTCCGGCGCAATTAATAAATAGTGCTTGTTATATATATTTTCTCAAATTATGTCGATTAATCAATGCTATAATAATTTTGTTTTATTATGTATAATTTAAGGATTAAACTACTAGAATCTTATTTTACTGATCTGGCTAGGTTATCTGCTGCTTATCAACTTCCGGTGTAATATATTAAATCTTTAATATTTAATGTTACATAATCCTGTCTTATTAAATAATATTATTCCGTAAATAATCATTAGAATAATTAAGATAAACAATGTTTAATATTATCTTTTAAGTTTGTGAATTTAGTATTAAATTAGGTCAAGATGTTTTTGTATAAATACCGCCAGTTTTAAATATATCGGGCATTGGTATTGTAACCGTTGTAACAAGCATTACAAGTGTTTTCCTATATAACGTATCGTCATTTTCGCCGCCACCCTGATAACCCACCTTCTATACTTCAGAAGTGGGATGATGTCTGGCCCATATATCGACGGACTTGGTACGAAGAAAAGGAGACGCTGTGAGAACGCTGTACTCGACAGCGACGAATCATCAAGTTTTTTTTCTTCATCCGATGACGAAGAGATCTTGGAGAAACACAGGCGATATAAGAAGCGGCGTGTCACCCAAACCGATGCGGAGGTTATTCCAACGTTCCGGCCGGATGAAAAATCTAGCAACGTCAAGGGATGGTTGCATAAGATCGACCAATTGGGCGACGTGTACGGATGGGACAACAAAGATCGACAGTTCATCATGCAGATACGTCTTCGAGGGTCGGCTAGAGACTGGTATGACGATCTGGATGACTATGATCTCACATGGATGGAGTGGAAGGACGCTTTAGAGACCGCGTTCCCACGTTCTACTGACTTTGTGGATCTGCTTGAATCTATGCTTGCTAGAAAGAAAACGAATACGGAAACTATGACAAAATATTTCCACGACAAGGTTTCCTTATTAAAAAAATGCAATATCATTGGCGAGTCTGCAATTTCGTGCATAATTCGAGGTCTACCCATGGAAATAAGAGCCAACGCGAAAGCTTTCCAATGCAGTACTCCACAGCAACTATACTACGGGTATTTGTCGTCATTGGAAAACTACCGACAAATTGAAGCCAGCCATCCGCGACCAACTACCACGTGGCGAAGAGCGGGCGCCGTTGCTACAATTGCAAGAGGGAGTGACTTTCAACCGAAGAAATGTTACGCCTGCCGAAGAGAAGGTCATGAAGCAAAGGACTGCAAGGTGCCACGCTGCGAGGTGTGCCATCGTCCGGGTCACACGTCTGCCAGCTGCTGGCATGCGGCCAGCTCTTCACATCAAAAAGTAAGTGATGTTTTATTTACAACATACAACATATACATAGATTTGTATAAAAAGGTAGTGGCAATTAATAGTTGTAGTCTCATCGCATACATAGATACGGGCAGCAAATTAAATATTCTCAGTATGGCATATGCTGATATGCTAAAACTAAAAATTCAGCCGTCCGTTGTTACAATGAGAGGTTTTGGAGGTGCACATTCGATCTCTTTGGGAACATCCCACGTGGATGTTCACATAGACAATGTTGTTCTAAGTGGATTCGTAGAATTAACCAATTACGATATAGGTGATATAGATTTAATAATCGGACAATCAATGATAAATCAACCTAATATCAGTTTAATTATATCACAAAATTCTGTTAAATTTATTGGTAGTAGTGATAATTTTAAAAGTACCCTCAGTGATATAAAACTATGTGATACAGACTTTATAACAAATTTTCCAGTGTATTTGATACACAGTTGTATAATACCACAACAAAGTGCTGCTTTGGTACAAGTTTATCTCGATACTAATAGTAATGAAACATATCTTGTGAGTTCTGTATATGTTGAGTTAGGCTGTATGTCCTATGTAATTTTAGGGGGACTTGTAAGGTCGAAAGGTTGCTTTTTAAAAATAATTAATATCGGAAACGAAATTATTGAATGGGAACCGAATAGATTAATAGCACGCGCGGAAATTGTTACTGATAAACATGATAGTTTACAAAGTAATACGAATATTATGATACTTGACCAATCCACTGACGAGGAATTGCAATTATCTGATATAGATGTAGGCGATTTAAAAAGGGATGATTGCAGTCAACTGTTACGGTTACTGAATAAATACAGATATTTATTTGCCAAAAATACAAAAGATTTAGGATGTACAGATTTACTGGAAATGCATATTCAAACCAAAACTGAGGAGCCTGTCTATTGCAAGCCTTATCGACTCTCTCATAAAGAAAATGAAATTGTAAATGAAAAGGTTCAAGATCTCATTGATGCAGGTGTAATAAGGAACTCTATGTCTGATTATGCAAGTCCAGTGGTTCTTGTAAAGAAAAAAGGTGGTGATTATAGGTTATGTATAGATTACAGAGCTCTTAATGCACGCACTATTAAAGATCGATACCCTCTGCCACATATAGACGATCAGGTATCCCGCCTCTCTGGTAAATCTTTCTTTACAACGTTAGATCTGGCACAAGGCTATTATCAAATTAGATTATCTAAAGACTCTATTCACAAAACGGCATTTGTTACACCATCTGGGCAATATGAATTTTTAAAAATGCCATTTGGCTTAGCGAATGCACCGGCTGTATTTTCACGTCTAATCAAAATCGTTTTAGGTAGTTTAGATAATGACATAGCTACATATCTCGATGACGTCATGCTACCTACATCATCTATTGGTGACGGTCTTAAATTACTAGATAATGTATTAAAGCTCTTATCAGAAGCGAATTTGAAACTGAATCTCGGCAAATGTTCGTTTCTAAAGAAAAGCATTAATTACTTAGGTCATGAGATAACTGCAGGCACAGTGCGACCAGGACAGGCTAAGATTAGTTGCGTAGCTGAATATAGGAGACCTCGAAACGTACATGAAGTAAGACAGTTTATAGGCCTATCATCATATTTTAGGAAATTTATTCGCGGTTTCGCTGAAATAGCTAGACCTCTCACGCAGTTAACAAAAAAAGATGTTCCATGGACGTGGGGCTCTACCCAAGAAACTGCATTTCAAACGTTAAAAGACCGTCTTGTCGAGAGACCAGTGTTAGGTATATATGATAGGAATGCTCGCACGGAGCTTCATACCGATGCTAGTAAGCTAGGGCTAGGAGGTATCCTCTTGCAATACCAAAGCGATGGCATCTTAAAACCAATTGCATATTTCAGTAGGGTGACGAGTAAGGAAGAACAGTTCTACCATAGCTATGAGCTGGAGACATTAGCAGTTGTAGATTCCCTGAAGCGCTTTAGAGTCTATCTCGTAGGGATTCCCGTTACTGTAGTGACAGATTGTGCCGCATTACGGACAACTCTAGTAAAAAAGGACCTAATCCCCCGTATAGCCCGCTGGTGGCTTTCAATCCAAGACTATGATCTACAAATCGAGTATCGATCTGGTGATCGAATGAGACACGTTGATGCCCTGAGTAGGAATCCAGTACAGGATCATGTCCTATTAATAGATAACTCTGATTGGCTTGTGACGTTACAATTGCAAGACGAAAATATTCAGTCTCTTTTAACTCAGCTACGAAATGGTACAGACAATAAAAACATTATTGCTAACTATGCTTTAAAAGAAAACATTCTCTATAGAAAAACTTTTAACGGGGACCGTTTCGTTATACCTAAGTTGGCAAAATGGGGATTGTTACAAAAATTTCATGACCAGATAGGACATGTTGGTTTTGACAAATGCGAAAAAACTATTAAGGCACAATTTTGGTTCGAGGGTATGACAAGATTTATTCGAAAATATATTAAGTCATGTCTTCAATGTGCTTACGGCAAAGGGGACCACGGCAAATTGCAGGGTGAACTGCATCCAATCGAAAAGGTGGCTATCCCAATGCACACGCTACACGTTGACCATTTAGGCCCATTTGTAAAGACACGTAAAGGAAACGCATATATACTAGTTGTCATAGATTCGTTCACAAAATTCGTATTTGCAAAACCTGTTAAAAGCTGTAATTCCATAGAAACTATAAAACAATTAAAAGATATTATTTCGCAGTTTGGAAATCCTCACAGGATTATTACAGATAGAGGCAAGGCGTTTACTAGTCGATATTTCAAACAATTTTCAGAAGAAATGCAATTCAAACATATTTTGAACGCCATTGCCAGTCCTAGGTCGAACGGCCAGGTGGAACGGGTAAATCGAACCTTGATTAATGGATTAAATACAATGTCTAATAGCGAATGCACCTGGGATGACCACCTAATTGATATAGTTTGGGGCATTAATAACACTCCTCATGCAATTACTGGTTTTGCTCCTTTTAAGTTATTATTTGGGCATTCCAACTCGCGCTTACCGGCATACCCTAGTGGGGAACCCAATGACTTCGAAAGCCAGGCAAAAGCGTTAGAAGAAAGGCGAAACGCGGCTAAATTGCGTATTGACAAACATATGACACTAATGAAGGATAGGTTTGATCGATCTCATAAAAAGTGCATTAAGTACTCAGTGGGACAATTGGTACTTTGGAAGGGGGGAATAACCAGAGAAAGCACTAATATAACTAGGAAACTTAATGGGTTATATACAGGACCCTATAGAGTAAGCAAAGCAGAACACTCGTTAGATCGCTACACAATATGTAGTATTAAAGGCATGAAAGGTTATCGAAAATTTACGGCTGTTGTTCGCGGTGAAGTCCTCCGACCTTACAATTCTTCCATTCCCGATGATAGCAGCGGCAGTGACCATGAGGTTGATAGGGACGACTTGATAGATTTATTAGAAAGTTAATTAATAATCATATATGTTAGTGAATAAATAAATATGTTAAAATTTATTTTATTATTACAAAGTTATGAGATTTATAAAACAAAACTTGTGTAGAACAAATATTGTATTGAGAAAAATAAACTGTTATACAAAATATTTATCTATTCTTTCTATCAATTATCCGATAAAAAAAAGCGAACTACTTTAGGATAGAGGTTGTATAAATTACATTAAATTAAAGCTGTGTGATGTAGAACAAATAAAAGCTGTGTGATATAGGACAAATAAAAGCTGTGTGATGTAGGATAAATTAAAGCTGTGTGATGTAGAACAAATAAAAGCTGTGTGATATAGGACAAATAAAAGCTGTGTGATGTAGGATAAATTGAAGCTGTGTGATATAGGATAAATAAAAACTGTGTGAGCTAAGACAAACGAGGACTGTGTGAAGGAGGAATAATAAAAGTTGTGTTATCCAAGATAAATAAAAGTTGTATACTTAAAATTAGATAATACAAGATTTAATTACGGCTTAGACATGTCAATTTCAGGTGCCGTACAGCAGTGACAAACCAGGCGGCAATAGCAGCGCTGATCGCCGTGGGACACGGCATACGCAGGATGGCCGAATGTTATCAATTAGTACTTCCGGTCCTACATATACGGCTACATCTTGATGATTATTTATAAGTATAGACTAAAACTTTTGTTCAACAATTTAATTAGTAATTTCATAATCAAATAAATAGTTGATTCATATTTGTTTATACTTGGAACATTTTATTATATATTATTCTATTTATTAATGGCGCCTTCTGGTTGTCAGCTTCCGGCGCAATTAATAAATAGTGCTTGTTATATATATTTTCTCAAATTATGTCGATTAATCAATGCTATAATAATTTTGTTTTATTATGTATAATTTAAGGATTAAACTACTAGAATCTTATTTTACTGATCTGGCTAGGTTATCTGCTGCTTATCAACTTCCGGTGTAATATATTAAATCTTTAATATTTAATGTTACATAATCCTGTCTTATTAAATAATATTATTCCGTAAATAATCATTAGAATAATTAAGATAAACAATGTTTAATATTATCTTTTAAGTTTGTGAATTTAGTATTAAATTAGGTCAAGATGTTTTTGTATAAATACCGCCAGTTTTAAATATATCGGGCATTGGTATTGTAACCGTTGTAACAAGCATTACAAGTGTTTTCCTATATAACGTATCGTCATTTTCGCCGCCACCCTGATAACCCACCTTCTATAATTGTCATGAATATTTTTCTATTTTTGCTTGACTAATTTATTGTCATTATATTCCATTGTTCCGTGTTACACTTGCTTATCAATGTCTGATCTCCATGTTAAATACATGTAATTCTATCAAATAGCCTGTGTAATGACACCTGACGTGCGCTTTATTTTGTCTTTTTTTAATTGCTATGGAAATTTTTACGCGAATGAGAGCAAAATCTCAATTTTAGTATTCACGTGTATATGTTTTCTAGTCAACTTTAATTAAAACAACAACTCTCCCCTTTAAGGTGAAAGAATGGAATATATTCCATCATGATGTTCCAATGCGGGTTGGTGGACTACACATGTGGCTGAATTTCTATTAAATTAGACACATGCAGGATTCCTCGCGATGTTTTCCTTCACTGTCGAGCACGAGATGAATTATAAACAAAATTGAACACATGAATATTCAGTAGTGCTTGGTTCGCAATCATCCTCGGTTAAGTTGCTCTCGTTCTAACCACTCGACCAATTCGGCTCAATTTTAAAAATATTAATTAACTTTAATTAATCAATAAGAAATATTACAATGAAAGAAAAAAAATTGAAAGAGCTTACAATTCCGAAGCGACTCTAAATAACCCTTTCAAATACCTGGCGTTCATTCGTTGGGTATTTGACCCTCATATACAACCCTAGTAATTTCAGTTCCGTACAAATTATCCTCGCTAATGGGAGCCTAGGAGGAAGTCATTGGCAGCGTCAGTCAGGCCTCATCACACAAACTCGGAGGGATGTATTCATCAATCAAGGGGTTATTATGTGGTTACTGGGCGTGCGTGACCTCTATCTGCAAACGATCACGCTACCATCGCGTGTTCTATCGAAACGATACTACTCATTGTAACATGTAGGGTAATTTATTAATCGTTTATCGAACGTATATCGACAGAAATCGAATAATTTAAATATATATTACATATAAAAAAAAAAACTCACAAAAAGATTAAATTTCCGATACTAAAAAACCATTACTTTTTTTAATGGGAGGTTAGATAAATAGAGCTGTTTTCTTTTTTCAAATGTCAAATCGATGTTGTTAGAACGACATAAATAAGTGTTTAACTAAACGTAGCGTATAAATAAACTGTTTACGTGTATGGGAGAAATGTTTTTGTAGTCCCGTGTTAAAACAAAATTGAATTTTTTTTTGAACGCAACAAAAATAAAATTTAATAATATATTTTAACTTTTTACAAGTAGGAAAGATTTAAAAGCATTTACTTGACTATATAAAACTATACAATATTATACAGAATGGATTTCGAAGCAGCTACATGTATAGTACAGTCCATTTTATTTTTATTCATTATTTCTTGTTATTCCATAGGTGTGTACGTAAAGGTAACTTGAATATTAAATTCTCAAATACATTATATTTAATATACTAGCTAGGAGCTCTTGATTTTTTATGATGTATTATATAAATTTGATTATATTTATTTGATATAATTGTTTTTTTTTTCATCCATCGTTCCATCGACCAAGGATACGATGGAACGATGGATGGATTGTGTGAAAGACGATATGGCTAGAAAGAATGTTACTTGTGAGATGACGTCTGACAGACAAGTATGGAAGGAGAAGACATGCTGTGCCGACCCCAAATAAAATTGGGATAAGGGCAGGAGAAAATTTATGTATAATTGTTTTTTTTTTTGTTGGAAAAGAGTAACTTTCGGACTGAGTTTCAAGCCACTTCTTCTCGGTAGAATTTACATTTCGAACCGATGATTACTCGATTCATTTAATTTAAGCGATATATATGTTAGACCACATATAACTCCATTCGAAATTTAAACGCTCTAGATAACCAATTGTCAAATATTACAAAGAATTCTAAATCAAATCACATTAAATAAAACCACGAACTCCACTCCGAGGTGCCGGGTTCGATTCCCGGCCGAGTCGATGTAGAATACTATTAGTTTTCTATGTCGTCGTGGGTATGGGTGTTTGTGGTACCGTCGTTACTTGCGATTTTCCATAACACAAGTGCTTTAGCTACTTACATTGGAGTCAGGGTAATGTATGTGGATGTCTTATATTTATTTATTATATAGTACACATACAGTACTACTTCATTGGCGCTCCGTTACGTTATGAACCGATAAATAATATGAAGCTAGTATCTTCGTAGTAAAATGAAAATCATTAAATGTTACACAGATATAAATTATACTACTATCACGCACGTCATATAGCTAATAATTACGAAGTTAAATAAAGCCTTCATTTTACAAGTAACAGTTTAGTTATGGTTTTTAATAATGGTGTCAATTTTATATGTTATGACGTTAACGTTTATGGTTTTTAATTATGGTACTTAAAGTAATCTTGTTTAAAATATCTTGAAATAATAATGAAACCAAGTGGTGTGTTTTTAACATATAAAAAACGTGATTTTCGCCTTGTTACGTCAAATTATATTGAAATTCGACCTTTAAAAAAACATAAAAACCAATTATAAAACAATTATAAATAGGAGGTATAATGTAAGGTATAGTGGTATGTGGTAGTGGTGACCACGTCCAAAATATATTGATGCTTATAAGAAATACTAATCATCCTCATTGAAGCACAAATCTCACGAACTAATCCCATGATGGTAGAATTTATGATGAGTAGGAGGTACCACCCAGACGTACCACCAATTAAACAATTTAACGATTAATCAGACAAAAGCTAAGATATTTTGTCCTGTGACTGGAAAATGTATGACGAGTGGTACCATCCCTATTGACCACCAAGTAAACAATTTGACTCATAATCAGAAAGATATTTTGTCCTGTGACTGTTGAATGTATGATGAATAGGTGGTACCACACACCTACCACCAAGTAAATTATTTGACGCATAATTAGAGAGCAGAAGCCAAATAGCCGACTTACATAAAATGAAAGCAACTCTCCGTACCAATTCAGATAGCTCCTGAAACATTCAAAAGAGCTTGTAAAAGCCTACTTGAATAAAACATATTATTTGAGTTCGAGTGTACTTGCTTTTCTCACAAAGAACATGCAAAGTATTATTTAACATTAACTGCAGTTCAAGAATGGAAAGTCACGAATAAAAATTTTACAATATAACGCTATTTATTAACACTTCACTTGTTATTTATTTCTCATTGAAATAAGACGTAATTGTTTTTCTGACGTTTCCAGTGCACGGTTATTGAAATATTTAATACGACTATCACAATGCGAAAGTCTCATATCGAACAGATCAATCGTATATAATAATTTTTCAAAAAAAAAACTACATAGTGCACATTTTTTTTTATATTGTCACCTTTTGTTTTATCCGACAAGATTAACAATTGTCGTTCTATTTCTTATTTACAAGAACCTTTATAAACTGTATACCTAAACCTTCCTTATGAATTCCTCAGTCTATTAGTTAAATTCACATGAAAATTCGTTCAGTACCTTACGAGTCTATCGCCAACAGACAGATAGACACGGTTCGGAGACTTTGTTTTATAATATGTATTGATAGGCTGACTATAAATTGTATCACGTACTAATAATCAATAGCAATAGGCATTGGCGTTATAAGAGATGACAACCATTTCTAACATCTTGAATGCGCCATTAAGTGAAATAAGAACCATTGTTTGTCTGATTCCTCAGACTTCAAACCGGATACTAATACTAAGTAGTGCTCTTTCGTTATAGACTAGGATATGAGTGGGCATTGAGATATGAAAAATTATATTAAATCTCCCAATTGTGTCAGTTTTACTTGATTGGTTGGTTTGAAGGATAAAGGTGAACTACAAACACAAGGAACATGATAGATTAGTTCCCAAGTTTAATGCTGAATTGGCGTAGTTGAGAATGGTGACAATTTCTTAAAGGACCAATGACCACTTAGCAATAACCTTGGTCGCCCATTTTCTCATCCAACTGATGAATTACGAAGATATGCTTTATTATCAATCCATCATAATGCTTAATTAATTAAGCATTTAAACTTAATTTTGATAGAAACTAAATTACTTCTGTAGACTTACAGTCAATTTTGTATTTAGTGTACATTGAAAAACCATTTTATCGATTCTCAGTAATAAATATTTTTTAACAAAAGACACACTGTAATATTGCTTGACCCGGTCATAAAATGAATAAAATTTATATAATAAAATAAAAAATATATATACGAAAAATTTGACTCAGTAAGAGTCGTTTTTAATCAATTGACGAATATATTCCAATTAGCCTACATACTATATCGTAACTGTTAAAATTTTCTGACATGATGTTCAATTTTTCGTACACATCTAGAGTTTACGATTATACCTATCAGCCGATTCAAAACTGTATACAAAAATGTAGGTATACATTTAATATATTACATATAATTTACTAAAATAATTATAAACAAAATTCACGATTTTTGCCTTGGCTATATAATAGTATTAATAAGAACTTAAATTTTATGAGCGTTAGTTTCTATATTTTATATTTAAAAAAAAATATATTTTACATAATAACACATTGAGATGGAAATAATCGCAACCAAACCGTTTAGAATATGAATATATATATAATTGCATAATAAATACGATTTGAGGTTATACAGAGGTTGAAAAAATATATTAAAAAAAAAGGCTCGCTGAGTTTCTCTATCCAATGCTTCTCAGGACCGAGGGTTTTCAACCGACTTCCAAAAGGAGGAGGTTATCAATTCGTCTGTATATTTTTTTTTTTATGTTTGTTACCTCATAACTTTTTACTGGGTGGACCGATTTTGATAATTTTTTTTTTGTTTGAAAGGTAGTGCTTCCCGTGGGGTCCTATTTTTTTTTATTTTTTTCCGATGATGGTATCCATATGAAAATGACATAAGTCTTAAATTTGCATTATGTATACGCGCGACAAATAGGTGAATAACTGAAAATCACGTTAACCAATTTTGATAATTCTTTTTTTATTATAAAATATATACTTCAAGGGTAATTTGGTGAAAGTTTGGTAAGGTTCTGAGCACAGGATCCATGACAAAGTAACGGAACGGAAGGGAACGGAACAATTCTGAGGAGCACGTTAGCGATACTCAGTCGAATCTTTTATTTATAGGTTATTTGGATATTTGAGTCACCTTCCGTAATGTGGTTATGTTTATGTAATTATCATAGTCGAATATTATAATCAACTAGCTACCCACCCCGGCTTCGCACGGGTGCAATACTGATACTAAATATACTACAGAATTTGTTTATTTACGACATCACATCGCAAACTTCTAAAATTATCAGTGTCTCTTTACTATATTGTCCATGTATTATATACGACAAACCTTCCCCTTGAATCACACTATCTTTTAAAAAAAACCGCATCAAAATCCGTTGCGTAGATTTAAAGATATAGGGACAGAGAAAGCGACTTTGTTTTATACTACGTAGTGATGGAACTCCTATACGGCTCGCAGTTAGGGTGCGATATGGGGCAGAATTTCTTACTATCTTTAATCAAATTTTGTGTATGTGATGTGATGTCATATGATGTGCGAAATATAATTGGTCTTTTTCAAAGTTTTTTTGCTGAGTTTGATTACAGCTCTTTCGAGGGATCCTTGTAGTTTACGCCGCGTGACGTATTAAATCCGCATTTTCGAAAGTCCATTTTTGCTTTATTCGCAAGTTTCCTTTGAAATTGTCCTCGAAGTAGTTTCTGACTCATATAAACGGAACGCTTAATCTACTCATAATAAAAAAAAATAGTTAGTCAACATCAGCTTCACTTAAAATCAAAAAATAAATAAAAATTTTAACAAAAAGAAAAACCGACTTCAAACAAAACACTATTTTAAAACAAATGAATATGCACGAAAAAGTAATAAAAATAATTGCGTATTCAACATATTTTTTAGAGTCTTCCTAAGTTAAATTTAATGAAAAATATTAGACTACTTAAAAGTCGATTAACGATTATATTATGTAGTTATAATTATTGTTATTTTTGAAGTCGGTGTCAGCCAATAAAACCCTACAGTATATCTATTAAAAAACAATACGAGAATACTAAAGTATTAAGGTAAGTATTTAGATAATTTGTAAAAAACATATTTGTTAAAACAAACATGTTTTTACAAATTACCTTTTACACAATAATATACTGGATCAATCAAGGGGCTCGTATCGCTTCTTTCTTTTGATTGTTGGGGCAAGGGCACCGTGGCTGACACCGGCTCCAAATATACCAATAACTATAACTACATGATATAATCGTTAATCGACTTTTAAGTAGTCTAATATTTTTCATTTCCTTTAACTTAGGAAGACTATTACTTTTTCGTGCATATTCATTTGTTTTAAAATAGTGTTTTGTTTGAAGTCGGTTTTTCTTTTTGTTAAAATTTTTATTTATCTTTCCGAACGTGCAAATGAAAACTAATATATTTTATTTAGACCTGATCTATATTAAATCGTCATATATTAAATTATTAGTAATTTTAGTTTTATATTATAATTTCCCCATCAAAGATTGTGACCTATTTGGTTACAGCTCGTTTCTCGTATAACCTCATTGTCAAATTCGTTCCCCCAGCTCGAACAAATGATTCGTCATTACATGTTACGATTACTATTAAAGATAAACCGTGGATCGATATTGTTGATTATATTCTTTTCGTTTCGAAATAACAATATTAACTAAGGAATGTACGAATATAAATATAGAGAAATAGTAAACCAGTAAAACAATTTCAAATACTTGGTGGTACGGCTTTGTGCAAGCCCGTCTGGGTAGGTACCACCCACTCATCAGTTATTCTACCAAATAACAGTACTCAGTATTGTTGTGTTTCGGTTTGAAGGGTGAGTGAGTCAGTTTAACTACAGGCACAAGGGATATAACATCTTAGTTCCTAAGGTTGGTGGCATATTGACGATGTAAGGAATAGTTAATATTTCTTACAGCGTCATTGTCTATGGGTGATGGTGACCACTTACATTTAGGTGGCGCATATGCTCTTCAGCCAACTCATACCATAAAAATAAATAAAAACGTCAAGTGAAAGTGAAAAACGAATATTTCCGTATCATCCGATCTATTAAAGCGGCCAAACAAATAATTTGGGTAATAAGGGTAAATTCTGTTGTATATGAACCACGTAGTATTTTGTTGTTATAGTGGTAACAGAAATAAATCATCTATGAACTTGAATTGTCTAGTTAGTCATAGATAGTCATGAGATCCGGACAGACAGGATGGAGAGTGAAGTCTTAGTAGAAGGGTTTGTTACACTATACGTACGGAACCTTAAAAAAGCTTTCAATAAAAAAGTTATCAAACAAACAAATAAAAAAAGATTCCAAAGCCATTATTGAATGTAATTTGAATGTTAGTAATATTAGAGGGTTCAATATCGTAAGGCAATTTGAAGATTACCGTTCAAACTAGCGGCGTCATCAATCAAGTGCGCCCTTCGACAAAGAGACGGCCGGCCTGTGATTAGCAGGCCCAAATTATCACATACGTTCGTATTTGAGAACATAATTTTACTAATTATCCAGAATAAATATAAGGTAATAAAATAGATTTTACGAGGTTTCTTGAGCTAGAAATTATTGAGAATGTGCCTTATTTTGCACATATATTCTACCACAGATTTATTTCAAAATCCTAATAAACTTTATTCAAGTAGGCTTTTACAAGCACGTTTGAATCGTCATTTTACAATTAAGTGAAGCTACCACCGGTTCGGAAAGTATATTCTACCGAGGAGAACCGGCAAGAAACTCATTAGTTTCTCTTTTTCAACATTTAAAAAATACAAAGTCATGTTAGTTAATACAATTATTTAAATTAAATATATCCTGCTTAGAAGTCAACAGGTATTAACTCCATGGTTTTTTATCATCTATAAAATCTTATATATTATTATAGTATGCTTTTTTCACCAATGTATTTTTTAAAAACGATTTGTATTTACGAAACGGCAAAGTTAAAAATGTCTGTGGTTTTTTTTTATAATAAATACAATTATAATACATTTATAATCGAATGCATCAATACCTTAGCGTAATACGAAGAAAATTAAAAAAAAAAGGAGAGTACGGTCGCCTGTCAGTGCCAGTGGCTTGAGTTTACTTTTTGGCGGGAAATTTTTGTGCGTCGCAAATATTATTTTTAGGTACCAGGAAATATACTATTTCTATATTTTTTATTTATTTTTTGGTTAATCTTCCGATAGCTTATAATCTCAGAAGATAGATTTATCTAAACTAAAATATTTTAGGTATTAAACTGCATATTGATAACCATGTCATTAATTATGTATTATAATTAAATGCTTAAATATATACAAATATGAACTGAAACTAGTTACTGTATAAATCTTGACCGCGTGGAATGGTGGCAAGAATGCTAACACCATTTCTCCGTTGAATCGCAATTCCGATCCTCTGGAAACGAACCAGCCCTCCTGTCATCATTGAAATTAATTATAATCATAAATAAAATTTTAACAAAAAGAAAAACCGACTTCAAACAAAACACTATTTTAAAACAAATAAAAATGCACTAAAAAATTATAAAAATAATTGCATATTTTACATACTTTTTAGATTCCTCCTAGGTAAAATGAAATGAAAAATATTAGACTACTAAAAAGTCGATTTACGATTATATAATGTAGTTATAATTATTGGTATATTTGGAGCCGGTGTCAGCTACGGTGCCCTTGCCCCAACAATCAAAAGAAAGAAGCGATACGAGCCCCTTGATTGATCCAGTATATTATTGTGTAAAAGGTAATTTGTAAAAAACATATTTATTAAAGTATTCTCGTATTGTTTTTGATAGATATACTGTAGGGTTTTATTGGCTGACACCGACTCCAAATATAACAATAATTATAACTACATTATATAATCGTAAATCGACTTTTAAGTAGTCTAATATTTTTCATTTCATTTTACCTAGGAGGAATCTAAAAAGTATGTAAAATATGCAATTATTTTTATAATTTTTTAGTGCATTTTTATTTGTTTTAAAATAGTGTTTTGTTTGAAGTCGGTTTTTCTTTTTGTTAAAATTTTATTTATTTTTTGATTTTAAGTGAAACTGAAGTTGACTAACTATTTTTTTTGAATATGGATAGATTAAGCGTGTCGTTTATATGAGTCAGAAACTACTTCGAGGACAATTTCAAAGGAAACTTGCGAATAAAGCAAAAATAGACTTTCGAAAATGCGGATTTAATACGTCATGCGGCGTAAACCACAAGGATCCCTCGAAAGAGCTGTAATCGACCTCAGCAAAAAAACTTTGAAAAAGACCAACTATATTTCGTACATCATATGACATCACATCACATACACAAAAATTCATTAAAGATGGTAAGAAATTCTGCCCCATATCGCACCCTAACTGTGAGCCGTATAGGCGTTCCATCACTACATAGTATAAAACAAAGTCGCTTTCTCTGTCCCTTTATCTTTAAATCTATGCAACGGATTTTGATGCGATTTCTTTGGAAAGATAGTGTGATTCAAGAGGAATGTTTGTGTATATAATACATGAACAATAAAGTAAAGAAACACTGATAATTTTAGAAGTTTGCGATGTGATGTCGTAAATAAACAAATTCTGTAGTATAATTAGTATCAGTATTGCACCCGTGCGAAGCCGGGGTGGGTAGCTAGTTGATTATAATATTCGACTATGATAATTACATAAACATAACCACATTACGGAAGGTGACTCAAATATCCAAATAATCTATAAATAAAAGATTCGACTGAGTATCACTAACGTGCTCCTCAGAATTGTTCCGTTCCCTTCCGTTCCGTTACTTTGTCATGGATCCTGTGCTCAGAACCTTACCAAACTTTCACCAAATTACCCTTGAAGTATATATTTTATAATAAAAAAAGAATTATCAAAATTGGTTAACGTGATTTTCAGTTATTCACCTATTTGTCGCGCATATACATAATGCAAATTTAAGACTTATGTCGTTTTCATACGGATACCATCATCGGAAAAAAATTAAAAAAAAAATGGGACCCCACGGGAAGCACTACCTTTCAAACAAAAAAAAATTATCAAAATCGGTCCACCCAGTAAAAAGTTATGAGGTAACAATCATAAAAAAAAAAAAAAAAAAAAAAATACAGACGAATTGATAACCTCCTCCTTTTTGAAGTCGGTTGAAAATGTCAATAAGGGCGTAAGCCCAACCAAATTGTAGAAATATTTTTATATTAATTCTTATTAAATTGTGACCAAATTTTATTAAAAAAAAGTATTATCAACGATTATATAAACACAGATATTTCCGTGTGTTTAGACATCAAATTTATCACGTCGAACACGATGAATCCTTTAGTAAACACACACTTAATTTGAATTAGTTTACTGTGTGTAGAGCATATTTGCTAACCAGTCGATAAATCGATAAATAAACATTCCAATACTTTTACTGAACAAATTTATGATTTTTTTAATTGTCAAAATATACTTTATATTTTAATTTTGCCCGATGAAGATTGGCAATTGATAGATTTTAATCATCGTCGTATCTATATTAATATTCTAAATGTTAAAGTAACTCTGTCTGTCTGACTATTACTCTTTTAGAAACACACCGCTGAACCGATTTGATAAAATTTAGTATAAAGCAAAATTGATCTCCAAGATGGGACATAGGCTACTTTTTTGCCTAACACTTGACAACCACCATACAACGCAAAAAAAGAAGAAAAGTTGCGGGCGACTACTAGTTTCTGATACTAATAAAAATATCAGTACACTAACCATCTTCATAAATTTACAAACTCAAACTCAAATAACTTTATTCAATATAGAAGTATTACACTTTCTTATTGATGGTCAATTGAAATAGTACCACCGGTTCGGAAAAGAAAATACCCTGACCTGAGAAGAACCGGCGAAAGAAACTCAGCGGGTTTTTGTGTCTCATATATTATATAAACAATTTAATATGAAATGAAATAGCCAGGAGGCGATCGTTTCATTCCCAAGGTGTGCTATCGATCATAAACTCATTAATTACATAACCTTTTGCACATAAGCGTTCCTTAATATATTTTTAAATTAGGCAACAGAGGCATTTCTAACCAAATACAAAACTACTCAAGCTATAATAAGCCAAGAAATTACATCCAAGCAAAGATTTAAAGTAAACTATATACCACAAGACGTCCGACCGCGATAGTGCGAAGGGAAGTTTATGCTATGCAAACTTGACGCGCTACTTCTTCAGTTTGTGTAATTGTGTTTAACTAATATGACTTTGTATTTTTATATGCTGAAATTTCTGAGTTTCTTGCCGGTTCTTATCGGTGAAATACATTCCGAACTGGTGGTAGCTTCAATCGTAAAAGCCTACTGGAATAAAATAAGTAAGTTTATATCTGTAAAAATTCTTGTAGTGTAGTCAATTGATATATTCGAGGTGTTACCTACCTACTATTGATACCTAATTAATTTTTTTTCTCAATATCCTGTAATTTATTTTTAAAATACTTTTATGATATTTGAGTATGGGTGACGTCATCGTTTTAAAAATGACGGTTTTTATACTATGTAATTAATATGCGGTATGTGATCTAATAGTAGTAACAGCCTGTAAATTTCCCACTGCTGGGATAAGGCCTCCTCTTCCATTAAGGAGAGGGTTTGGAACATATTCCACCAGGCTGTTCCAATGCGAGTTGGTGGAATGCACATGTGGCAGAATTTCGATGATATTAGACATATGCAGGTTTCCTCACGATGTTTTCCTTCAACTGAGCCACGAGATAAATTATAAACACAAATTAAGCACATATATATAGTGGCGCTTGCCTGGGTTTTGAACCTGCAATCATTGGATAAGATGCACGAGTTCTAACCACTGGGCCATCTCCGTTTGAGTGTGCTCTAATATGTGCTGCTGTGATTTGATATGTAGTGGCGACAGAAAGTCCTGAGCCATTTATTCTTTATACATTTTTATTATTTTGTTTGTTTTTTTTTGTATTTTATATAAATAAAAATTACATTACATTTAATTTTCAAAGGTTATTATTAGTTCCAAAGAAATTCGGCACAATATTTATTTTATTCCAACAGTTCTTATTTAAGACAATACATTTCATTTGATTAAATAGTAATATAATTTCGGACTTCATGTTTTATTGTGAACATCAGAAAATTAATAAGATATTGAAGAGTTGTTCGAAATAAGAAAATGCTTATCAAATGAAATAATATTTGTGTTTTTTATTTGTATTTAATTTTGTTTCTTAGATGATGAAAATAGAATATAGGAGTAGGTACTCCAAGCCATTGCTCCGTGAAATTAAGTGTCTTTGAGAAAGAAACACGATGGAGTAGTCCCTTGAGATTTTTATTTTGTAGCACTTTTAAGGGTATCCACTTTCAATACTTCGTTTTATTATTTTATAAAATCGATCGATGATTTAATAATGCGAGAAAAAAACAGTTTAAAAAAATATGCATTATGTAAATATTGAAATATGTTTTGTACAGTTAAATTTATATACTCTTGGTAGGTGAGTGATGACAAATGGAATACTACTGACAATTTTATAACTAAAAAGAAATTGTTATTAAATATCCCACTGCTTGGAGAAGTCCTTTGAGGAGATGGTTGCGAGCTTCCCATCTCGTTAATCCAGTGCAGATTAGTGGATACACGTGTGGCAGAATTGATTTATATTGACACATGCGAGTCCTCACAATGTTTGTATTATGGCTTAGCACGAGATGAGATCAGTACCACAAATTAAGTAGACGAAAATTCAATAGTGCTCATCTGGGTTATAACCCCCAATCATCTATTAAGTTGGATGTGTTCTAACCATTCTACCATCTTAGCTCGAGCTGTTCAATCGGAAAACCTAATTTAATTGGCTAATCCCAGCGCCTAAACCCAGGACCTTGAGATATATGCATTATGAGCCAACAGCTACGAGGCAGTGAAATCATTTAGGTACATATAAGCTTGCAGATATTCACACATCCTTAAACTAACGGAGTGAATACATTAGCAAATCTATCAAATGCATGGCAATATTCCAAGATCGTTATAGATGGCCGATATTCTATCAAGCGGTGGAATGCTTTATCATAGGGAGAGTAAATGTGAGAGGTCATGTGAATTTTGAACGTCAGGGATGTAACAGTACCACAGCACATGTTATACTCGTAATATTTCTAAATAATGTATTTCTATAAGCTTGTATTTATTTCGTAATGCTTATTAATTCTTTCACTTCATCATCAGCTGCCCATATTCTTCCACTGCTGGTCACTGGCCTCTCCTAATGCACGCCACTGTAATCTTTCTTCGGCTACACGCATCCAGCTCCTGCCAGCCGTCTTACACAAATCGACACTTCACCATGCCGCAGTCGCAGCCGCAGTCTCCACTCTAGAACACGTTTTCCCAAACGTCAAAATGTTTAGCCATGGTCAAATCGTGGAAGCCCAATTGTATCTAATATTTTTCTATGGCACTGTTATATAACATGTAAAATCAGGATTGGCTTCAGGTGATGGTACCTCAACGGTCAATGAAAATAAGAATTTTGAAATTTGAAGATTGCTCAGTCATTTTTGTAGTTGAAATATTTAAATAAACAAACTTGCTCTGGGTAGGTTATCGTTCATGACGTCTTATATTAAGTATATCTTCAAGGTGAGAAACATCTAATAAGTACCAACACAAAGCAAGTTTGTACAAAATCTTTGAAAGCCTGAAGCATCTGTTAAGTATACTTAACGTCTACGCGATTGCGATGATAAGTTTGCTTTAAAGAATATTATTTTCATTGCGACAGAGTACTTAGAAAGTTATATCTTGAATAATTATTTATTATTATCACAGTTTTAACAATAAGTAACAAAGAACATCTTTATAAATGAGTCTCAATAATAATATTTATTTTTAGATTTTCTTGATTGTTTTGGCAAATTGAGATTTGCTTCTACAGAAGTTATTATGAAATAATTATGTTACTTAGTTACTATGACCCTGGCATTAATTTCAAAGAAATCTTGTTATTTTTCTGTAACACGCGTTGGTGATAAGCAAATAAGCCGCATAATGATACTCTATTTAAACATTGACTGCAATAAATTTTAACTATCTTTTACATATTCAATGCACCATCAACCTTGAAAACCAATCTTTAATATCTCCTATTACTTATATTTTATAATGTTAAATAAGTGAGTGGTACCTACCTCAACAGGTTTGCGTAAGCCCTACCAAAAAGTAAAAATCAAAATCAAAATAAACTTTATTCAAGTAGACTTTTACGAACACTTCTGAATCGTCATTTTACAATTAAGTGAAGCTACCACCGGTTCGGAAAGTAGACTCTACCTAAAAAATAACCGGCAAGAAACTCAGTAGTTACTCTTTTTCAATATCTTCTTGGTTCTATGTTTAAAGTCATATTTTCATTGAACGACATATCAAAAACAATAACATAGAAACATGTAAGAAGAGATTTACAAAGGCGGTCTTGTTTCAGAGAAAACTATCTATATCAAACAACCTTTGGGCAGAGAACTCGACGTGGCTGTAAATGTGTCAGCGCTGAGCTGAAGCGCTTTTTCCTTTGAAAGAGGAAGTAAGAGATAATTCGACCACACTGCTATAATGAGGGTTATTATAAACCCATTTCCAAGTTTCCTGACGATGTTCCTTAACTGTACACGCGATAAAATTTTAAACATTTAATATTAAGGATTTCGAACGGACTTTTTTTTGTCCGTTCGAAATCCGAACGGACTTTTTTTTGTAACATTCACGTCTTGTAACCACTTTGCCATCTCCCAGAACCCAATCACGACTTAACATCATTTCTAAGAAAATTTCTCACAAATATTTTTATTTAAATATATAAAGAAAATATATAAAATATGAGACCTCTTTAATGGGATGTTATTCATGTATTTTATTTCAGTTTAGTGTAATGTCTTTTAAGACCCTTTTTTATTATATTAATACTAATAAAATATTTTTTTCCACAGATCATGTGTCCTTTACATTGACATCATTACGAAGTAATATATCGAGCACTGTAACTTGATAAAATTAAATATATATACAAGAAGAACTAACAAGACAATCAATAAATGCTCTTTTATTTTACAATATAAACCTTAATTGTTATCAAACATTCTTCAACTAAGTCAGTGTTATAAAATCATAAAAAAACCTTAAGTGAATTTGAAAAAAAAAAGTAATACTAAGAATTTCTCGGATTATAATTAACTGTTATTTGACTAGCCCGACTACAGAGCTCTCGTTAAGGGTCCCGAACTAAACGAATATTGTATTAACAGGAAATCAAAGTAACCTTAGCTCCTAACAATACTTAATTGAAGAAAGTTTTTTTGAACGTATAGAGAGTACAGTATTAAATTAGATTACAGGTTTCTGGGTGAATTTCAAAATCAAATACATAGTTATTTTGTTACACTGGATTTTCTATTTTAATCAATTTATAATATACACTTGTAAATAAAAATGGAAAAAATAAAATGCCGTATGTTTTTATTGTTGTAGCCTAAGATACTGCTTATTACATCAGCTTAATGCCAGTAAAAAACCTGTCAAAATCGGTCAGGCCGTTCCAGAGAGGTAGCAGACAGACAAAAAAAAATGAAAAACATGTTATTTTCGTATATGTACCGTTTATAAACAATATTATAATAATTTGAATACATTGATTTTACTCCAATTGTAATATATGTTTAAACAATATTTAAATTAAGCACGAATAATTTTAAGTATCATTCAGTATCCGCCCTTATAGTCTGATGTTTCAAACATTAGCTGTTTTACAAGACAATTAATGGCAAATTATAGTATATGTTGTTTGTTCTGTTTATATATTACAATGCTACAACTTATTGCAAGATATCTAATCATTATAGCAAAAAATGAATTAACGTAACATATCGTTCGTTATCATTTAAATTTTTATAAAATTATATCTAGATTCATAAAACGCGCAATGTACCATCACCGGTCAAAAATCTGCTCTCTGAAACTTTCAAACTTAAACTCACGGTTAAACCGTGAAAAAAATAATGGTAATAAACTATTTCCATAACTTCAACACAGTTTTCGTTTTTTTAATGGTAGCTGTATTCATATATAATATGTTCCAAACCTTCTCCTCAAAGGGAAAGGAGGCCTTAACCCAGCAGTGCGAAATTTACAGGCTGATGTTATTGTTGTATTTTTCTGACGCAAGAATAAAATGTTAGAAAAGTCCGCACTTATATATAACCTCGCAACTAAATCAAAGCGACTAAAGACTGTTCTCACACGTGTCCCACAAACTGTAACACCGGCAAGAACCTAAAATCTCAAAGATCCATCAAACATTTAACAATTCAGCGAAGTTACAAGCGAACTGAGGTGCAAAGGTAAAATTAATATGAGAAGACGAACTCACTAAATCCTCTTACGTTAAAATTTTGATAATGTTCACCGAAACTCTAACGATATGATAATCCTTAAGTATATAGCGATTTGGAATGTACACGAACTAAGTAATTGAAGTGTTATTTGGTATGCATGAAGTTGGAATTAGCAGCTAACATAGAACGATGTTAGTGCTTTGTTAATTTTCGTTGGCATTTAAACAGCTGGCTAATTATCTATTTTATACTAGCAACACTGCTTCCTGTCTTTGTTTTTAATAAATAGTTATGTTTTTGGTTTATCTTTTTTTAAATAATGTTGGTGTGTTGGTCAAATAGTTCACCTTCGCTTGGGTCGCTTCTAACGGACACTGTAACTGACCTTTTTTTAATTAATTGTGGGTATAAAATTTGTAAAAACTAAATGTTTTGTGTTCAAGCATATACTTAAACTAGTAGTCACTCGCGGTTTTTCTCGCGCTTAAGGGTGTCATGTGTCAGGCAAAAAAGTAGCATATGTCCTTTATTGGAGTTTGAGTTTACTTCATACCAAATTTCATCAAATTCGGTTCAGCGGTTTGATCGTTAAAGAGCGACAGACAGACAGAGTTACTTTCATATTTATAATATTAATATAGATTGAAGCATTTACAAAACAAACACTGACGTTCGACGATTGCGAATATTAATAAATTATATAAAATTGTCGAAATGGCCCAGTGGTTAGAACGCGTGCATCTAAACCGATGATTGCGGGTACAAACCCAGGCAAGCACCGCTGATTCATGTGCTTAATTTGTCTTTATAATTCATCTCGTGCTCAGCGGTGAAGGAAAACATCGTGAGGAAACCTGCATGTGGGAAATTTCATAGAAATTCTGCCACATGTGTATTCCACCAACCCGCATTGGAGCAGCGTTGTGGAATATGTTCCAAACCTTCTCCTCAAAGAGAGAGGAGGCTTTTAGCACTGCAGTAGGAATTTACAGACTGTTGTTGTTGTTGTATATAAAATTATAACGACCATTACGACACGAATCATCTCCTCAGTAAAGCGCATGCTATTTCAGTTAACAGTAAGTTGTGTGCCTGTAGCAACCCTTAAAACTGGAGTCCAACAATACTTAGCATCATCGTTTTGCGATAGAATATCTGATGATTGGTTGGTATCTATCCAAGTTATCTAAAAGTGATACCACCCAGTTATCTTGTATATCTTATCTTGCAGCAGCAGAAAGAAAAGTGAATAGTATAAAAACCTTTTCCATGACAAACATTTATATTTTTTTAAAGTCATAACTCATAAAAATTTGGTATTATTACGAATATATGAAATCACTACTAATTTAATAATCACTTAGTATGTGAACTTAGGACCTGTGGACACGCAGCCGTTAACAAAACGAACGAATCAGTCAATACTAATAAATTTGAAAGCGTACTCGTGTAAATTCGCATCAAAATTTCCTATTCTAAAATACATTTACGTATATCAGAAATGTTTTTATTATACTGCAATCCAATTGACGTATAGAAAATGTATTTACGCTTAAAACATCCCATTCATTTCAGCATATAGGATTTAACCGACCGTATTTCATCTGTCATGAGGTAAAACATCGCGAATGGCTGTATATTCTCTCAAGGTCACGGAAAATACGGGCTAAAATAATCACGTATATATAATGCCGGAATGTAATATCACGTGGGGCTCGTAACAAGTTTTATCCCTCTATGAGCTTTAGTTCATTATATCTCATAGAGTTTTATAAATGTAGCACGCCTGGTTTTAGAGACCCATAGTTTTGAGTTAAGCTTGCATAATAAAAGCAGAAGAGACTGTATACTAGGATCATTAAACCAGAAATAGTGTATATTAAATGATAAAATTTTAAGATGAATTCATCAAAATCCAGATACTTTCTGGGTTGCAGCGTCATTTTTCGACATAAATAAAATATAAACCAACAGCGTGGAACGTAAATTCGGGGTAAGAGCACGCGAATCTAGACCGAATTGCAGTTTCCATATGCTCATATTCGTAATTCAGTTCAGCAGTGAAATAAAACATCGTAAGGGAAAGCTAGGGTCGGTTCAAATCCTGACACATATGTAGGTGAAATGAACTTTCTTCTTAAGATAACTGAAAAGAGAAAAGACTGGCACGGTATTGGAAAATTCCTTGGCTCTTATTTTACTACTAAGTTTTTTAATCTACATATGTCATACTGTAAACAGACCCGTTTTAAGTACAACCAGTTCTTAGGTGTAAGAAGTATCCTTTTGATACAGCCCGAAAAACGGACCTGATTGTATAGGGAATACGTCTTATTTATTAATGTTTCTAATTTTTTTTATTATTTTATTACTATGCAAATTTATTACTAAGTATCTGTATTATAGAGACGTCGCACCAAGCACACTATATATTATACGGCAGAACTATTTTATAAACAGAAACTCGACACAAAATATGAGTAAAAATGTCTAAAATTTATGAGATAAAAGTATCAAAGCAAAATGGCGTATTACAGTAAGTCAGTTGTCAACATTTCACGATTCTGTAATAAGTGAATACTTAATCGCACCGCTGCGTGAAATTCTTTTAGTGAATTTGTATATACAAATATTCTAGAGCTATCACTCAAATACATGAGAGTAAAAGGGAATACCTATATGTGTTTCGTTTTCTATTTTTTATTATAACAATAATTTATATAGTTGGCAACCAAACATTTTAAACGGTAAACAGAATCGGCGATGAACCTCTTTGCGTTGCTTTTTAGATTTTTTTTTAAATGTTTATCAAACACGACTTTATCTAACGGTGTGTTTGACAGCTCACGCGGTTTGGAAACCCAAGGTACTGGATACAAGCCTTAAGTTTTTTGAAGAAAATCCTAAAATTAATACTCAACAGCAGCCTGTAAATTCCCACTGCTGGGCTATAGGCCTCCTCTCCCTTTGAGGAGGAGGTTTGGAACATATTACACCACGCTATTCTAATGCGGGTTGGTGGAATGTACATGTGGCAGAATTTCTATGAAATTTGTCACATGCAGGTTTCCTCACGATGTTTTCCTTCATCGCTGAGCACGAGATGAATTATGAAGACAAATTAAGCACATGAAACAGCGGTTGCCTTGCCTGGGTTTGAACCCGCAATCATCGGTTAAGATGCACGCGTTCTAACCACTGGGCCATCGTGACTCTACGCAATAAACTAAACGAAATTACTAAATTAATACACATGGTTGATTAATTAACACGTTCGTTAGTTTTGAAAAATTTCGTACCATCAGTACTATTTTTGAATCTCGAACGAGTTCAATAATATTTTTATCATTTTTGCGTGTTGTTGCATTTACATTTCGGTACAGACTGCTTACTGATCACCTTCACATATGAAGTCCGCCTTTAACACAAACACTCGTTAACTAATTTGATCAATAATAATTTCTAAATAAAACAGAAATCAGGTCATAAAGAGAAGTTCGAACAAGTATATATAGAACACTCAAACTAATGACTCGTTATTATGTTAATACGACAAAAGTGCTTTAATTAGGTATTAATTATTGTTAAGGCACTGTACTACCGGGACTACTTTGTTTTATAATCTGAGACGTTACACTTGTTTATATATGCATAAGTAAATGTCTGTTTATCTGATACGCTTTTGTGACTCTGAAAACATTTTGAAGAAATTTATAACGAAGCACGCTTGAACCCAAGGACATATGCTTTTCACCCATTCAGGGTTTAATATCGTCAACAATCAACAACAACAGCCTGTAAATTTTCCCCCTCAGCAGTGAGAAATTTACAGGTTAAGGCATCTCCCTCTGAGGATAAGAAGGTTCGAAACATATTCCACCACGTGTGGTAGAAATTTCTATGAAACAAAGCACCACTATATATATGTACTTAATTTATATATATAATTCACCTCATGCTCGGCGGTGAAGGAAAACATCGTGAGGAAACCTGCATGTGTCTAATTTCTTCGAAATTCTACCACATATACATTCCACCAACCCGCATTGGAACAGCGTGGTGGAATATGTTCCAAACCCCCTCCTTAATGGGAGAGGAGGCCTTAGCCCAGCAGTGGGAAATTTACGGGCTGTTACTTTACTTTACTTTAAGCGCAAGAATAAATAATCAATGGTGCCTGGGGTTAAACCCGAAATCATCGGTTAAGATGCATGCGTTCTAACCACTGGACCATCTCGGCTCATGTTTCATCGTGACTGAATACAAGTCGTGCTTAATAAAAAATTTAAGCAAATTTGAAAGTCAAATTAAAATTTCTTTTACTTTTTAAACTAACAAACAAACACAGTTTAATTAAACGCAAACAAAACAGCTAGCGACGAATTATCTTCGTCCTAAATATCATACCGGTCTACGGCTTAGCCAGGTGCCTAAAAGGTTTCGTAATAGGCCGACAGTCCGTTAGCAGTGTATGTAGCTCATGAATAAATAAAATCATGTGGCCAACGGGGCATCAGTGTTTGCTGTAAGGCCCTAATCGATAACTCAATGGCAGACCAGCCAGTCCATCAAATATCGGAATGAGAAAACTGTAATCAATTTTAATATTTAAATCTTCAATTATATTTATGTATCTAGACATGTGTCAAAGCGAAAAGTAACAGCGTGTAAGTGAGAACGTGACATTGGCTAAATAATCTGTACCTTCTTTGCAAAAAAAAAAAAAACACGCACACCAGTGAAGTAGTATGACGTTTTGCGAATGTCAAGTGTGTAGCTGTTACGCACACTAAGATAATAAGTTGGCTCAACAACAACAACAACAACAGCCTGTAAATTCCCACTGCTGGGCTAAAGGCCACCTTTTGAGGAGAAGGTTTGGAACATATTACACAACGCTGCTCCAATGCAGGTTGGTGGAATACACATGTGGCAGGTTTCCTCCCGATGTTTTCCTTCACCGCTGAGCACGAGATGAATTATAAAGACAAATTAAGCACATGAATCAGCGGTGCTTGCCTGGGTTTGAACCCACAATCATCGGTTAAGATGCACGCGTTCTAACCACTGGGCCATATCGACTCGTATATAATCTAAGATTTTTGCCAGTCTCTTGTTCTTTGAAGTTCAATTGTGTTTCATATAAAAAATCCAACAAAGACAAATTCAGTGGTTTGTCAGTGAAAATCGACAGACAGCTGGACTTACTTTAGATTACACGATATTTTTATTTACTTTTTATGGTTCAAATTGTCTTGCGTATATTTATTAGATAATGACATTTCATTCTTACCATTAATCAACAGTTGTGTATTTGTTTGTTAGTTAATAATTCTATAGACACATTGGTTGAAATTTGACTGTAAATGAAATCGGTGGTAGAGCTTTGTGCAAGGCCGTCTGGGTAGGTACCACCAACTCATCAGTTATTCTACCGCCAAACAACAGTACTCAGTATTGTTGTGTTCCGGTTTCAAGGGTGAGTGAGCCAGTGTAACTACAGGCACAAGGGACATAATATCTTAGTTCCCAAGGTTGGTGGCGCATTGACGATTTAAGGAATATTTAATATTTCTTACAGCGTCATTGTCTATGGGTAATGGTGACCACTTACCATCAGGTGACCCATATGCACGTCTGTCAACCTATATCATAAAAAAATTGAAAATATGAGGAAATCATATATTACTTGATATGTGAAAAATATATCAGTCAACTTGCTGAACTGTTTTTCCATTGTCTATCTTTAGATAGATTAAAATAATAATAAGTATAAATTTAGTAACATAATATTTAGTATACAATAATACAAAGACAAAAGTGAAATGGATTATAGAGCACTAGCGACACGCCCACACTTCGCTTGGGTGCAAAGCTGATACTAAATGTACTATAGACTTTGTTTATTTACGACATAACATTAGAAACATCTAAAATTATCAGTGTTTCTTTACTATACTGTCCATTTATAAACAAAAAACCCTCGAATCACTCTATCTATTAAAAAAACCGCATCAAAATCCGTTGCGTAGTTTAAAAGATTTAGCCATAAATTGGGACATAGGAACAGAGAAAGCGACTTTGTTTTATACTATGTAGTGATATACGCGTTACTATATTGACAATGTTTGTCATTAAGCGTATTCAAGTTGGTTAGACGAGTTCAGATACAGCTACAGATGTATAAACACCTACAGACCTGCTTAATCTGGGCACAAAACTTCTGCCGAAATTTGCTCAACAGACACCCAGAAACGCCCAGTGTTTAAACCAAAGGTATCGAATTAAGCCAATAGATCAAAATAACAACGGCTATAACTAAAACACAATTTGAAATATAAATTTTAATAAATATTAGTTACGTTTTTTTTTTATTTTTTGTTTGAACAAAGGGTCAAATCATCCCACCGTGTGACATAACTTTTAATACAAAAACAATTTAGCCTAATATATTCCTTTCGAAACAATCCCATAATCTCGTTCAGCGGTACGGAGTGTACAAATAAACAATATCTAAAAGGCAAAAAGTATAACGAAGCTAAACCAACAAATCATTCACATTTACATATGGAAAATACGCAATTACTTTACCTGTATTTGAAGCGATGTATTTTCATAGGATTGCTGAAAAACAATCGGCATTCCTTTTATGAAAAGCTTTCAATTTTGTTCTAAAATTAAAACGCGATTGGTCATCTACGTATTGTATTTTCAACGGATTTTTAAATGACCAATCGTAATTGAAACGAAATTTGTATAGAGGTAATGTTTGTCAGAAGGCAATCTATTCGTTAGTTCTATTTTTGAATGCTGTATTTTAAATCAACGCGTATTTAAAGATGGAATGTTATTGAATCTTGAAATCGAACTTTATGTGATTTCTAAACAGGTTATGTTTTATTCATTTTTTAATTTCGAATATTATCTTCTTTTTTAAATTTCATTGAAAAGAGTTCTTTATACATTATTATTATTAATAAATTATATATAAAGACATCAACCAACGGAAATTATAATAACTTTTACAAATAATTGTTTTATTTCAGTACTAATGTATAATTTAAATTTTAAGATTTGTTAAAACCTTTAAATTAATCTATTTTTTTTAAATACGTAAGCAACTTAATATATATAATAGTAATAAATTTAACGCTTCACTTGAAAATCGCTGCATCAATGTCGAAGATTTAAGCTTTTTTCTGTGACTGTTGAGTGTAATATATAATTTGTAGTTTTTCTTTTAGTTCTATATTTTTTTTTGTAGTATAAGAGAACATTTTAAGAAAATATGTCTCAATAACGTGACAACCTATTTCATATATTAAAACTTCTCTATATTTTTAGAGACTTAAGTAAAATTAAATTTATTTTCATCAACCGATTTCGATGAGAATACTGCACAAGCACCAATTTGAGATGGTTTTTTATTAGATACCTATATATGTAAAATCATTAAAAAACCACTATTGATATAATTTCAAATTTCAGTAAATCCTTGTTTTTATTCGTTTGCAAATAGGTATTGTACAAAATAGCTATTTCAGTGTTAACAGCTAGCTAAGTTGACCACTTCCCACAGATCACGTATTATATGAGGTCCCATTTGTAAGCGATATATCTCAAGTACCGGCACATCATTTAACTAAGGAAGTTTGCTAGCCATATATCAAGACCGTCATTAAAAAAATAGTTCAAGTGAATGTTCAAGTACTTTAAGTGTATATATTTTTATTTAATTAACAAATTAATTACAACTAAAACATCACCGAACGTCCAAACAAAATTCATATACATAATATATAATGTAAAATACACATAGCGTATAATTAAATATTATGTATAAATTACTAAAATATATTGCATTTGAATGAGATAAAACAAAAGTTGAAATGACAATAAAAGATGAATTATAACTAAAAAGTATTTAAACCTCCTTTCGCAATTTACGACAAAAATTGTTTTATTAATTTATTCAAATAAATAAGTACTTTTCATTGATAATTTAAAACATCTTTATACAACACCAAAAGCTGTAGTGGTAATTTGTAGTTAGTTATGTGAGTTTATAACGGTACATTCAATGATAGAATTATTAAGCAAGATTGAACTCCAAAAAAGGATGTAGACTTAGACATATTAACCAAAAATCTGACAAAAAAACTCACTCACTCTTTATATATAGTAACACTTTATGTCTCATATCTAACAACGCCTAAAACGCAAGACAATAGTAATATATAAGATCGCGTGTTTACCCTATTTCAATCTAAGAAGTAAACGTAAACAAAATTTCGATTTACATATTCCATATTATTTGCTAATAGCTTCGCTATATAACTACAAACAGTTATTGATTATTATAAATGTATAATAATACAACACCTTGAAAGCTTATATCAACTTTATACTTCCAAAATTGCTATAACATTTTGTTTGTAATATTAATATTTTTCGGGAATTCATAAAACAATAACAATTATTCAAGATAAGCATTTGTTTATACAATAATTATTAACATGAAGTCCTTAAATACATACAAAAATGAATTAGATTTTTTTTATGGTAGGTATAGGTTGGCGGACGAGCATATGGGCCACCTGATGGTAAGTGGTCACCATCGCTCATAGACAATGACGCTGTAAGGAATATTAATTATTCCTTACATCGTCAATGTGCCACCAACCTTGGAAACTAAGATGTTATGTCCCTTGTGCCTGTAGTTACACTGGCTCACTCACCCTTCAGACCGGAACACAACAATACTGAGTACTGTTATTTGGCGGTAGAATAACTGATGAGTGGGTGGTACCTATCCAGACGGGCTTGCACAAAGCCTGCACCATATCCACGATGAATTACAACTCTCATCCTCTGGGCAAAAGCGAACCAGTCATGTCACCAATGGAGACAATAAGGCGTACACTTTTAATGAAACATTTTGTTCTGATAGATGAGACGTGATGGGACCTGAGATGACACAGTGGTTAAAACGCGTGCATCTTAACTGATGTTTTCAGGTTCAAACCCAGGCAAGCACCACTATATATATGTGCTTCATTTGTGGTCATAACTCATCTCGTGCTCCTCAGTGAACGAAAACATCGTTAGGAAACATGCATGTGTCTAATTTCATCGAAATTCTTCCACGTGTGCATTCCAGCAACCCGCATTAGAACAGCGTGGTGGAATAAATGTTGCAAATCCTCTCCTTAATGAGAGAGGAAGTCTTAGTCCAGCAGTGGGAAATTTAGAGGCTCAGGTTACTTTACAAGGGGCTAATTGTAAAATTTGACGGGAAAATGCTGCTTGCATTCTTGCAACCAATCCACGTGGTCAGATATTGACCAGTGACTTCCAGGAAATTCATCGAAACTTTTTGCTTTTTTATCCTTGTAGTTGGGATGGACAGTTGTAATATACGTCTCTGTCACATTTCTCTTAACGTGAGCTGACACGTAAACGTTTTTGTTTAGCTAATCTTGTATACAAACATTCCCTCCATCCGAGCTGTATCTCAAAGTAATCTTGCAATGCAACTCTCTCGGGAAATTTATCTCGCAACGCAAGGTCGACTGAGGCAAATGGAAAAATACGAGTGGTAAATATATGCTCTGAAAACAATTATACGACTTCAATGACGTAAACTTTTACAATTAGTTCGAAGACATATTAAAAAGAAAAAATAAAAGATTAATCGAATATAAAAAAAAAACAATTATTTTTAGTGTCACATCTCAAAGCTAAACAAAAATAAATAAAATTTTAACAAAAAGAAAAATCGACTTCAAACAAAACACTATTTTAAAATAAATAAAAATGCACTAAAAAGTAATAAAAATAATTGCATATTTAACATATTTTTGAGAGTCCTCCTAGGTAAAATGAAATGAAAAATAATAGACTACTTAAAAGTCGATTTACGATTATATAATGTAGTTATAATTATTGCTATATTTGGAGCCGGTGTCAGCCGGGAAGCACTACCTTTGAAACAAAAAAAAATTATCAAAATCGCTCCACCCAGTAAAAGTTATGAGGTAATAAACATAAAAAAAAAGAATACAGACGAATTGATAACCTCCTTCTTTTTGAAGTCGGTTGAAAAGCAGTTCTGTGTCGTTTTCTTTATATTTCTTTTTTTGGAATATTATTATTTATCATTAAACAATACTAAGCAACGTGCTACTAACATACTTGCCACCATTCGACGCGGCCAAGATTAATACAGTAACTATTTCTAATTCACATTTGTATATATTTAAGAACATTTCAGAATTACTGAATGGATTTTAATGAAACTTTAAAATAATATGGATTATTTATAGTATATATAGGTGTTTCTTTTATAGAAATATCGAACGAATTGTAATTAAATAACTGTTAAGTAAGTCCTATAAATTCTGTCACCTACGGGCAGTCTCTTATATTTATTTCTAAGATTAATCTGTATTCATAATGTTATTATAACGATGTGAAATTTGTTCGTTTGTAATCTCCTGAACAAATGATCCAGATCCAGTGTTATAAATTACACTGACACGCTACAACACGTGTGAAGTCGGCGCGGTTCGCTAGTATTTTATATAAACATATTGCTGTATTGAAAAAGTCTTAGACTTTATATTAATATCATGACAAAAATATGTTTTAATATTTTTAAACGCATTACAGTTCGTACCAGGTACATATAATACATAAACCGATTATTCCATTAGTAATTTCCGCCAAAAAATAAAATACTAGGTAAACTTTCAGCTTTACTTTGAATTTATAAAACAAAAACATTCAAAACCCATTTTACCCCCTTGGACATTCGCTTTAATTGTCTTCACGTTTTTTCACGTTCGATTGTAGGTATACAGAGAGATTTCGTGATTAATCAGTGAGTGATACTTCGCTGTTATATATGTATATAGATTATACATGTATCTACATCTAAGCCCATGGGTATCGTTAGCCGAATTTTACTAAGCTCATCCATCAATCAATCTTGTAAGCGCCAACCACTAGTACTGGCAAGAAATTATTTCACCAGAAAAAACATTCGCTACAAAGGTTAAGTGTCAGCTACGAGTCGGCATGACTGAAAGTCTGACAGATTACTATCTATATATATAATAAAAATGGAGTGTATGTTTGTTATATTAAAATAGCCACTACTAAATTTTACTAAATGCGTAGGTAATGAAAAGATTAAAGTTTCTAATGTGATGTCATATAAAAAACAAGCCTCAACTCTTCTCTACTATATTTAGTATCAGTATTACACCCGTGCGAATTCAGGTCGAGTCGATAATGTAAAAATATATGCATAATCACTTTTGAAACGTAATATTAGATTAAATTGAATGTATTTTTATTTAGTACTATTTTTATTAAATGGAATACACGTGGTCAGTTATATGAAACTAGGTGCTGTCTGTGACTTCGGACGCGTTTTTGGTTTCTTATCCGACTCGGCATAATACTTTATTTGGAGTTCAATCTTGCTTCATAGCAAATATTATCAAAATCGATTAAGTGTGGTCATGAAAGAACAACGTTAAATTAACCTTTTCCCTGGCCCGTGTCATAATATGAATAATGTCTATTAAAATATATGTATATACTGCATATAGTCCAACGTCTAAATAAAAAGACTTTTAAGGGCAGTTCCTCAGAGGCTCTCTTCTTCAATGTGTGATTCAGTTTTGAGCATTCGCTTGCAGTAGAGTCAGTTGTAATAACAATGGAAAAATCGATATAATGATCGGTTCTTTTCTGACTGATGTAATGTTCGAATCTCAACTGTTACAATAGAGGCGAATCCTTCCGCTAAGGGGCTGCTATAAGTCTTCGTATTTGGTCGTAAAATTGATTGACTTCGATCAGTTAGAAGAACCTCCCTTCTTGACTTTGTTAAAACGTGTTCAATTATTTTAAATAAATCGAATAAAATAAAAACAATCTTATAGCAGACAAAATTTTAAGCGTCATTAAATCCATCTATATTTCTATATTATAAAATTACATATGTGAAAGTAAGTCTGTCTGTATGTCGCTCTTTCACTACCAAACTACTGAATCGAATTTGTTAAAATTTTATAGGAAGCAAACTTGAACTCTATGAAAGGACATAGGCTATTTGTTTCGACTTAACGTGACGATCAACACCCTAATACGTGGGAGAAATCATGGGCGACTAATAATATCGTATAAATCACTATCTGAAGGCCATACTTTTACATAAACAGATAATATAGTTATAAGGTGTTTCGTTTGATGGGTAATAGGTAAGCATAATAAAATCATTTTGACACAACTCACCAATTTTAGCGTGCGTGACCTTGAATGCCATGACACAGACGAGTGTCAGAAGCAAGCTAACGATCTTCATCGTGACACTCGCTTACGTCATTTTCACTGGATATCTGGAAAAATAAAATTAACGTCAGTCATATTGAAGGTTTCGCGGTTACATATTTAAATATTATTAACGATAACACTGACGAGTTTTAGGATTGAAAATAAACAATAAAATTTAACTAATATGACTCCAACGACTGTTTCAAAACAAATTTATATATACTAAAAAGTAAAAAAAATCATCGCGTATTTTTATAAGAAATAATAATTCGTATCAAAATACGCAATGAATGAATGAATGAATTAAACTTACTTCCGCTACTCATTAATATGTAGATGCATATATATACGATCTACAATGATCAAAATAATTTTCGAGTTCTCCTAAGTAAAGTGAAATGAAAAATATTTATTAAGTACTCTACTTAAAAGCCGATTTATGGCTGATTTACCAATGTACAATAGTTGATAAAAAAATTCTATCAAAATCTGTTCACGCGATCAAAAAACGATGATTCAAAAGTGCTTGAAAAGCCTACTTAAATAAAGTATATTTTGATTTAGATTTTTTGAAAAAGTTATAAACTAATAAACATAAAAAACAGTCTAATTGAGAACCTCTTCCTTTTTTTAAAGTCGGTTAATAAAATACTTTCTACTTCTTCTCTTAATCCATATATTTTTGACAAACTTTTATGACGTATCTTAAAAAAGAAAACTAAAATGTCATATGCACCATTTTTATTTATACTCTATTCGCTAAGACAAGCGAATACGGTCGTAAATGTCTCGTAGTAAAACGTCTTCTCAACCTTAACAACATCTTCGTCAACGAGTTATTTTTGACTTTATTTTACGTTACACTATAGGGTTATGTATATTTTCCTGCATTTTATATTTTTCATAATATTTTCTTCCAAGGCGGATGAAAGATGGATTACAAGCACAAAGCATGTAGAAGCAAGCACATAGTGGAAGATCACTTTCGAACTAGGGTTTAGACCGACCAATTTTAGCCTTTACGCCTTCACTCTTATGTGCAAACAAGAAAATAAATATACATATATACTTTTTGAAACGATGTTCTTTTAACAGCTGTTGGTGAAATTAGAGAAGTGAAATGACAAATATCGACACGTAAGGAAAAATCATTAAGTCCCCTCCAGGCGACCCCTCCCTCTCCTTTTTTATCTCGCTGTCTTTTTCTTTTATATACGGTTTAATTGAAACTTTTTTTTGTTTTTAGTCCCACAGGACTTTTAAAAACAATCTTATTTCTTGTCATATTACTCTCAAATTTTGTTATTTTATCATTCTAAATGTGATTATTTAATATAGAATATATATAAATAGCAAAAGCGACTCCTTTCATTCCAGGTATCCCACGAAACTTGATATAGATATAAAAAAAATATTTAAACAAACATCACTACTTCCTTATACATACACCTATTTATAATATATCCATCTATGTGTGAAGATATTTCAAGGAATGGTTACAAATCCATCACGGTCGACAATTTTGAGTGCCCAACCTAACATAAACCCTACTAGATATCGGTTATTTTATTATTACAATAATAACTTTTGAAATTGATATATTTGGTACGTTTCATTTTCTACCTGTTTATTTCTTAGTGAACAGAACACTCACAAACCTTTGAATTTCTATGAAAGTCAGTGATAGTATATAAAATAAAAGTGTCCCGAGAGAATATAAAAGAACGTTATCTCCATGTTTACATAAACACAATGAACGCCGCTCGCGATTCTAAAATATATATATGTATATCTTTCTTGTTCATTCCCCACGTTTGTTATAGACCGGTAGGAAACCTAGCGTCTCAGTTCTTCTTTCTTCTTTTAAAAGCAAATGAAAGTTAGTTGGTCTGATATGGAGAGAGAGATATGATATGGAGCTTCTCAGGAGTTGAGAGATAAGGCGAGATGGCCCAGTGGTTAACGCGTGCATCTTAACCGATGATTGCGGGTTCAAACCCAGGCAAGCAACGCTGATTCATGTGCTTAATTTGTCTTTATAATTCATCTCGTGCTCAGCGGTGAAGGAAAACATCGTAAGGAAACCTGCATGTGTCAAATTTTATAGAAATTCTGCCACGTGTGTATTCCACCGACCCGCATTAGAACAGCGTGGTGGAATATGTTCCAAACCTTATCCTCAAAGGGAGAGGAGGCCTTTAGCCCAGCAGTGAGAATTTACAGGCTGTTGTTGTTGTTGTTGTTGTAATGCTAGCACATGATATGTCATTAAAAAGAAATAAATTAATAATTTGTAATCAATTAAAAATAAAGACGTTATAAATAAAAAAAAATAACAAAAAGACAAAATGACTCCAAACAAAACAATATTTTAAAACAAATCAACATGCACTAAATAGTAATAAAAATAATTGCGTATTCAAAATATTTTTAAGAGTCCTCCTAAGTAAAATGAAATGAAAAACATAAGACTGGTTAAAAGTTGATTTACGATTCTATAACGGAGTTACGATTATTGTTATATTTGGAGCCGATATCAGCTTTTGGCTGGCTTGGTTTTATACGATACAAAAACATTAAAAAAATATATAGACGATTTAAAGTCGGTTGAAAATAATGATACAGGTAATACAAAATCAATTATATGGACAGTTATAAAATAATATAATATGTCTTTTCTAGATCCCCAAGCGAAGCTCCACCAACTAATCCCAGGATGAGCTAAGTCTCTTTGTAACGTGTTCTAACCTTCGCGTATGGACGTAGTTTTAATGCGGCTAGATTCGCCTTGGCGAGGTGCGAAGTGGTAATATACAATAATATTGTATTATATAATACACATCATATGTTTACGTTCAAACAATATGTTTTATGGTAAGGTATGGAATAGTCCCTTTGGATCCGTATTATCAATTAGTTTTTCCAATTATTTTGTTTTGTTTGAGATTTCTTTTTATTTTAATTAAATCAATAAATGTAAAAATGAGAATATCCATTTGGAAATAGCTGTGTCCGTGATATTCTACGCATTTGAATTTAACAAAAAAAGAATATTATTGTCGCCTAAATTACTCCTTATTATAACAGTCAACTACCAATGAAAGTCCCGTCAAAATCGGTCCAGCCGTTCCAGAGATTAGCCGGAACAAACAAACCGACAGACAACAAAAATAGTAAAAAAATATATTTTGGTATATGTACTGCGTAAACGTGCATATGCATTGAATAAATAAGGGTTATTTTAATATTGCAAACAGACACTCCAACTTTATTATATGTATATAAAAAAATGAATTTACTGCATTTATAAGGTCGATATTCATTCAGAACACTTGAAGTAAAACAAATATATTCGCTTAAGAGGATCTCGATTTATATGCGGACGCAGAAGAATTCAATTTCCTATGTAAAAATCTCTTGAATGGTCGTGCAGCTAGATAGAATAATCTTTATTTTGTCCAGCGTTTTACATACTACTGGGACTATTCTGGAACAAAAAACTCGAATCTCACCGCAGAACTCGAGTGCGAATAGTCAGAATATATGTGACATTCACTAAAACAACATTTACTTTAACTTTGCCGTTTCATAAATTCAAATCATTTGTAAAAATACATTGGTAAAGATGGCATATTATTCAATTCAGACGATAAAAAAGCGTGGAATAAACTGATAGAATGTATTACATACATATATGATTGTATTTAACTAATACGAGTGTATTCTTAAACGTTGAAAAAGAGTAACTACTGAGTTTCATGCCGGTTATTCTCGGTATATTCTACACGCCGAACCGGTATTAGCTTCATTTAATAGAGTTGTTAAATGACGATTCAAAGGTACTTGTAAAAGCCTACTTGAACAAAGTAGATTTTGATTTTTTGTGATAAATTATAAAATTTATAAGACACACGTTTCAAAATGGCGTAACACTGCGTTAGTCGTCAACCTTTCACTAGTGATATACGAAGTGAATTTCTACAGAATTGGACTTCGGTTGCCAACCACTCCTGTCACAGTTCAGGTAAATGTAAACAAAAGCTTCAACTTGTACGTTCAATTGTTTAATGTTTATTACTATATTCAAGAAACAATTGTTTTTTTTATTATAGCGTAAGTATTTGGACGTGTGAAATGGATCAGCTGATATAAAGGTCACCGCAGCCCGTAAACACAAGCACCGTAAGAAATTTTACATCACCAATACGCCACCAACCTTCGTACTTACTGTAGTTACACTAGCTTACCAATAGCTATCAAATATAGTAATACATTGAACTCTTTTATTTCAGTTTGAATGTTAAATATTGGTTTCCAAGGTTGGTGGCGCATTGGCGATGTAAGCAATGATTAAAAAATTACAGCACATATCTGGACCTATTATTAGTTGGTGTATTTGCTCGTTGTTAAACCATGTTATAAAAATGAAAATGAAAATTAAAGTTTCGCCCAATAATAATTTCTTTGTTGTTCCAATAGTCCAATCGAGTTTACTTATAACACCTGTTCCTTTTCTTTAGTTATTATTAAAAGTGAAATTAAATTTAGTCCCTCATGAAATATATACCCAATTATTTTCTCGTTTACAAAGAAATTAGTTTTCATCACTATATAGTATAAAACAAAGTCGCTTTCTCTGTTTCTATGTCCATTTGTATGCTTAAATCTTTAAAACTACGCAACGGATTTTGATGCAGTTTTTTTAACAGATAGAGTAATTCGAGAGGAAGGTTTTTGTATATAATACATGGAGAATATATTAAAGAAACACTGATCACTTTACAAATTTGTAATGTGATGTCACAAATAAATTCTGTAGTATCTTTAGCACCAATATTACACCCGTGCGAAGCCGGGGCGGGACGCTTGTTGCAATATAAAGCTTTGCAGGTTCAAATGACGCGCAGGTCATTAGTGATGTTTTTTTGCACGGAATAGTGCAAGTCTATTCATTTTCTATTCATTTGCACAATTGCAATGAGATAAACGACTGCTAATGAAAAGATTGCGTGCTGGATTTATTCACACATTTAGAATTGAATTTTCATATAATGTTACTTTGAAATTGAGATTCGTGAATAGAATGATTTAAAAATGAAAAATCGATGGTACGGTTATTATCGTTTAAGTTCGTGGTCGTAGATTTTAGGTGTGAAAAGGTAACCGATATCCTTCTTTGGGGTTCAAGCTTCAAGCAAAGTTTGATCAGATTTCGCTCGTTAGCCACAAAAATGTGAGACAGATAGACAAACAGATGAACTGAGTGACTTTCACATTTATAATAATATTAATAAAGATAAATTTTCAGTATGTTATTTTCAGTAATGAAGGTTCAAATGTATACGTTTATATTAAATATATATGTATATATATTACTAGTAGATAGTAAAGTAAAGTAACAGCCCGTAAATTTCCCACTGCTGGGATAAGGCCTCCTCTTCCATTAAGGAGAGGGTGTGGAACATCTTCCACCACGCTGTTCCAATGCGGGTAGGTGGAATGCACATGTGGCAAAATTTCTATAAAATTAGATACATGCAGGTTTCCTCACGATGTTTTCCTTCACCGCAGAATACGGAATGAATTATAAACACAAATTAAGCATATATATAGAGGTGCTTGACTGGATTTGAACACGCAATCATCAGTTAAGATGCACGCGTTCTAATCACTGGGCCATCTCAGCTGTATCATTTAATTTAAGTCAAAATCCTGTCAACTATGCAGCAACATGGTGGTGGAATGAGCTCTTAAACCTTCTCCACATATAGAAAGACAAGTCCTTAACCCAACAATGAAATATTAAGAGGCTGTTACAAAGTTAGTCAAAACAGAATTAAAAAAGCTAAATTATATATTTTGTTGAATGAAATGCCTTTATATGGCAAAACGAAAAACGACAAGCACATATTCCAATGGATACATTTTATTACTCATATTTAAAATAAACATATGTGTAATTAGAACATACGCAAACGAATAACATACATGTAATTAGAAGGTATTTCGTTTGACAGGTAATAGATATGAATAATAAAACCATTTTGACACAACCTTGAATGACATGACACATACGATAGCAGCAAGCTAACGATCTTCATCGAGAATACATTTATAATTAGCTTTGTATTTCTAGTTTGGTTGTCATATTGATCACACAATAACTTCATGTATTATAGACCACTAGCAACCCTCCCTGACTTCGCACGGGTGCAATACTGACACTAAATATACTAAAGAATTTGTTTATTAGCGACATCACATTAGAAACTTCCAAAATTATATGTGTTTCAATACTCTATTGTCCGTGTATTATATACAAAAATCTTCTTCTCGAATCTCTCTGTCTACTAAAAAACCGCATCAAAATCTGTTGCGTAGTTTTAAAGATTTAAGCATACATAGAGACTTTGTTTTGTAATATGTAATGTAAAGAAAATTTATAATAGTTTTACATATAACTTCTATATTAATTTTCTTATAGTTAAATTTGTATTAAAAATGTTTGTGCTACATTGAGCAATTACTACCTTGGTCACCCATTTGGTGACCAACTCACCAATCAACCAACCTACCACCAAATCTTTCGTAACTGACCTACCATTAAAGTACGCCACTATTATTGGTAGAGTTTTCCCATAACACAATTCGCCAACTCAAAATAAATAAGATAAGATCAATGAAGCCTGAAGTAATGCCTTGAAAATATTCAAGATTAATTACGAAATAGCAGTTGGAATATTTTCATGCCTTAATGAAATATTTTTAAGAGCCAATCATACATAAATTTCGAGAATTTTCTACGTAAAAATATTCGTTAACGAGAGTTGTTTAACAATTTCGTTTTTTTTTTTATAAGTGAAAATACCACTAAGAAGTATGTATCGTTTTTTTATTTGATTGAAGTCGTTTTTTTTTTTAATTTTAAAATAAACTTCAGCAAGGAGAATACGGACGTATAATATTAAGTCATTTTCATCATCATCATCATCATTTCAGCCGAAGGACGTCAACTGCTGGACATAGGCCTCTCTCAAAGATCGCCACAACGCCCGGTATTGTGCAGCCCGCAACCAGCGTCTTCCCGCGACCTTCACTATGTCGTCGGACCACCTTGTGGGGTGCCTACCCACGCTGCGTCTTCCGATCCATGGTCGCCACTCTAGTCACACTCACTCACAGAACTAGTCGGCTCCATCAGCCGTCGGTTCTTCGAGCAATGTGTCCAGCCCACTGCCACTTGAATGCGGCAATTCTTCGGTCTATATCGGTGACCTTAGTTCTTCTTAAGTCATGTGATTATTAATTAAATCTTGCATTTCTTATCTGTCACACACTTGTTTTATTTTTGTTGTGATAAAGGGGGACTAACAATTGGGACATCTGGTAACTCATCGTTTTACTGGTGCTGGTACTCATAGAATATCGATTCATATCACCAACCATGGCAACTAAGATGTTATGTCCCTTATCGGAACACAACAAAACTACGTTTTGGATATTGGCGGATATATGGTAAGAGAGTGGTACCTTCCCAGACTAGCTTGCACTAATACCACCAAGTATCCATGATAGTGAGAACTTTTGAAGTGTAAAAGTATACTTTTACATTATTATGCGACTCGAATAAATGTAGTTTGAGTTTTGTTTTCATGATATTCAAAATATTTCGCATCATATTATTGACAAATACACATACACACACACATATAAAATCGATACACATATATATATATCTATCCTGAAAAAAAACTGATTTCGAAATTCGAATTAAATTTCATTTTTAAATTACGAACTGAAAATAATACATTGCCAGATTTTTATATTTTCTCAAGCTAAGCGGACATTTACGATTATGCGAGATATAAAATAATTGGCTACTAAAGTGGCTACTTGTACATATTAGAAATGTTTTGTAAAAATTCATAAAAGACAAGTAAAAAAAATTGCTTTTCAAATTGTACAAAGAAATTCAGGATCTAAATTGTACAAAGCACGGTTAATGCGGACAGCAATTCTCTTCGACTGAAAACGTGCACAGATTCTGTATTTTATCTTTTTAATTCTCATTTCGAACGGAACAACTGAGCAATATTTTTTTTAAATATTATTGGTGTTCATGATGGCAGCATAAATCAATACAGGCTACTTTCATGACAGAAATGTTCAATCTTTCGTGACGTAAGACTTGAAAGAAAAACTTGTAAATTAAAAAAGAGGAACGAATAACGTAAAAACAACACTTTCTGTGACATCGCAATTTACAACCTTAATAGTTTTAACAAGTTTTTAATGATAACTATGAATTTGCAGAGTGAAGTTTTGCTTAAATAATATACTAGCGAGCCGCAAGTTTCGCACGGCTACAATTTATTAATAAGCAAAATAATATGGCATAATTATAATTTATACCCAATGACGCACGATTTACATCTTAACTTGGAGGTATGTTCAAACCCGTCTGGGTAGGTACCACTCACCTCTCAGATATTCTATCGCCTACCAGCAACACTTATTATTGTTGTGTTTAGGATTTGACAGGTAAGTGAACAAAAACAACTATGTATAGTACGACACAAATTAGATGTAGCATCGGAAAATGCAATGAAATGAAATGTAAATAAAACCGATTACGGCCGATTTACACAACCCATAGAAATAGCTCCCTATCGCGTAATTCGACGCTATTCATTGCTATAGATTCTCGCGTCAGTTCAACCCGAGGAAGTAAGTGCATGTAAATCGACGTGTCAAATTGACGAATATATTAGGTCATATGATATTACAAGTTATTACATTTATGTAAAGATCATATTCACATGATAAATATTGATAATTTGGGATAGCGTACTCAATTCGGATGTGATCGGTTTTACGAATTTTGCCGATGTTACATCTAAGTTGTGTCGTACTATACAAGATACTTAACATCTGAGCTCCCAATATTGTTGGTGCATTGTTGTGATGTAAGGAATCGTTATTATATCTTACAGAACATATCTCTGTGAGGTGATGACCAGTTATCAGATGGCTTTACCCGATCGCCTATGTAACATATATTTTAGCAGTAAATAATTCGTATCGCAAATCAAAGCTATACTAATATGGTTGTATTAAAAAACACACAAAACTCAAGTGTAAAACAGTGTTCTGTTTAGTCAGAAAAAAGTCGAGCCATTATCCCAAACTGCACTTAAAAGCGTGGTGTTATGTTGTAAAAAAAAATAGCGAAAAGATTACCTCTCCGCAATGCAGGACAAAAACGTCGCTATAGGAGCGTTCTTTTTATTAATTCTAGCAAAGCAGACGTGCAAATGGGCCATTTGATGGTAAGTAGTCACCACTTGCCATTAACATTGGCATTCTACGAGGCTTTGGCTACTCGTACTAAAGAATTTAAGTAGATACCTACTATATTTCTCTTTGGTCCTATGTATCTTTCTAACGTTTATTCAGGATATTGTTAATGCCTTTCTTGTTTTATTATTTAAAAACTATTTGTATGTAACATATGACTCAGACATTACGGAAAAAATATTGATTGTTTATTCTTTGAGTAGATTTTATTGTTTTTTCACAAAATGTTCCGTCTGCTTATCACTTTAGTATATATTAAGAAGTACGTTTAGTGAACTCAATATAAAATGCTATATATAATGTATACGTATGAAACAACTGACGACACCCGCTTACCTCTAAAGGCGAGAAATTATTTATCGAAATAATAAGTCGATGAAACCATATATCATTTATATTGTATAAAATTATAATTTTATAATAATAATTTAATAATTATTAAATAATCTATACATATATTATAAATGTGATAATAACTCAGTCTATCTGTCTGTCTGTCACTATTTCACGATCAAACCACTGAACCGAGTTTGATAAAATTTATTATGAAGCAATCTTGAACTCCAAAAAAGTAAATAACCTGGGTACTTTTTTGCCTAACAACCAACCAACACCCTAAAACACGAGCGAAGCCGCGTGCGACTTCTAGTCACGTATATTCGCTTAAATAAACTCTACAGAATGTGTTGACCCCGCTTAAGAAGAACAGGACATTAAAATATTAAACGCCCCGACGCCTCAGATTCCTGTCGCATTCGTGTTTGCGGTGAAGATTTTTCTATTTTTAAAAGGAACGACTCTTCTTAAAGTTAAGTAGCCCTCTGTATCTTGGCATCAGTGTCGCTGTACTCGAGACTAAAATTTTGACATTGATGTACTTGTCGGATGTTTTTGCCGTCTTTGAAGACACGAACGACGTATTGAGTTTACGTTGCTTGGTTTAACATTCAACAAGTAAAAATAGAGCCGAGATGACCCGGGTTCAAGCCCATTCAAGCACCAGCATGTGCTTAATTTGTGTTCATAAATCGTCTCGTGCCCGGCGGTGAAGGAAAACATCGTGAGGAAATCTGCATGTGTCTAATTTGATCGAAATTCTACCACATGTGCATTCCACCAACCCGCATTGGAACAGCGTGGTGGAATATGTTCCAAACCCTCTCCTTGATGGGAGAGGAGGTCTTAGCCCAGCAGTGGGTTATTTATACGCTGTTACTACTGTAACTAAAAATAAGTGTCATTTTCACGTATCATTTTCATTTGTATCTAAAACACGGATAAATGTGTATTTATTACTTATTCTTTTAATTCATTGAAATTTGACAGATGCAATCTGAATTCCCATACCGATGATTACCCTCAACCCTATTTCACGTGTAGGTGAAAGGCTTTTTTCCAGCCGAAAAAAGAAAACTTTCGAAAAGAACGATGTTTCAAGACAGCAAGAAGCTAAGTAGTTACTCTTGTGCGAAAACCAGTTATTATTATATCCATATATGTGGTTGATAGGAATGTTTCTATTCAACTCTGAATCAAAGGTTTTAAAGGCGTAGATGGAAAACCAATGGGAATGGGAAGGGAAAGTCATTATGTAATTAATGAGTTTCCCTTCAATCCCTTTCATCAAAAACACTCCATTTCTCAACTCGTGCACCCCCACCAGCGGAAAGCCAGCAAAGTTATAAATGTATATCAATTTGATAACTCTCTTGTGTTTATATAACATATGTAGATGACCCAGTGGTTAGAACGCGTGCATCTTAACCGCTGATTGTGGGTTGAAACCCAGGCAAGCATCACTATATATATATATATATATATCTGCTTAATTTGTGTTTATAATTAATCTCGTGCTCGGCGTTGAAGGAAAACATCGTGAGGAAATCTGGATGTTTCTAATTTCATCGAAATTCTGCGACATGTGCATTCCACCAACCCGCATTGGAACAGCGTGGGAAAATATGTTCCAAAACCTCTCCTTAATAGAAGAAGAGGCCTTATCCCAGCAGTGGGAAATATATTTCCCATACAATATACAGATAAGGCCTCTGTTAGTTTTTTAACTTAAATATGTAGATGGACTTGCAAATTGACCACATGATTATGGTCACTGCCCATAGATATTGGCGTCGTATATACCATCAATATATGATGACTAGTACCTATACAGAACCCTACCTACCTAAAATTAATTTTCGTAAAAAAAACGTCGTACAATATTAAGAATCCGTGATGTAATTTTAAACAATATTTAAGGTTTCATAATTCGTTATAGACCTTGTTACAAAAAGCAACGTTGAATTCGACTAATTTTGAATTTCGAATACAAAAAAATTAACTCTATGCATCGTTAATAAAAGTAAAGCAATTTCATTGCACTTTATAAGTTTTTTACTGATGGAAATTCGCTTCATAAATGCAAAAGTAAAGCAGAAACACGATCTTTAAAGCCATCATGACTGCAATAAGGCAAGCTAATGACTGTCGTTCAATAAAGCGATCGGCTGATCGACCGTTTAATCTTAATGTGTCTCCTGTTTTTTCATGCTTCGAACACGCTACGAGTTTTCCCTGATCAGTTAAATTCGAATTTTTTACCAAAAACAACATCAAAATATGTACTGCTTTACTATATATTTTCAAATCTGCTCTCAGTTGGGTTTAATGGTTCAGTAAAACGAGTAATGGATTTTGTGAATCAAAAACAGGAATGGCAAAGTAGATAAATTACGTGAATCATAACTGAAGCAAGTTACTTCAAACCAGAACTGGTTGATTTTTAGAATGAGTAAAATCTGCATGTTTCAAATGACATATTACATTTTCATTCACTTAGTGGTAGGTCTTTGTGCAGATCCGTCTGTGTAGGTATCGTCCAATAATTAGATATTCTGAGGTCCCACAGGTAAAATGGCCCAATCATTTTTAACAGAGCTGTTTCTAAAATTTTTATTTTCATTTAATATTTGATAAAGGTGAAAATTCTGTACATCGAGCACCAAAATGTCCTGATAAACACCTATCTTTCTCAAAAAAAGAAAGTTTACAATGCTTTGCAGCACAATGCCAGTCTAGTTGTTATACAGTCGAGATGTTCAAAACAAATATATCCATATGAAATATAAATTCGTAGTATGTGAATCACCAGCAAAAAAAAAATAAGTAGTTCTATTAATGTGTGTGTTTGGAAAAAATAAATAAAGAAGCTAAAAACTATATGTTTACTCAGATAAAGTGGGACTGCAATAACGATACCACTTGTAAAGATAAAATACTATTTTCTCCGCGAGGTCACTAAGTGCCTCTTAAAGACTCAAGACGTAGAGAGTTTTAGACTATTATCTAAGAACACTTATCGCAAGGAATATTTACTAATACAATACTTACACCAAATTATATGTAATTACATCAGTTCAATTGAATCAGATAAATCCTATATAAATAGATATAGAGTATATACCGTTTTAAATAACTGTAACTATAAAAAAAAATATCATGAATTGACTCAAATATGCAATATAGCCCATTATGATGTCATCCTGGCCGATTGCGCAATGCCAGATTTTGGGCCAACTTGTCAATTGAACCACGGAATCTAAAGCCATATATTTGAACCAACAGACCAGCCAACATACACGATATCTCGGTAACACCAATATCACGGAATACCAATCAATATTTACCCGCGAAGTGTTTGCCCAACAAATCCAATTTCCAATCTTTGTGTTTCTTTGACGTATTACCCCCGAGATTCTATTAAAAGTTAGCCGAAATCATTATCAGACTGAGGTAACGTCGGAACTAGTATAATAATCGGTTAAACTTCCTAACGGTTCGAGTTCGCAAAGCGCAGTATTTTCGGTAATCCCCCATTCGTTATATCTCCATAGTTTCGGTGATTATACGTTTGGTAAATTTTCCTACATTAACTTAACTTTTTAGACAATTAATGATAAAATATGATTCTTCTCATAAAATTTGAATGGATCGATTTAATTTCAAGCAATAAAAGTATCTTGTAAGTAGTGCCAGTTACTACTAATACTCTATTATCATGAAACAGCGGCTGTCTTAATGCAGGCGATACTACGTTGTTTTTAGGAATAGCACTGGATTCCAAAATTCAGTGGAATCCTCATTTGGTGATATGACAGGAAAACTCTCCGAAGAAGCTCCGCAGTATATTTTTAAATAGAAAGAGCTTTTCAAGGTGTATAATGCTAAGGTACAATATTTTGATTTATCTTGACGGATTCAGCCAGATTTTGCAATGTAAGCGCAAAAAAGGTATGTTTATTTACGACATCAAATTAGGAACCTATAACATTATCAGTGATTCGCTAATATATTATGAATGTATAGACTAAAACCTTCCCCTCTACTTTATCTATTAAAATAAACCGCATCAAAATGTTTTTAGGAAAATCAATAATCACATCAGATCTGCCATCGCCCGTGACGCATTTTTTTAATACATTAAAGTGGCCTCACTGCTGTACTCATATATGGTATGGCCCTTTGTCGCATAATAGTAGCCAAATGATAGCCCATCACGCACATATGTGCAGAGTCCCACCATCTATAGAATTAATTTAACGCTACTTTAATGTCGGGCCCACGTTTGTTTTTAGTTTCTATTTTATGTAGAATTTTATCAAACATAAATAAATTGATGTTGGAGTCCATTCAGATGGACACAATGAAACATACATACACATACACACGATCTGATTGGAATTCCTGTTCTCTATATGTATGAATGAACTAAATTTTAGCTTTGGTTGAACGAAATCAAATGCCAAAACTAGTTTACATCCACAGATTCAACCGCGAGTAAGGATTAAAGAATGGGGTTAAATTAAACAAGAGGCGAGGTGTATTGACACATAGTACCTTGTGTCCTTTTCTCAAAGTCATGTTATTTAAACCATACATGTTCCCCACTACACAACTTTATTCAGTCTCTGGGATACTTTCTGTCAGAAAGTTATACGTTTTCGGCATAGTTATAAGAAAGCATAAATCTATACCTTTTATACCTCGTAGCAAGAGAAAAAGATATGATGTTGCCAAAACACCTCGTACGAGAACAGCTTTTGCCCTTAACCAATACGCTTCGCAATCAAGCTACTTGTATAACGTGATGAACAGGAAACTAAAAATATATTCATTAAAACTTCATGCTTGCAAAGACATCTTAAAAAAATATTTACTAACCCTCAATTATGATGACGTAGAATCACTTTTAAAACGCATATTATAACTTATATATGTAATATATGTTAAGTAGGTACAAAAGACACACACACACACACACACACAAACACACACACACACACACTTAATATATGTATGCTTAATTAATATTATACATAATTAATATATGCTTATGTAAGATATTGATATGGGAGAGCGGTGTCTTCTGGCACAGGTGCCCTGCTGCACTTAAAAGAAGGCTCCAACATTTACTGTTTAGACGAAATAAGCTGAATGAATAAAAAATATTTAGTTTTTTTTTTTTTTTTTTTTTCTATGCCCTTGATGACGTGTAGTGAAAGCGTAACAAACATTCAAACATTTAATTCTTGTGCACAAGAAGTAAGGATAAGTTTATAACGGCGCAAAGGCAAGATATCCTATATATTTCTACGGTAAAATTTTACAGATTTTTTTAACTTTTTTCATTTATAAATTCCAATCATTCGTAAAAAATACATTAAAAAACGATGTATATTATTAAACATAAGATTATATAGATCATCTACTGCTCCGATTTTATCACGTGGTTTATTGTGAATCTGCCTTTTTACTATAAATTATTAAAATTTGGAACACTATAGTAAATTCGTCTTAACTGATTTAACTACAGTAGGTAATTATGAATAGTCAACTACGCAGTACGTGTGTAAGAGTACAAGTGTGTACGCCAGCAAAGATGCTCTTCCTATTATATAACTCTCATAATCTGATTGGACGTCAAATCTGACATGATGGAAAATGTGTCTTAAGGCGCAGCACCAAATTTACATGTTTACCGAGGCACCGGAGTACGCTCTTCCAACACCAATCTGATTATCAGCCTGACCTCTATTGAAACCAGGTCTTCGATATTAGTGGGGACTTATAACGAACAACTAAATCAATTTTTATGATGACTATAGTATCGAAATAATAAAAATTCCTTTATATAATATTTCTAGCAATAAAACTCAAGAAAATTGAAAGATAAATACAAACATTCCTTATGTTCAGGAAATAAGCGAATATCCTGCACTGCGCTTCACAGCCGGAACCTGAGTCAGCGGTTACGCTGTACAAGCGGGTACGCGAGACATACGAATAAATATTTCTAAATAATATTATTTTATATACAACCATAAAGTCCAAATAGACTCAATAGTTTTCTTTCTTAAATCACTTGAGACAAAAGATTTTAAATTTAATGTGTATTTTGAACGCTCATGCATGTGCACGTATCCTTAGATGTTTGTTGAAAACTGCTTTATCAGACTTCAACCTGATACAGGTTTGGTTAACACCATGTTGGAAGTTGATGCTGGAACGATGTGCATAAATTCTCTATGTCAAATCTCACGAGCCCAAAGGCTTTGGATGGAGAATATATTCCAGAATTAATGGTAATGAAGCAAATAATAATCTATATATCGAAGCGAAGTAACACTCACTAAATGATTACGAAATGTCAGAAACAGACTTGAAATTTTTGAGGTTTCCCGTTAAGACGCTAATATTTTTACTAAACGCCATCCTAAAGTGGCCAAAACGCCAAATCCAAAGGGGTAAAAGTGTGGATTGGGAAGTTGGATTTTATAAATTTCGCACGTAAAAAGCCGCAGGATAAACAGGTTCAGCTAGTTGCTTATATTACAAATGCCACCCCTCCCATTTCCTCCTCTTAAAGATCCTAAAACTCCTTCCTTAATAGCAACGAAAGAAACGGCTAAGACAAATTTGGAACCAATCAGTCAATTCAAGTTATATATGTCATAAGCGACTAATTAAATTAGCCATTAAATTAACAACCTTTTTATTAAGTTCCAATAACTATCTTTTATATGCAATACTACTTAACCAGTTATAATACATATCTACATACTATATGTGCTATATACCTATTGGCACTCGAGCGGTGTTACGGAATAAGCTCGAAGGCTTATTTTTAATAGGAGACGAAAGCGTCAATAGCTCAGCGCAATACGGCGCCTAGAGATATGAAAATCGCAAGTTTGATCCCGACCCTTAGAACTATTATCGTCACGAATCCCAACACAGTTTTAACGCTTAACTGGACGAGAAAATGAGAATAGTTACTCTTTGAAAAATAATTGATAGTTTTATTTTTAAAGACACATCTGATCTCGTCCCTAAGGGAATTGCTTTTTATAATGGCCACTGATTCTACTCAAAATCAAAATGAACATTAATCAAACAGGTATTTTACGAGCACTTTCATGTTAAGTGAAGCGGCCACTGTTTCTGAAAGTAGATTCTACCGAGAAGAACCGGCAAGAAACTCAGTAGTTTAGTCTTTTCCAATGTTTAAATATACAAAGTTATGTTAGTTAAATACAATTGTGTATGTGTCTATGTATATCCTACCTGGAAGTCAACACGTATTAGATCGACGCTTTTATATAAAAAAAATATACGTGTGAGAAAAAATAAGATGAATTATAAACACAATTTAAGCACATGAAAAATCAGTGATGCTAGCTGTATTTGAACCTGCAATCAAAGTTAACACCATTGTTCTTATCATTAGACCAACTCGGCTTTTCTATAGTAACCTATAGTAACCTATATAATACATACACCTCAGTCACGACTAAGTAACCTTGCCTACATTAATTTTTCTGAGGAATAGACGAGTTACACGAAATCTAAACGAAATCGTATTGGGAACCTATCATACCCCCTTGTTTTTTACATGTCATTTAAGTTGGTGGACTGGTAAATGGACCATCCTATTTTAATTAATCAACGTTAGCACAAACATTTGTACTTTAAGAACTATTAATCATGTTTTGTCATTTGTGTCTGTCGCTGTGATTTTTGTAAACAATACAAGTAAAGATCTGCTTAGAAATGTAACAACAGTTTCTCTTGTTCGAATTTTAATAAATCAATTTATTAATTAAAAATTTTCAATTCAACGGAATTATCATCATCATTATTTAAATTGAAATTCTTATTATTTTTAGATGTAATGTATGTTTTAACGTATATTTTCAGTTCTTATTAATATTTAATTAATAAGTATTTCCTTTATCTACCTACATAAAATATTTGTATGGTTCGTAATGCTTACGTGATATATTTATTTATAAATTTCATAAAGGTTTGTTGTTGCTGAAAAAAAAAACATTATTTTATCCCACACAAATAAACTGAATCTCTATTTTTGTCTATAGTCCATTTACAGACTAAATAAAATCATTTATTATTAACCGAATAAAACCTCTTTTGACTGCCTACGCCATCTGTTGGCTAAGTTATAAATTAAATTTAATATGCTCCAGCTTAGTGAAGCATATAGAATAATATATGTTTAACATCTTGTTAACATAGTTTTAGGAATAAAAGTAATAATTACATACAAATCGTCTCAAACGCAATATAAATCCAAGGAAAATTCTTTTACTTCTATAACCAAACTTTAATTTATGCATTCGGTAGCGAGTTGACAGGAATAATTAATAATAATGACACTCGGAAATGATGAGAGAATTTAATGAATGGATGAATATTTATACGGTTCGCATTTAAGGCATTAACAGAAATGAATAGTTTTTATTTTATTTTATTTTATTTTATTTTGCAACATCCATAGGCTGGCAGTTGTCCGTGCTTTTTTACACTATAGCACATTTTGACGTTTTAAAGTTTTATTTTATTGATAATAATATTTAACAAATCTTTACTGGACTTCCAGCTAGTCCGCTTCCTGGACTTTAATTTAGTTTTCGTACATTATAATTACGATAAATAAATAGTAACTAATTTCTCACATTCCAGCATCAATGCTTAATTTGAATAAAGAACAGATGATAATAATCTAATTATATACATTATTCAATCATTCGGGGGTAAATTAAAAATCTGAAGTTATTATATTTACAATATAATAACAGGAATTTCAGGAAAAAAATAAGTAGATATTGACTAATATGTATAATGGTAAACAAAAAAAACTTTCTCGTAAGTATTTATATTATATCGTAAGTATTATCTTTAAGGCGCCATGTCACCACTGGGATATTACATCCTAGTGTTTGTAAGCACTGGGATGAGAATCTCGACTGATGATTCTGAGTTCAAATTCGAGCAATTCATCTTGTGTTCAGTGGTGAAAGTAAATATCAATGCAATCTAAACGTGGCGTATGAAAAACTGCCACCATACAACTACCCGGATTGAACCAGGTTAGCGGGGTAAGCAACTCTTTGCCTACGATGAAATGCTAAAAGATTTTACTTTACTTTTACCTTGTCTTTGTGATTGAATATATTCATATTATCACTAGACGAACGAATGATGGATGAAATATCGTAATTGAAAGTTATTGTAAGAATCCATAATGTGTATAATTACACCGACAATCATTATCATTACATAGTATAAAACAAAGTCGCTTACCACCGTCTGTCTTTATGTATGCTTAGATCTTTAGAAATACGCAACGGATTTTGATGCAGTTTTAATAGATAGAGTGAATCGAGAGGAAGTTTTTTGTATATAATACATAAACAATATAGTAAAGAAACACTGATAATTTTAGAAGTTTCAAGTTTGATGTCGTAAATAAACAAATTCTATAGTATATTTATTATCAGCATTGCACCCGTGCGTAGCCGGGTTGCTATTGAACTATAGAACACAACAATATTAAGTATATCTTTAATGGTATAGGTTGGCGGACGAGCATATGGGCCACCTGATGGTGAGTGGTCACCATCACCTATAGACAATGACGCTGTTAGAAATATTAACTATTCCTTACATCGTCAATGTGCCACCAACCTTGGCAACTAAGATGTTATGTCCATTGTGCCTGTAGTTACACTGGCTCACTCACCCTTCAAACCGGAACACAACAATACTGAGTACTGTTATTTGGCGGTAGAATAACTGATGATTGGTTGGTACCTACCTAGACGACTTGCACAAAGCCCTACCACCAAGAAAAAAGAAAACTGTTTCGTTAAAGAATATTCTATGAGTGGATGATAACTACCCATTGCACAAAGCCCACTACAATATTTACCGGCACCTTCGCGTTTTAAGTAATAACAGACATCGTTGATGTTCCGACAGGCAGGCCGCTTCCACCGTATTACTTCGTAGTATTACCGTGGAAGCGGAATAAAAACAAAAAACTATTTCGCATTTTATTTATACGTTATATGGAAGGTACACGTGCGCTCAATGTACTGCGTGACTTTACCCCGTAACGATTAAGGCGGCTTTATTTTCTCAACTCGGTTCGAGTAATTCTTTAATAGTTTAAATGTTTGTGAAGTAAATTATCATAATTTAGTTCTCACTCAGTTGCCCGTCATGTGTTTGGATAATTATGATTGTGTAATAAATCACTTACAAGTAGTGTTTATGTTGATTTTGGTAAACTCGGTTGTAATTTATTGTTTTCGCTTTTCGATTATTATTTGTTTATCTATACTATATATTATAAATTCAAAAGTAACTGTCTGTACTGTTAAAATCAAATTAAAAAAAAATTGAAATAACCTTTGACAAGCTCTTTTGAATCGTCGTTTTACAAAACTATATAAGTGACAGCCTGTAAATTTCCCACTGCTGGGATAAGGCCTCCTCTTCTATGAAGGAGAGAGTTTGGAATATATTCCACCAAGCTGTTCCAATGCGGGTTGGTGGTATGCACATGTGGCTGAATTTCGATGAAATTAGACAAATGCAGGTTTTCTCACGATGTTTTCCTTTACCGCCGAGCACGAGTTGAATTATGAACACAAATTAAGCAAATATATATAGTGGTGCTTGCCTGGGTTTGAACCCGCAATCATCGGTTAAGATGCACGCGTTCTTACCACTGGGCCATCTCAAACTATATTAAGTGAAGCTAACACTGGTTAAAGTAGATTCTCAAACTAAGTAATTACTCATTTGATTTGACACTCTAGGACTATATTTCTTACAGCGCCATTGTCTATGGGCATTGATTACAAACTGGATCACTTACAATAAGGTGGTCTATTTGCTCGACCTATATTATAAAAAAAGAATATGCTCCGAACCTCAAAAAAAGAAGCCCTTTTACAGGATATTAATATACTTTTATATTTTAACAATGACAAAACCGGAGTTAAAATAATAAAATAATTTATGAAAAGTACCTAATGAATACGAAATGAGGGCTTTTAATATAAGATGAGACGAAGATGTAAACGGGGCTTTATTAGCCTATTTTATACAAGTCTGAAAGTTGTATTAGGTATCAAACATAGCATGATCTACTGGAATAAATACAGTTACGCATGGTACTTGTATTTTATAAATTGTAATAAAAGAAAAATTATATATGTATAAATAACATTATATTAAAAACTAAAAGAAAAGTAGGTCTATTATATAATTTAAACAAAATATTACCGTAAATAGACTAGACTAGGACAACATCACATACATTACTCTGATCCCAATGTAAGCTAAAGCACTTGTGTTATGGAATATCAAAAAAAAACAACGGTACCACAAACACTCAGATCAAAGACAGCATAGAAAAATAATGAACTTTTTCTACATCGACTCGGCCGAGAATCTCACCCGGGATCCGAAGTGTCTTACAAATGAAAACCGGTGTACACATTACCTGACCACAGAGGTCGTTATTAAAAAGCTTTATTATTAAAGATAACCTATGGATAAATAAAGGCTTAAAAGTTCTTATTATAATATATATAAAAGTAAAGTAAAGTAATAGCCTGTAAATTACCCACTGCTGGGGCTAAGGCCTCCTCTTCCATTAAGGAGAGGGTTTGGAACATATTCCACCACGCTGTTCCAATGCGGGTTGGTGGAATTTTGATGAAATTAGACACATGCAGGTTTCCTCACGATATTTTCTTTCACTGCCGAGCACGAGATTAATTATAAACACAAACTAAACTCATATATATAGTGGTGCCCGTCTGGGTTTGAACCCGCAATAATCGGTTAAGATGCACGCGTTCTAACCACTGGGCCATCACTCAGCTCATATAATATAACAATAATTATGTGAACCTAAAAGAACACTTGTAAACAGAATAATGTTTTCTATGTTTTTAGTAAATCTCAAAGATAAATGAAAATACTATGTATGTGTAAAAATACAAATACATATTTTTTTTGTTTATTTATCAATTATAATTGAACAACACGAGCCATTCGCAATTAAACAATTATTAAGAGAAATTTATATTAAATAATTGAGCTAATTAATAAGTTTTTCTCAAGTTACAATGTTTTGAGGTTTTACAATTGATTAGAAAAAGTTTTGGAACTAATTTGATATTTACTTTACATTTCTATCACATTAAAATATTGTTATATTACAAAGAGTCGTGTATTTGTGTACAAGTGAGGAAGTAGGAAGCAGAGCCAAGTATGAGAGCGTATACCGTGTGCTATATCGATATACCGACACCAACAATTTGTACTACGCTAATTCGCTCCGCTAATAATTGATAGCGTAATTTAAATCAATTGATTTCAAAAATGGCCAAGATGACCCAGTAGTTAGAACGCGTGCATCTTAACCGATGATTGCGGGCTCAAACCCAGGCATGCACCACAGTGGAATACGTTCCAAACCTTCTCCTCAAAGAGAGAGAAGGACTTAGCCCAGCAGAGGGAAATTTATAGACTGTTGTTGATTTCAAAAAACATCTTTAGTCAGCGTTGTATAAAATCGACAATTTTGTATATTCCTTCACGATTTTTTAATAATTTAAAATAACATATTTCAAGCAACTTGGCTTAAAAAGACGATTTTCACTAAAATTCGAGTTAGCGTAGTATAAATTGTTGGTGTCGATATACGTCGGCCTTACACCCAAGGCGCGCCAGTAGACATCTCACATCAATACACACTTTTTCTATATATTCAGGTTAAGTAACGATGGTTTTACCTTCGCGAAGATGGAGTGTATACAATATTTTAACCCTTGATAAAGTTCCCCCAGAGTACGTACGGAAGCTTGGGTAACTATTTCCTAATTTATTTTACACTAGCGACGCCCCGGCTTCGCACAGGTGATATACTGATACTAAATCACGGAAGACATCACATTTGAAACATTAAAAATTATCAGTGTTTCTTTACTCTATGGCCGATATTAGTTACAAAAACTTTCCTCCCAAATCATTCTATCTATTAAAAAAACCGCATCAATTTCTTGGCGTTGTATTTTTTAAATGTTAAAAAAGAGTAACTACTGAGTTTCTTGCCGGTTCTTCTCGGTAGAATCTACTTTCCGAACCGGTGGTAGCTTCACTTAATTGTAAAATGACGATTCAAAAGTGCTTATAAAAGCCTACTTGAATAAAGTTTATTTTGATTTTGAGTAATTTTAAAGATTTAAACATACATAGGGACAGACAGCGGTAAGCGACTTTGTTTAATACTATGTAATGATGATGATTAGTTACGCTCGCGACATCAACTCTTAACTAATAAATACGAAGGTTTGTTTCTTAAGTTTTCAGCGTTAAACTATTCGGTCGATCGTAATCAACTCTATATATATAATAAACTCAACTCAACTCTATATATATAATTAAATTGCTTTTTACTAAATGAATATAAATGCACGGTACATATACTAAAACAATCTTTTTTTTAATATTTGGGCGTCGGTTTATTTCGACTAATCTGCGAAACGCCTGGATCAATTGTGACGGGATCACTGGCAGATATCTGATTGTAGCTTTTTTTGACAGAACATGTGAACTATTATGGGCTTATGCATTTTTTTAGATTTACAAACTTAAGCAACTGGACTGATTTTGGTGTTTGTTTAAAAATTTAAGTTTCTGGGTGGTTAAAATACAATATTACATTTGATGATCTCCGTGGTCAAGTGGTGTGTACACCGGTACGGTACGCCACTCCGAGGTACTGGGTTCGATTCTCGGCCGAGTCAATGTAGATTATCATTAGTTTTCTATGTTGTCTTCAGTCTGGGTGGCTGTGGTACCGTCGTTTATTCTGATTTTCCATAAAACAAGTGCTTTAGCTACTTACATTGGGTACAGATTAATGTATGTAATGTTGTCTCATATTTATTTATTTAATATGAGATTAAACCCACTTAATTCTCTTAACAAAAATTTATAATCTTCATTTCACCAGTACGAAACCGGGGCAACCAGTCTAGTCTAGATTAAAAAATAACATTACAATAACACTTTTATTCAATTTCCGACTCGACCTTCATCAGCTGATTTCTTTTGTCGCGTCACGGGCACATTTTGTGTGAAAATTTTCCCTTTAATGGTTGACGACGAAAAAGTGCTTAGCACTGCGACCCTTTTAGGTACAGATGAAAGTCGCTAGATATTTTTACCGTTGATATAACAGGTCTTCACAAATAAAGGCAACTGAAAAACTGCTTTTTAGTTCGGCCACGGCATAACACTCAACGTCAACGAAGTTTTAATAATCGTTGTACTATGAATTAAGTATGTTCTTTCTCTTTCTTTCATTTGGTTCATAGAATAAACATATGACAGTTATTCAGACAAAGGATGAATGAACGTATTTTTAGCCTAACTTTTGTATGTTTACCTAAGATTGATCTGAATGTAAGTATATTTATATAGATAGGTAATATGTCAAATCGAAGAAGTGTTCTCAAATATTTCGATAAAAAATGCTGTAAAATTAAACGTGGTATAAAAGTAGTAAGTAATAAATAGATTGCCATTTTTTGATTCGAAATCGGTGATTTTTTGCTTCCAGTAGGTACAGATACATATTGAGAGATATTTACTTAGAAAATGAATATATAAATAAATACCTCTAAACTCAAATTATGATGTTGGTAATTGAAATACATGCCAGCACATAAAACATAAGACAAATCCAAGACTCCGAAAACTTAAGATGCAAATATAAGAATAATAAATATACACAAAATTTTAATCGTTATTAATTATTTAAAAACAACAGCAGTTACGGCGTCTTTATTAAATATTTAACAAAATATTTCATCGTTTGTAGTATCAGTACAATTCTAAACATTTGATACTCAAAAGTACAAGTAGGTCACGATAACTCGACTACTGCACCATTTCGCCAAAATTCATTTAAATGTTTGTAAGATTCTCGGAATGGACATTCTAGCAAACGATTGAATAGTGGTTGAATGCTTATTTTATATGGGTATGCAATCTTTATAATCATTATGATACATGGGCCAAACATAGAAGCAATGGAGAGCCTTGACTCTTAGGAAACGGGTAGGAGAATATACCACGCAGCTCCCTGTATAATGTATATTGCATATGGCAACACTATAATATTATACTTGGTGATATGGCTTTGTGCAAGCCTGCCTGGGTAGGTACCACCCACACATCAGATATTCTACCGCTAAACAACAGTACGCAATATTGTTGTGTTTGGGTTTGAAGGGTGAGTGAGTCAGCGTAACTACAGGCACAAGGGACATAGCATCTTAGTTCCCAAGGTTGGTGGCGCATTCACGATGTTATATTGTATAGTTAATATTTCTTACAGCGTCATTGTCTATGGGTGATGGTGACCACTTACCATCAGGTGGCCCATATGCTCGTCCGCCACCCTATTCCATAAAATAAAAATATAATCTGAAGTTACCACTATATGATCCAAAGTTATTTCGTGAGTTTCGTATGATTATAATGAACCATAATGTCACGGTAATGTATCTGAATCATCCTCCTGCCCTTATCCCAATTTTATCTTCTTCTATACTTCTTTTTCTGACGTCACCTCATAAGTAACATTCTTCCCAGTATCGTCCTTCACACAATCCACCCATCGTTTCTTTCTTTGGTCGTCCCGTTCCTCTATATCCATCCATGTCCATGCTCAAAAACTCCCTCACAACATGGTCCCCATTCCTCTGCATAACATGGCCATACAAAGACTGCCGGCTTTTCAGAATATCTATACCAATTTTATAAATGTGAAAGTAACTCTGTTGAACAGATTTAGGTGAAGTTTTATATGGTAAGAGTTTGAGTATAGGAAAGAGTTAGGCCTCTTTTTTTAATTCACCCCTTGAGGGCGTAAAATAGGGGGCGATGGTTTGTGTGCTATGGAAAAAGTTTAATAAGTTTCGTGGGGGTAAAACTGCAGATCCAGCTAGTACTGTCAGATAGCTCTTTTTTACAAACTATCGGAAAATCATAAAATAGAAAAATCATTAACTTGGATAGTTGTTTCACTAAAATACCGACTGGTATTATTAGATAGTAACATTTTATATGGATATATTTTTATATAGAATACTTTTTTGTACATGTCACACTACTTTGTATTGATAAGATAATATAATGATAGTATTATAAACTAATTACTTATACAATCTGATCATATAAAAATATTAACAAACTGCTTTTAAAACTCATAACAGTGATGAATTACTCGGGTTAACTATTATTCGTACCGTATGAAGTATAGTTAGTTAGTTGTTAGTACAGTTAGTTAGTACAGTTGTGTATATATCACATGTTATATCTATTCAATTATATACGATCATTAATTAAATTGAAATTATTTCATAATTTACGAATTGTTCCATTGTATTTATTTATTATTTCATCAAATAAACATGTATCAAACGTTTTAATATAACAACGTATATAATAATTGGCGTCTAAATAGTCACCCTGAACATATTTATAGAACCTCTTTGTTACTTATATAAGACTTAATTATATTAACTAATACTTATAATCGTTCTTTTATACAATTTATTTTGCTGTAATCTTGTTATCTACTAAGGTACTTCGGCTTCATACTTCTATACTAATAATATAAATCTGTCTGAACCAAAAATCTGAAAAAACATACACATTAGAGCTGTAACTATACACTAATCTTAGAAACTGAGTTGGTATGGTTCTTGTGCCCTTACTACTATAGTATTACTGTTTGGCGGTAGAGTATCTGATGAGTAACTGTTAGCTATCCTGACGGTCTTGCACAAAGTCCCACCACCTAGTAAATAGCAGTTACATTACTTCCTGACTAATTCATTTCATTTAAATTCTTAATATAATATTCGAGACAAATAAAATAAAAAACCCGCTGAGTTTTTTCGCCGGTTCTTCTCAGGTCAGGGGATTTTCTATTCCGAATCGATGGTACTCTTTCAATTGACCATCAATAAGGAAGTGTAATACTTCTATATAGAATAAAGCAATTTGAGTTTGAGTTTGAATTATATGTTGAATGTATATGTATGATGAAAACATCGTATGGTTCCAGTGAATTAGAATAGAGCCACTTCATCTCAACCCGTCAGTGTCGTGAGAGCCGACTCAGGGAATTTTTGTTAAGTGCATCCATCAATCGAGTACTTCAGCGAGTCGTTTGGGAACCGTCTATATTACACATACGTATAGCCGTGATGTTCGTCTTCGCTTTGCATATCTCGGAAACAAATGAAGGTGTCAAAAATTTCAACTGAACGTCTAAGACGTTACCTATTTGAAAGGTCGATATTATTATGCGTAATTTCGTATTTCCTATATTTTTATTTTAATCTCTATGTTAACATTTCGTATATAACTTGTTATTCCGTGGCTTTGCTCGCGTTTTAAGGATTCGTCATCAGATCTTAGACATCAAAAAGTCACCATCATCCTTCCTTGGGTTTCACACATAATGAAATTCATCAAATTCAGATCTGTATTTGGCTGTGAAAAACAAAGGACAGACAAAGTTACTTCCCATTTAATTATATTGGTGATGATTTCAAAACAGGATCCCGAAAGCATTCGAAATGCATCTGTTGCTGATTTAAATAAATATATATGAATATATAGCGCATGTGTGCGAAAGGTTGTTCTAAATTAAGTTCTTTGGTGACAACTTAGTAATGAAACGACCTCCTTCTTAATAATTATTTGTGTTTATACCATAATAAATATTTTTACATAATTATAAATAATAAAAAACTAGTGAGTTTATTCCTCCAGTTTTTATGAGGATATTTTTCGTAGAATAGAAGTATTCCTTACAATTATATTCATTAATGTAGTTGGGATGGCCCAGTGGTTAGACCGCATTCATATTAATCGACGATTGCGGGTTCAAACCCAGACAAGCACCACTAAATATTAATGTGCTTTATTTGTGTTTGTAATCCATCTCATGCTCCCACCGAGCAAGAGAACAAAAGGAAAACCTGCAAGTACTTAACTAAAACCGTATTAGTTAAGTATCCTCAAATGAAGATGCCTTAGCCCAGCAGTGGGAAATTTACATACTATTACTACATTACTGTAATAACTATAATCCAGACTAGTTATAAATTCAATCCTAAATTCAAGGAACTTACCTAACCTACAGTTGTATAGAAGAATTCGCTATATAGAGATAAGGTTACCATAATAATTGTACGACTCTTTTATTTAGATTGGATTCATGTTGTATTTATTTATTTTCTTCGTGTAGTGTATAATTCAGTACAAAGTAAAGTAAAGTTAAATTAGACTATTAGATAATGAGTGAGCGAAAGCTTATCAATTAAATCCATCTAAAGAGAAAAAAAATAATAGAATTCCCTATGTGATATTTTGTGCTTCGATTAAACAAGCTACGCCTATTCTTGGCAATAATAATACTCCTATTTTCCCTCCAGTTATCAGGGTTCTATTAAGAGTAGAGCCGACAATAGCCCAAGGGGTTTTAAGGGCTTTATAATTCATCCTATACACGGCAGTTTAGGTAAACATTTTGAGAAATCGTATATCGAATAAATCCAGAGCATAGAGTGGAGTACAATATACTCCAAATATTACTTAAAAGCAAAAAGCCTTTACCCCGTAGACATTTAGATGTAGCATCAGCAAAATTCGTAAAACCGATTACATCTGAGTTAGGTACGCTATCCCAAATTATCAATATTTATTTCTTATGTGAATATGATCTTTATACAAACGTAATATCATATGACTTAACATATTCGTCAATTTGACACGTCGATTTACATGCACTTATAGTAAGACACAAATTAGATGTAGCATCGGAAAATGCAATGGAATGAAAATAAAACCGATTACTGCCGATTTACACAACCAATAGAAATAGCTCCCTATCGCGCCATTTGACGCTATTCGTCGCTATAGATTCACGCGTCAGAGAAAGCAAGTGCATGTAAAACTACGCGTCAAATTGACGAATATATTAGGTCTTATGATATTAAAAGTTATTACGTTTGTGCAAAGGTCATATTCGCATGAGAAATAAATATTAATAATTTGGGATAGCGTACTTAATTCGGATGTGATCGGTTTTACGAATTTTGCCGAAGCGACATCTAAGTTGTGTCGTACTATACTTCCTTGAGTTGAACTGACGCGGGAATCTATAGCGTCGAATGGCGCGATAGGGAGCTATTTCTATTGGTTGTATAAATCGGCAGTAATCGGTTTCATTGAATTTACCGACGCTACATCTAAGTTATGTCGAACTTTACCTTCCTTTTTAGACTTTATTTATTATGATTTTCGTTCTTAGTATATTAGCAAATATTCGTCAAAAGATATATAATCCTTAGAGACGGAAACATCACAAGTGTTGTGATTTGTATTCAGTAGTACTCATAACTCAGCAAGACTTTTCTGACAACTGTATAAAAAATTTATAGCGACGTATTTAGTTGTTTTTTTTTTTTGTGAAACTTTTGTATTACTTCGATATACATTAATCTCTCTCCCTGACTGATATATAGATGCGAGGTAAATTATTATTTTGTACATGGAAAAAAATATACGTAACGTAAATTTTATATTTCAACATTTTAATTTCCAAACACGGCTTGAAATAGTTTCTCGTTTTTTTTTCGTCATAAATTTTTGTCGTTGATTTATTACGCTTTTATATGTTTTCAAGAATAATTAGTGTGAAAAAACATCGTTCGGCTTTTTATTGTACATCATCCACCACCATTTAACTATGAGGTGACATATCACCAATTTCAAGAAAGAACATACATATTGATTGATACACTTCCAAAAGAATGTAATTTAAATTGCATAATGTATTTTCTAAACATTTAAATGACATGAAAATGTACTTTTTCAATAGGCTCTTACAAGAATTTTCGAATCGTCATTTTAGTAATTTTTTTAACGAATATAAATATTTATAGATACGTGTTTAAATGCTTAAAAAATATGCTGTACAGAGGATAGTCCTGTAGAACTTTATTGCAGATTGGCATCTGCAATAAATTTTATTATTAATAATACTCTTATATTTTATCCTCCTCCTTATTAATAATACTAGGAGTATTATTGAAAAAAAATTGTAAAAAAAAAATAATAATACCCAAAAACATATTTGGTCAAAGTAAAAACATCATAAATCATAATTTAATATCCAATACCGATTAAATTTAACTAAATCGAGTTGAGCCCTTATGTAACCCAAAAAGGCAAGTTAAACAACCGTTTATGAAAATAAGCCCCGCGGGACAGAAAGGCTTCATCCAAGTTAATTGGACCGGATGTTCGTAATAAAAGCTTTGAATTCAAGGTACTTTTGGTAATTTAAGAATTAAATTATGTCGCGTATCTTCCCTTTCTTTAGAATGTTATTACATTATACATTATTATACTTGTTTACATTTAAACAGTAACACTAACAGTCTGTAAATTTCCCACGGCTGGGCTCAAGCCTCCTCTCACACTAAGGAGAGGATTTGGAACATATTCCACCACGCTGTTCCAACGCGGGTTGGTGGAATGCACATGTGGCAGAATTTCAATGAAATTAGACGCATGCAGGTTTCCTCGCGATGTTGTTGACGATGAAATAAGCCACCTGATGGTAAGTGATCACCACCACCCACTGTTAGAGTATACCTACATACCGTAGTAGTTATACCCTAAGAATAATTTACCATTCCCTACTTCACCTTCTCTTACCACCAACCTTGGAACTAATATATACACTTGTTCACTCACACTCCAGATAGGAACACAACAATACCGAGTACTGCTACCGAGTAGAAAACTTTGCACAAAACCTTACCACTAATATATTAAGAGAATATTAAGAGTGGGTTGGGTAACCTACCCATATGGTCTTGCACAAAACCCAACCATAAAAGAAAGAACACCTAAGTCCTAAGTGGGGATTAGTGGAACACATAGATATTAACATATTTTATTATTTATTTAGTATAAATTTTCAATTCAAAATTCAGTATTGTAAGTGTTAGTAAGATAACACATAAAGATTTTACAGTTTCGGCATTGCAGGTACATACACTTTAAAAAGAAATTCGAATCTTACCACAGAACACAGAGCCTAAAATGCTAGAATTTATAATATGCGATGACGGAAATAATTGTAAAACTTATGGGATACACGAATCAAAATGGCAGTCCATGATAAGTTGGTTATCAATATTTCAAGAGTGAAATACGAAATGAAATCTTACAGTATTGCCATGCCGGACTTGAATGAAGCAAAAAAAAATATTTATTTATACATACAGAAAATAAAAATAAAATTATGTCAGTAATGTAATAAAATAATGATTTTTTTATTACTTTAAATCTGATATTTAGTGACGAATCAAATTAATTTACATTCCAGTTAATAATACCAGTAAATATTTATATATTCGATGTAACAATACGTCTACGCCGTAGACCCTCTACGAAAAGTTATGTACTATACGTACAACCCAACAATAAACGGAGTTATTTTTAATACCTTTAAAATAATTAATATATTAAAAATCAAGACTCATTTCTTGATTTTTTTTTTAAATTACACTAGTTTCTGTTCGCTGGTTTGTCCGTATTTATCGGAAAGGATGTCGGAGTGCTTCCCTGTCGTATTTAATATATACCCCTAACAGCATGTATGTCAATAAAGTCAATTTCAGTCATTACATAATATATAAAAAGCCGAATTAATGGGGAACATTGACCTTAACCAGAGAGGTTCCAATCTGAAGAAGTATCAATTGTTTTAAAGAGTCGAATTACTATTGATTTTATTCACCTTTTCAACCGACTTCCAAAAGGAGGAGGTTATCAATTCGTCTGTATTTTTTTTTTTTTTTTTTTTTTTTATGTTTGTTACCTCATAACTTTTTACTGGGTGGACCGATTTTAATAAATTTTTTTTTGTTTGAAAGGTAGTGCTTCCCGTGGGGTCCCATTTTTTTAATTTTTTTTTCCGATGATGTTATCCATGTGAAAACGACATAAGTCTTAAATTTGCATTATGTATATGCGCGACAAATAGGTGAATAACTGAAAATCACGTTAACCAATTTTGATAATTCTTTTTTTATTATAAAATATATACTTCAAGGGTAATTTGGTGAAAGTTTGGTAAGGTTCTGAGCACAGGATCCATGACAAAGTAACGGAACGGAAGGGAACGGAACAATTCTGAGGAGCACGTTAGCGATACTCGGTCGAATCTTTTATTTATAGGTTATTTGGATATTTGAGTCACCTTCCGTAATGTGGTTATGTTTATGTTATTATCATAGTCGAATATTATAATCAACTAGCTACCCACCCCGGCTTCGCACGGGTGCAATACTGATACTAAATATACTACAGAATTTGTTTATATACGACATCACATCGCAAACTTCTAAAATTATGAGTGTTTCTTTACTATATTGTTCATGTATTATATACACAAACTTTCCCCTTGAATCACACTATCTTTTAAAAAAAACCGCATCAAAATCCGTTGCGTAGATTTAAAGATATAGGGACAGAGAAAGCGACTTTGTTTTATACTATGTAGTGATGGAACTCCTATACGGCTCGCAGTTAGGGTGCGATATGGGGCAGAATTTCTTACTATCTTTAATCAAATTTTGTGTATGTGATGTGATGTCATATGATGACGAAATATAGTTGGTCTTTTTCAAAGTTTTTTTGCTGAGTTCGATTACAGCTCTTTCGAGGGATCCTTGTAGTTTACGCCGCGTGACGTATTAAATCCGCATTTTCGAAAGTCTATTTTTGCTTTATTCGCAAGTTTCCTTTGAAATTGTCCTCGAAGTAGTTTCTGACTCATATAAACGGAACGCTTAATTTATCCATATTAAAAAAAATTAGTTAGTCAACATCAGCTTCACTTAAAATCAAAAAATAAATAAAATTTTAACAAAAAGAAAAACCGACTTCAAACAAAACACTATTTTAAAACAAATGCACGAAAAAGTAAAAAAAATAATTGCGTATTCAACATATTTTTTAGAGTCTTCCTAAGTTAAATGAAATGAAAAATATTAGACTACTTAAAAGTCGAATAACGATTATATCATGTAGTTATAATTATTGCTATATTTGGAGTCGGTGTCAGCCAATAAAACCCTACAGTATATCTATCAAAAAACAATACGAGAATACTTTAACAAATATGTTTTTACAAATTACCTTTTACATAATAATATACTGGATCAATCAAGGGGCTCGTATCGCTTCTTTCTTTTGATTGTTGGGGCAAGGGCACCGTGGCTGACACCGGCTCCAAATATACCAATAACTATAACTACATGATATAATCGTTAATCGACTTTTAAGTAGTCTAATATTTTTCATTTCATTTAACTTAGGAAGACTCTAAAAAATATGTTGAATACGCAATTATTTTTTTTACTTTTTCGTGCATTTGTTTTAAAATAGTGTTTTGTTTGAAGTCGGTTTTTCTTTTTGTTAAAATTTTATTTATGTTTTTCCATGACAACAGAACAGGGCACCATTATTCGGGGTTAATGGCATTTATAACACCTTATTACCAACAATACTTATTACTTAGTATTGAGTGACTCATTAACTACAGGCATACAGTACATAACGTCTTATAACAGGCACATTGAAAAGGAATAGTTGATAACTCTTACAGCGCCAATGTATAGGGATGATAATGGGTAATTACTAACCATCAAGTCGTCTGTTTGACAATCTTACCTAAAAGAAATATAAAAAACAGAGAAACCTTTAACTTCATCGTGTTAAAACATAATTGAATATTTATTTAAAAGAACATTTATTAATCTTATTATTTAAAATTATACATAGAAATAAAACATGAACAAAGGAAAGATAAAAGAACTAGTAGTACCAAAGGAAAATAACTGCTATGATTCATGCTTCCTTCTAATCGAAATCTCACTGACTAAGAGAATGAGAGAACAATCAAGTTCTTATTATTTTAAATTATTTTTACTCTACAATGATAAACAAAAATATATGACATAAAAGAAAGTTCATAAGTACGTTCAAGAATCTGCTAAGTTTCTACTTGACCAATATTATAATCAAACCTGTAAGCTTCCTCTTTCAGTTCACAACTGTTATATTGAATCAATCTTATTTATATCAATACTTGAATACCAAATATCATGGTATTTTATTTTAAAAAGAGGTCAATGACTCTGAAATCATTGAAATGCATTGAACAATCGCGAAAAAAGATATAATACAGTAACGAAATATTCCTCCAAAATTCCATAACATAATAAAGTATAAATATAAAACGTGAACATTTAAAATTATCGTATATATATTTGGTATTTATAAAAGGGCAATGACACTTAATTCATTCCAAAGTTATTGTCCCAAAATATACATACAAAACAGAATAAATTGAATTTTATAAACAAGATAACTCTGAAATCCTACACACAATATCGGCTTTAAAAATAAAATAAAAAATACTGTCATAAATGACAATATATTAATAACACAAGGCTTAGGAATATTTTATTTTAAGATACATTTGTAACGGAAAATAAACGTAGTATTATAACGTAGTATAAGTGTTTTATAATTATATTTTCTTTATAGTAGTGCTAAGTAGAAACGACTTCGAAATAAATGACAAAAGAAAAAGTTTCGAAGTTATAGTAACAAAACAAAAACTATTTATTCCATTATCAAAATGACCTTTTATTCAACAATACAATTATGAAAAGTACATATTTGTAACAAAAATGTTATTCTTAATCCCTCAATAAATTATAATTGTTAATGATTTATCAAATGGGTATCAATATAATGCAGGTAACATTATAAAAAAATAAAATTATTTTTTATAAGTATACTTAATATATACAAGTAATCAATGTAATAAACCAAAAAAAATCAAACTACATAATAACAATTATTACTAACCTGAATAAAACCACAAATTTGTTTATTGAAATCAAACATTCACTTAAAATTATTTATTCGAAAATCTCTTCACGGAATAAATACACTCGTTCATTTCACAATCACAGTCGCGTAAGAGAAAAACTATGAAAATCCAACACGTCCTCTCGCCTCGACGGTTGAGGGTAAACTGCGCGACTTCTGTTCTTACTGCACAAGTTTAACTTCGGCTGCAATCGGTAAAGCTCGGGTGCAACACCAAACAGTATTATATAGCTCTAAGGCCTTCCTAATTGAGTTACTAAACAACAAAAACTTATGCATAGTGAGCGAGATGAGGAACCGTAGTATTTAGAACTTTGTCACAAATAAACGGACGAGTGTAACTATTTTGATCAATGGTATGTAACAAATATGAACTAAAATTAATGTAATCTATGAAATTATTTATTTAATATATATTTTTATTAATTACACCAAAAGGTACATCACATACATTACTCTAATCCCAATGTAAGTAGCTAAAGCACTTGTGTTATGGAAAATCAGACGTAACCAAGATGACGTAGAAAACTAATGATAATCTACATCGACTCGGCCGGGATCGCACCCGGGACCTCGGAGTGGCGTACCCATGAAAACCGGTGTATACACTACTCGACCACGGAGGTCATCAAAAGATGATTCAAGCTAATAACTGAAAGTCAGAATATTTAAAATATAATCTAAATGAGTATGAGTATTGGGCGCTACATATATTATAGTACCAGTAGTTACGTTTTAGAGATTGGTAGTCACGTGTTAGGCAAAATAAGTAGCCTATGTCCTTATTTGGAGTTCAAGTTTGCTTTATACCAAATTTCATCAAATTCGGTTCCGTGGTTTGTTCGTGAAATAGCGACAAACAGACAGACAGATAGTTACTTTCACATTTATAATATAGATGATTCTTCGATATAAATAAAAGTACGTGTTTGTTTGTTATATTTATTAATAGTCATTTTTTTTTAATTTGACAATCAATACATATAAAATACAAAGAACAAAACCGGTACTACGCGACAGTGTGCTATACAAAATATCGGAAAACTTTTACGATATCAATACTCGTGTACACCATAACAAATTACAGTACAATGCGCACGTATGTCCCTCTGCTTACAGTCAAGTATAAATCAAGTGCCTATTGATATGAGCAGCGCTATTCTGTAAGCACCTCGTATCCCATTCGTGAAATGTTCAGAACCGACCTACTATATTACTAGCGGCATGTCCCGGCTTCAGGGAGACATAAGAAGTTTTTATATTTTTAACCTTTTTTATTTTATTTATTACGAGTCGAGATGGCCCAGTGGTTAGAACGCGTGCATCTTAACCGATGATTGCGGGTTCAAATCCAGGCAAGCACCACTGATTCATGTGCTTAATTTGTCTTTATAATTCATCTCGTGCCCAGCGGTGAAGGAAAACATCGTGAGGAAACCTGCATGTGACAAATTTCATAGAAATTCTGCCACATGTGTATTCCACCAACCCGCATTGGAACAGCGTGGTGGAATATGTTCCAAACCTCAAAGGGAGAGGAGGCCTTTAGCCCAGCAGTGAGAATTTACAGGCTGTTGTTGTTGTTATTTATTACTTATGAAATATCTTGTCCTTATATTTCAACTTACGAATAAAAACCTTAAATTATATACTAAAACCTTTCTCTTGAATCGCTAGCCATTAGTGAAAATCCCATGAAAATCTGTTCTGTAGTTTTGGAGTTTATTGATAACATATAGACTGGGGGCTTTGCTTTATAATATGTAGTGATTTTGGCACTCGTATGCTTTGAATGACACATTTATAGTGAATGCCGCATATTACTTTTTGTCTTTTCACGACCTTATTCATAGTGAGCTCATCGGTATCATCGGCAAAATTGGTTAAAAGTATCGCATCCGAATTAAGTACGCTATCCCGAATTATCAATATTTATTTCTTATGTGAATATGATCTTTACACAAACGTAATAACTTGTAATATCATATGACAATATATTCGTCAATTTGTCACATCTATTTACATGCGCTTGGTTTCTCGGGTTGAACTGACGCGAGAATCTATAGCTACGAATAGCGTCGAATAGCGCGATAGGGAGCTATTTCTATTGATTGTGTAAATCGACAGTAATCGATTTTATTGAATTTATCGATGCCACATCTAAGTTGTGTTCTATACAGAAGTAGGTATGATGTTTGGCAAGCGTCAAGCGTAGCTGTCAAGAACACCGAGATAAAAAAGTTAGATTATCTATTTTAGTTTTATTGTTGTGCAACACTCTATTCAGATATATAAATCAAAAATCAAAATCAAAGTATACTTTATTCAAGTGGGCTTTTACAAGCACTTTTGAATCGTTATTTAACAATTAAGTGAAGCTATCACCGGTTCGGAAAGTAGATTCTACCGAGAAGAACCGGCAAGAAACTCAGTAGTTACTCTTTTTCAACATTTAAAAAAATACAGTCATGTTAGTTAATTTTTGTTAATACAATTATTAAATTAATATATCCTGCCTGGAAGTCAACAGGTATACCTTGCCCCAAGAAAGATTTATTGACTTTGCGGAGTCGGAAACTTGGCGTTATAAGCTTATCCTTACTTCTAGTGCATATACAATTATTATCACTGATTTTATCAAAGTTATCAATGTTACTGTGAATATACATGATATTGTTGTAAATATATTGCGACGCAACAGTGAGTATTCCTACTCTGTTAAAAACATCCCGAAGAGAGTCTCTAGCTCCAAGATTATAAATAAACCGAATTGCTCTCTTTTGTAAAATAAAGACAGATTAAATGTCTGCAGCGTTACCCCAAAGTAATATGCCATATGACATAATACTGTGAAAATAACCAAAATAAACTAAACGAGCGGTATCAATATCAGTTAGTTGTCTAACTTTTCTAACCGCGTATGCTGCGGAGCTGAGTCTCCCTGTTAGGGACGACAAATGGGGACTCCACTGAAGTCTGAAATCCAATTCTATTCCCAAGAACACGGTAGTATCGGCTACATCAAGCGGGCCACCGCTTAAAGATATATTATAATTTTGCTTCCTAACATTGGGTAGGGTAAAAACTACACATTTTGTTTTTTGAGTATTCAAAACCAAATTATTTACATTAAACCAATCTTGTATCCGTGATAAGGCACCGTTCACATCGTCATAGTCAGTTTTTTTCCTGTCAACCTTAAAAATCAGTGAAGTATCGTCAGCAAACAATACTATATCACAAATACCTTTAACAAAGAAAGGAAGGTCATTTATATATACTAGGAATAGAAAGGAACCCAAAATTGAACCTTGTGGAACACCCATTTTTAGCGTAGATCCAGTAGACTTTATTCCATTAATGAAAACTTGCTGGATTCTTTGACTTAAGTATACATAATCTAAGCTTTTAATATTGTAATCATTAGATTAGTCAATATCGTGGATCAATGTGATATTTTGCGATTGAATCCTGAAATAATTTTCGAGTTTATTATTACAAAATAGCTCTACCTGGGTAGGGCTTTGTGCAAGCCCCCCTGGGTTAGGTACCACCCACTTATGAAATATCCTACCGCCAAACAACAGTACTAATATTGTTGTGTTTTGGTTTGAAGGGTGAGTGAGTCAGTGTTACTACAGGCTAGTTCCCATCTCATTCACATGAACATCTTAGTTCCCAAGGTTGGTGAATGATGTAAGGAATGATTAATATTTCTTACATCTTCATTGTTTATGGGTGATGGTGACCACTTACCATCAGGTGACCGATATGCTCGTACACCAACCTATAACATAATAAAAAAAACCTGAAGGGAAGAATCAAATTGAATCGCTAGGGTGGATAGGCTTATACTTATAGTATATATTTTGCTCCAGCGTTTTTATTGATGAAAAATTAGTGCTTTATGTTATACCCTCTTTGGGGTTGATTTGAAAAGGCCTTAGTTAACTACCAATGTTTTTTCCCCTCAATTCAAGACAATTATTATAATGGGTTAGATGTTTTAATCACGAAAGCTATACATAATCGGACGGAGTAACGTCAAAGTTATATCATTGATATGGAAATAGTTGTGTCTTTGTAATGATCCTCATAACATCTTTAAGTTAATTAATACAAAAATAATTAATGTATATATCTCAATGAACTCACAAGGCCATCTAGAATATATCTATGTCACGAAGAGACTGTTTTAAATAATATCATTAAACGTGGTGTAGTATCGAATTGAGACAACCATGTCTCATAATAATATGTACACAGTTTTGTATTGTAAATAAATGAATATTTTCTTTTGACAAATCTATTCTTTATAACTTTTAAGTGCGATTTTTGAAGATATATCATACAAAATCGTGTTAAAAAGTCAGTGGTTTCGGGTATAATGAACCTAATAATAATAGAGTATTACATACAAGAATCCTAAACTCTCCTCATAAGCCCTTGCCATTAAACCATCAATAAAATAAGAAAGTATAAACTGAAGGTAAATAAATAATAAGACAAAATTAATATCATGTTTGTCTTTACTTTCTCCTAACCTTTAGCCTATTCATAAGTATAGTAGTATAGTATAATGTAACTTATATAAGTAGTAGTATAGTTATATAAGTTTATTATGAATGAAAAGTAAATAATGCCTTATTTTTTAATTCTATAATTATTTCTAGTACTGTTTCAATTCAAAGTAGTCGAAATACAGGTACTTTATTGAAGTAAGTTCGTACATGCAAATTCGCATTTTACAATGTTAATTAACGCACACATCCAGTAGTTTACTTTTCATCAATCATAAAAAATATACAACGTAATAAATTGATGTATGTTTTGTCATTATGTAATAAAATAGAATAAGTTTAGTGAAGTTTCCCACGCAGAGTTGGCAACAAAGTATCACAAAGAAAACAGTTCACTAGCTTCTCTTAGTTTAGATTTCTTTTTCAAATACAATCCGCGCCGGCAACTTCGTTTGTGGACTTTAGACTTGGAAATACAATTTTGGACTATCTTTTGGAAAGAATCTTCTTTCTTAGAAACGCAAGAAGACTTCTAATGATTATTAGTCGTTTACCATAGAGATAGAGAAGAATCTTTACAATAGCTAATATTACCATTACGTATTTTTTCTCCTGTGTGGAGGTTTTACACATTTGTACAGCAATTTTGGCGCGATTGGATAACAAACATCTATCCATCTAAACTTTCACATTTATAATATTAGTAAGAAGTAAGATAAATATAGCAGTCTAATAGAACAGTGACACATCGATTTTTCTCTTTCTGACATCAGTAATTTGACATTTGATAGAAAAGGAAAAAGCATCGTGTATACGACCGTATACACACATGACATTATATATGAAGGATTCGTTGTAAGTTTCAATTAATATTTGTACAGTCATCAATAAAGCTAAAATTTTGTTTGCGATTTTGTTTGGAAACAAAAAATACAGATATCAAATATGCCATTAATTCAAACATTATAAAGGAAACTTCAAATATGTTAAGCCTTGATTTATAAATTGAGAAAACCAAAAATTATACAGCTTGTATATTGTTCACTTATTTAGACATCCATCATATATTCTACTAAACACCAATAATTAATATTATTATATTCCGATTTAAAAGGTTGGTGATCCAATAAGGCACTAGGAACATCTGGCTGACTTCTCAAACTCAAATTGCTTTTTTCAATATAGAGGTATTACACTTTCTTATTGATGGTCAATTGAAACAGTACCACCGGTTCGGAAAAGAAAATACCCTGACCTGAGAAGAACCGGCGAAAGAAACTCAGCGGGTTGCAAGGCTTTATATTACAAACAGACACTCCAATTTTATTACATGTTTAGATAAATTAAACATCACTACTATAAGTCAATCATTCACTCAAAATTAACAAAGCTTGATATTCTAAATCAATATCAAATCTCTGTATGGTCTAAAGCTGGTTTACTTAATTCAAAGACTATTTTAACAAGCAATTGAAGGCTGTCAAATCTGTCTAGTGTAGTTTGAAAATAAATGGAATACCATAATATCGTAAACATGCATATCTAATGCTCAGAACGTCTGGTTTGATACAAATTCCACCTTATTTTCTACTGCTAAACAGTAGAACAGTTTGGTTCCGATTTGAAGGGTGAACGAGCCTGTGTTACTACAGCCTTAAGAAACATAATTACTTAGTTCTCAAATTTACCGAAATTGTAAACAATTATATAAGGAATGATCAATATTTTCCACAGCGACAATGTCTATATGTATTGACGATATAACACTTAACATCAACTATACCTTCAAATTTAGTTGGTGGTAGGGCTTTGTTTGCGTCCGTCTGGGTAGGTACCAACCATTCATCAGTTATTCTACCGCCAAATAACAGTACTATGTATTGTTGTGTTTCGGTTTGAAGGGTGAGTGAGCCAGTCACAAAATATAGTCATATAATACAGGCACAAGGGACATCACATGTTAGTTCCCAAGGTTGGTGGCACATTGAAGGAAGAAATAGTAATATTACTTACAGCGTCATTGTCTATGGGTGATGGTGACCACTTACCATCAGGTGCCCTATATGCACGTCCGCCAAACTATACCAAAGAAAAATCAAAATATTATTAATATAATACTTCAAACTATTATGAATTTAAAAACCCAGTACGATTGCTATGAAAAATTAATCCTACCTAAATGAGCTAGCACATAGCTAACCAAATTTCTAAGTATTACTATTTAATAAAATAAAATATTTGTAATTTTTGAATATGGAACGACCAAGCTATATTATGTATTTATGTCAATTTTAGTATTAAATTATATAAACAAAGAGAAATAATTGAATCAGAACGCTGAAATTAACTTTTAGACAATATTTTGCAAATATTTTTTTTTCTTGTATAGCTTCGCTGACGTAATTGCTTAGCGCTGTGAATTGTTCGGATTTAAGGAAACTCATTCGAAATTACGTATAAGGAAACGAAGCGGGTTTGGCAATTTTTGCGAACAGGGTTCCTTGTACGAACGATTACATTGAATGGGAAGATAACTATCTTTTTATGTTGGCAAGAACATATTTAGGGATGATATTGATCTAATTATTGTGATATATTAAAATTTCACTCTGACAAACATTAGCTCGTCAACTTTGCAAAACTATAGAATACAAGTTTCGAAATTTTAAACTTCTCTGTTTCATAAGTTCAAATCGTTTGTAAAAAATACGTTGGTAAAAAAAGGCATATTATTCGATAGAATATTTTATACTGTATTTTTTTATTTTGGTAATCACTAAGTTTATTGCCGGTTCTTCTCCGTAGAATCTACTTTCCGAACCGGTGATAGCTACACTTAATTGTTAAATGACGATTCAAAATGGCTTGTAAAAGCCTACTTGAATACACAAATACAGAAACTGCCAAATCTTAATTCATTTCGAGCGCGAGGTAAACAGCTTGCTTTTCAAAGCAGATATGTGTCTAATATAAACATCTAAATGGCTAATGAAGCTTGAAAGAATAACCTGACTTTTTTTCCATACCTGTTTGTCTAGCCACTAGATAAACAAGGCTTACTACTCAAGGCTTATCATTATTCCAATATTATATTGTTACTAATTCCAGGAATGAGCGTAAAGCTCGACGACGATTTTTTTTTGATTTCACTATAAATTGAATGCCACATATTGTAAATCTACGTACAAACTCTTAGCACAAATCATCATCAACCATACATATGTAGTTTCAATTGGATGATGATGAATACGAACCCAAAAAAAATACATATACAATTAATCCGATCCTGTCGGATTGCCATCCCATTGAACTTTGGGATTCAAGTATTGGAAAGAACTCATTTATTTTCGCACACAGTTGTGTACTATAATATGTGCTGAGACTATATGACTGAGATGACATCCCATCATCGATGTCTCTTTTATATTTTTATAGGTAAACATTTATGTTTGTTTTTGGTGACCCTACTCAAGTACTATTTATCGAAAATTATACGGAACCAGCGAAGTTTGTGTCCCAAGTTTTATGGACAAATTCAATTAGAGTCAACATCTGTTATTTTAGAGTAATAAATATTATTTATATTTATTTGAATGTCTCTATATATTTTCCAATTTTTACTTTACCATTAAAAGGCACCGTTTACAAAACTTATTATTAAAACTTTTGTTTTCTTATCTTAGTTTTTATCAATTTATTTAGTTTCAAAAAGTAAAAAAAAAATGAATTTATTTTCAAAAAGTCGAAACGCTTGGCCCTTGGAGTAGTGGTGCAAAAAGCTTCATCAAAAGTATAACACCTCGCCTCATTGCCTCCACTGGTGACAGGAGGGCTGGTTCGTTTTTTGCCCAGAGGATCGGAATTGCGATTCAACGAGGAAATGCTGCTAGCATTCTAGCCACCATTCCACGCGGTCAAGATTTATACAGCAACTAGTTTTAGTTCATACTTGTATATATTTTATGTTATTAATTCTTATGTTATTAATTCTTATGTTAATAAATATTTCTTTTCAATTTCAAATAAATTAGTTTCATAATTCATCATGTTCGTCAGTGATGGTAAAATATAGTGTAGAGCAGCGACGTGGAATAACCTTCAAGCGTTCACATTCAAACGACGAGGATGACTTACATCCCTTATTTCCCAATCCAATCATAACAGGTATTTTGTTGCTGACCGTACAGGACTTTATTTATCACAGGAATTTATTTCGATTTTTTTGGTCAAACTTTTGTTACAGTTCAATAAACATTAATCTCTGTTATTCGAGTTTTGCAACGCGAAAATCCTGTTACGTTTAGAGTTTTAACTATAATAAAAAAACTACACATTGATTCAACAAAAGTTGTATATCATACTGGTACGATGATAAATAACTTTTATATAAAAAACAAACGAAACAAAAGTATTTATTAAACCTTATATACTGCCATTGTGTTGCAGAAACTCTTTGTCAACTCACATATAAATACATATTTTATTTAATTTTTTTTACGAAGCCTACATAATATATTTACATGTTGGAAAAGAGTAACTACTAACTTTGTGCCGGTTCTTCTCGATAGAATCAACATTCTGAACCAATATTGAGATTACTTTTAAAAAAGATCTGTAAAATTTATATTCAAATATTGACAAAAATATATTTTGATTTTGATATATTAAGAATACATAAATTATAATACATACATAAAAACAATCTTACAAAAAATATATGGTAAGTACATGCTTGTTTATTATGTAATTCATTTACAATATAAAAAGTTATGTATCTGTTGCTCACTGCGGGTATATAAAAAGATATAGTCTAATTTTATGATGATCAGTTGAGTAGTACGTGTATCAAACAAACACCCTTCCCATTGATTCCATTGAATATGACTATAAACGACATAATAATTCAGTATTTATTGATATCATTGTCTTAATACTATGTCTTCAAAGGTTCAATAATTAATAAATAGGTTTCGAACAGGATTTTTGAAAATAGAACATCTTTTTTTTTATAAAAAGCCAGTAAGTTTTTAAGCCCCGTTTTTTTTTAAACTGCGACGTATATCACCAGTCTGTCCAATCACTTAATATTTTAAAAGCAAACACATTTCAACTATACTTCAAATGTTTCTACCCAAAACTATTCAACTTAAACGTATTTCAACAAAAGTTGAAACCTGGCAACGTATTAAGAGTACGTATCAAAACAAAAAAAAAAGTTAAAACTCGGATAATCGTTTTATCGTCGAACTTTATAAGTAACTTACCTGAAAAATTCCGAAATAATACGATACGAAATCATTCACTCATATTATGTCCTCACGGAGAATGTGATCACGTAATTATGGCACACGCGCATTTCACTGTCACAGGATACCCGTCAAGAATATGGAGTCGTAACAACCGTCTTACTTGACGGCCGGAGCAAGACTGGCTAACTGACACGACACTACGTTCGAACCAGACGCCAACAATTCAAATTTGAAAATCGAATACAGTCAGAAAATATAGCGATGGCGAAGACCTATTCCTAAGATATTTACGCGAATTGTGTTTAATTTTAATCTCTTAAAAGCATTTCAGGATATAAATAACGATTAAGAATGAATTAAGAAGTTCTTGGCGCAATCTTATGTTTTGAAACTTCCCAAATTTAATTTTCAATCTATTTGAGTTTGTTACCAGCATTAACGAATTTTGATGAAATCTATTGGTACATAATATATATAATATTACAAACAATAATCTATATTATCGATAAATGCTAATATAACACTAAATACAAGTATAGTATGAATAATATATGTAACCTATAAATTGCAAACAAAAAAAAAACAAAACTCTGTAAACATTTAGTTCCATACAACACAAATTAATAAAAAGTCATATTTAAACTCGATTAAGGAACGTTTCTTTAGCACGGGACTTTTGAATTCGAAATTTGAAATCCAGGATTATTTGGCGTTATATCTTGCCAAGAAGATTATCTTTGATATTTCTTCATTCAAAGTGATACACCGTGTCTAAGTAGCTCGCAGTTACCGTGCCAAGTTTGAACAATACGATTAGCTGTTACAAGAATACCTCTTCGGAATGGTAACTACGTAACTATGATTTATTTTACGATCATATAATTATAACATAATATCTCTTATGAACTGAGATAATCGTGATAATAAAAGTTCATGTCAATCGAAATATCGTCAAATGAGGTCCTGTTTTTGCGCCACTAGCATTGTCGTATGAATGTGAGATGTATGCGTTAGAGTGTGTAAGCATTTAATAGATTTAAATTATATGTTTAATACAGTCGCCAATAAACCACGTCCCGAGCAACACCACGTTTCAATTTTCTAAGCCCATACAAAGTACAGTAAGCCTTAAGTGCATATACAGGTCCAAATATTTTGGTTTTCGTGCTCATTTGTGAAGGAAAATACCGTGAGGAAACCTGCGTGCGGCAAATTAAATGAACAATGTAATTTGACATATGCATCTAACTATACCAATCTAGAATGGCTGTTCCAGTGACTGACCATCAAACCTCTTTTTCAAGAGGAGAGCTTAAGCAGAGAGGGAGTGTTCATTTGTGTACTTGCTTTACTTAATAATTATGTTATTATTTCACATAAAAGCAAGTGTAAATTGTATTTATTTAATTGTATTGTGTAAGCAATATGTAAATTGCTTTCAATATGAACATGAAAAAAAAACTTACATTTTAATTTCTAAAAGTTATGCTGACTGCCAGTAACAGACCTTCAACGATTATAAAAGTACTAATTTAATTATTTGTCACGCGGACTGAATGATATAAAAGAGAGGAAAATTTAATAATGTCGCTGGTCCTCATATGTTTATTTGACTGAAGTTAATAAATTTAAATGAGTTTTATCAAATTATCTGAATTTTGAAACAGATCTTGTGTAAACAGATCTGTAATATTGCTCCAGCCTACTACTGAGATTTTTTATAGAAAAATCGCTATCTTTTGTCTGAATTTCCCCATGATTGGTTAACGCAAAACTTAACCAGCGCCATTTATCTAAAGAAAGGCGTTGTTAACCAATAACATATAGTAAGTTATAAGCTGTAAATCTGCTATTATATTATAAAACTACGTTACAATGAGGGACAGCCAATGTTAAAATACGGTTTTATAGGTAAGAGGCCGAGCGAATGGACCACCAGAGCAAATGGATGAAAATAAAAAAGGGGTTGACCTGATGGTAAGTGGTACCACCAACCACAGAAATTGGCGCTGAAAGTAATCTTAACTATTCCTTTCATTGCCAATGCGCTACCAGCCTTGGGGTGTAAAATATATTGTCCCTTTTACCAGTAGTCACCCTTTAATTTGAAAACAACAATACTGAGTACTGCTATTTGGCAGTAAAACATCTAATAAATTCTTACCACCAAGTACTTCCCCATCTCCTATTTATACACTTTCATACAAAGTTATTCTATTTCTCGATATCAGTGCCCGAACAATCTTTATAAAATGTCCTTCCATAATATTATAATACCAACATTTGTAAATATCTGTGAACAAAATAAAATACTTTAAGAAAAAACTGTAAAAGTGAAGTTAATCAGCTTTCTCACCAACAGTAATACCTTGTGCTTGCTCCTCAAAGAGGGTACTTTCCTCTCATCAACTATCTTACTGGCCAAAAGTTAGTCTGTTAACGTAGCCGGTGTAACTATGAGCACAAGAAACATAACATATTTGTACCCAACGTTGGTGGTTACATAAATAATGATTAAAATTTCTTAGCGCGCCAATACGCCAGCGCCAACGTTATTGGGCTTTGGGCAGTCCTGACTTACTAACAGGCGTTCAATTCGCTCGTCTGCCTTCATATTTTATAAAAAAAAATCATGCAAATGAAGTTAAATAAAATCTTATAAAAATATCGGAGACGAGAGAATTGTTGCTCCGGAATATTTTACATTTCGTTCGTCTGAATTGAATTCTTTGAACATCTTAGTCATTCTAGCTGCAGGCGAAATTTCAACTACGTATATAAAAATACTAATACTTCAAAGGTGAAGAACTTGTTCATTAGTTTGAACGCATTAACCTTCGGACACACCAGACTGATATTTATTTAAATATAGGATTATGATAATGCTAGCGACCCACCCTGGCTTCGCACGGAATATACTGATACAAAATATACTACAGAATTTGATTATTTACGACATCACATTAGAAACTTGTTTATTTACTGTTTATTGTATAAGTGTGTATAAGTGTTTATTTACTATATTGTTCATGTATTGTATACAAAAACCTTCCTATCGAATCAATTTATCCATTAAAATCGCAACAAAATCCGTAGCTAATTTTTTTTAATCCTAGCATAAATAGGGACAGATGAGAACAAAGCGACTTTGTTTTATACTATGTAAAAAAAAAAGAGTTGTGTATAATACAAAACACGGTAGGTATATATGGATGGTACCCACGGGTGTAGTACAATATTATTTAATCCAAGTTAAAGCAAATTTCCCATCGTTGGGCAAAAGCTCTACTCTTGACGTGATGGAATAAGTTCCAAGTATAGGCGAATTAGTATACATTAGATACACATATAGCAGTATCTGAAACATGCATGTTTTCTAAAGACGTCTTTCTTCACCGCTAAGCTACTAATATTTTTGAACAGTTCCAGCAAGAAACCCCCTCTGTAGGCTTAAAGAATTATTTAATACAATCTTGTTTAATTCGAATTGTGTTTCCATTGAGTGAGTAGGATAATTAATCTATTAATTTAATCTCACAAAACCAATTACAATTTATCTCATGATAAAGCACTGGTATTTGATAAAGTCCGGATCGATGGGACGTCTGCGGGAAACCTCTCGCGATCCTTGGGATCGGTCACACTCGAAGAACGTAATTTGTCCAATGCATAGAATATCCTTCACGGTATCAGATACGACAAATCGTTTGATGTAAAAATATATGTTAACTTCATGGAATCTACTCCTATGTACTTCATTGTAAAAATTTATTTATTACATAAGAAATAATAACATTAAATGCAAAAATATAAATATAGCGAAAAATAATGCGTTAAATTGCAATCATATTTCTCTTCACAATATATCGACAGTTTGCAATCTGACGAGATAGATTATAATCTTACGATGGTTGTAATCTTACGGTAATATATATTATACAAATATTAATTAATAATATTTGTTGTATAAATCTTGACTATTGAAATGGTGGCAAAAATGCTAGCAGCATTTCCCCGTTGAATCTCAATTTTGATCCTCTGGGCAAAACGAACCAGCCTTACCACCAGTGGAGGCAATGAGGCGAAGTGTACCTTTGATGAAGCTTTTTCCACCACTACTCCAAGTGTTTCGAGAGCAAATGTTATATCGTTATAAAAATAAATTTATGTTTTTAAATAGCTTAATTAATTTTCATTTATTTATGTCAATAACCATTTATTGTGATGTTTCACATACCACTTTTAAAGGACGAGAGACTTTGTCGTAGCAATATATAATTATGTATATCATATTCTTAGATACAATTGAGTTTGGAAATCAGGGACGTTTTATTACCATGGTTCTATTCTATTTAAGAATTTTGCTTTGATGGTTTATCTCAAAATTTATCACTAAAAATAACAAGTTTTTGTCTTGGTGTAGGTGACAGCTTCACTTAACACACGAGTATCGTCATACTACTTCAGTAGTGTACGTGTAATTAGGGGGCAACAGCTGGTTTAGCTTTTTGTCGAGGCGTTAATAAAAACAATTTAACAACTACATATAAATAATGAAAGGAATTTAGTTATAATAATTTTTACAATATGTCCCTGAATACATAAAAGATTCCAAGCCTCTTTGTAATTTTATCTTAAAATATCTTCGTTAAAAGTTTAGTGATCTAATTTAATAAACTCAGATTGTTTCGCGATGGACTTGCTCACAAACAATATCATTAAAATTGAATTTTAAATCGTAACATATAGAAACTTTACATTAAAATTCGATTTTGATTTCCAAGGTTTATGCCCAGTAATCGGATACCTATAGTTTTACGTAGTAACGTACAGTACGACACAACTTAGATGTAGCATCGCTAAATACAATAAAACCGATTACTGCCGATTCATCAAAACCAATAGAAATAGCTCCCTATCGCGACATTTGACGCTATTCGTCGCTATTGATTCTCGCGTCAGTGACGTGTCAAATTGACGGATATATTAGGTCATATGATATTACAAGCTATTACGTTTTTGTAAAGATCATATTAACATAATAAATAAATATTGATAATTTGGGATAGCGTACTTAATTTGGATGTGATCGTTTTTACGAATTTTGCTGATGCTACGTCCGAGTTGTGTCGTACTGTAGTTAAGTAGTCCTTTATTAGAAGAAAAAATACGAAATAAAATTAAACAAATCTCCAATTATACGAATCTTCTAATTCTTTAATTCCAAGTAAACACAGCTCGTGATTACAACGATGTTAGCTTTGTAGTCAGACGTCTTAATTCTCTGACCTCGCATTCGCTGAAGTTCTGACGAAATGAACAATCTAAATTCATAGCTTTATCTTAGACAGTCTTGATCTACGATATTATAAAGCAAGAGATGTGTCTGGACGTACTTAGCACAGATACTGCACGTTATTTTTTTTTTAATATTTTCTGTTTATAAAGTTTACATAGCCCGCTATCAAAACCAGACAGATGGTTACCTCCTTGTTTATAATACAAACTGCCATGGCAATCGATTGAACGATACAGTGTTAGATATATGCAAACTTTCATGATAATTGAACAAACAGCGCTGAAGCAATCTCAATACAAGATGTGGCCATACGCTACGAGGGAGTGGAACGTTTTTTCAGCCTTTTGCCGTCCAATGTTGGACCAACAGGCACCGTTGTCGGTGGAGCACTATAAAACTGATTAAAAGAACATTTGTCATGATTATTAATGCAATAGTGAAAAAAATTAAAGCTTTAAATTTGGCGATAATGTTGGCATCACCTAAACGAATAATAGCACCAATATTTTAATAGGATTTTTTTATGGTATAGGTTGGCGGACGAGCATATGGGCTACCATGTGATAAGTGGTCACCATTACCCATAGACAATGACGCTGTAAGAAATATTAACTATTCCTTAAATCGTCAACGCGCCACTAACCTTGGGAATTGAAATATTATGTCCCTTGTGCCTGTAGTTACACTGGCTCACTCACCCTTCAAACTGGAACACAACAATACTGAGAACTGTTGTTTGGCGGTAGAATATGTGAGGAGTGGATGGTTCCTACCTAGGCGAGCTTGCAAAATGCTTTACCACCAAATAAATATGAGTTTAAAACGATTTTTAGTTAGGCTATAGACCGTATGACTTTACACTACGAGCCTTAAGACAGTGACAATACACGTGGATTAACCTGCTAGCTGTACTTTAATTTAGTCAATGACACGCACGTGCTTATACTCATTATATTTGAAACATGTATAATGCTAATTGAAATTGATGAAACCGCATTCATGAGTGGGTGGTACCTACCCAGAAGGGCTTGCACAAAGCCCTACCACCAAGGAAACTAACTGAAAGGAATTGAACTAGAGTCAATGAATTATATCAATAAAGATTTATAGTAATGTGTTATTTACTTCCAAGTCGAAAGCTATAAAGACTAAAGTCTGGGACAGTTGTAGCTTGCACGATAACACCCGTAACATTTGTTACAAACTGCAGCACTAATGTGCTTCGAAGGAGGATTTGAACCTTATTTACTTAATATTAGAAAACAAATGCTCGACTTTACTTATGACCATTTATATATAATGTACATTTACGATGTAAACATGGTAACATGAAAACCGAGTAATGTGATGTAGGAAGTGACGTCACCGGTTAGACGAACTACAAAAAGAGTGCATCCGTCTTGGGTTAACTCGCGGGTAAAGTGGATGGATTCCATGATATTTTTTTTGGTTTATAACTAGAACTAAGTATAGGCCGCGTTTGTTAATTTTAATTTTTTTAGTATAAGGATATTTTTAATTGAAATACTAAAAAGTTTTCAAGGATTTTGTCATGTTGCCCAAATTAAGCGAAAAACTAGTTTTAGAAGTGATTCAATTGTAAAAAATCAAAAAATCAATATAGAACTGTTACACTTGCTTATTGAAAGTCTTAAAATATACCACCTGCTTGGAATTATAAAAATAAATTTGAAGAGGCTACCTTAGCTGAAAAAGGCTCCCTTAGCGTTTTTAACGGATCGTAAATATACACTTTTTAGTGAAACTTCATTGTTTAGTTTAATTTCTTAGAAGACCTTTAAAAAGTTATCGAGAATTTGAAGCATAGCGTGGGTGGGTAGAATAAAAAACCGATTTTGTTTTTTTTTATTCTTTTACTTTCGGGAATTAACGTTTCATTTTACAGAAAAAAACATACGTTTTAAATATTTTATTTTAGATCGCGGTCATTTGAAAACTATTGTATGGCGGTGCTCGATACACGCGCTGTGACATTTGATGAACTCTTATCGCCACTGCGAACTGCTGGTTGGAACGTTTCAATCTACTATCTTTTATTTTGTTCAGATACAAACCCGGTGAAGGGCTTCGGTCTGATTTCTAACTTACGTATAGAGCAGATCGATACCAGTATTCTGTAACAAATAAATGTCGCTTACTACATTTTCTTAGTTTTTATTCCAAATTCGAATATGTTAATCAAAAAGGATTAAATTATTACAAATATTTTTTTATTAAAATCAACGAATAAAACCTTTTTGGTGGAATCATTGTTTTATTTCGTCATATTCCTTTTTTAACAACATATCTGTAGAAATTTAACCCTACTCTCATTTTAATGAGAGATGATTTTCAATGTACTTTTTAAATTTCTTTTATTAATGATTAACGCTGATTCTATTCTATCTGATACTGTTTAGTAATAATTGACAATAAACAATAATAGTAATAATTATTTATTTGTAATTTTTTTTAACAAATGGTATCGTATTGACTAAGAATCTAATAAGCTTATAAATAATATTATTGGTTTAAATTTATAATGTGCAAAGTACTCTATTAAAAATATCCTGAAGAATTGATCTCCAATATCTAATAGCCTGAACCTTTTCAAATGAAAACTTGAATTCGGTGGTAGTGCATTGTGCAAGTCTGGGTAAGTACCACCTCAACAAATATCCTATCCCCAAGTGCAACTACAGGCAAATAGGACATGACATCTTAGTTCCCAAAGTTAGTGGCTAGGCATAGGTGATGTAAGAAATGGTTAATATTACTCACACCCAAGTTACCAAATAAGTGACACATTTGCTCGTCCAAATATACCATAGACAAATTAATATACATATAATAGATAAAAACAACCAACTAAGTTATTTTTCTTCAAATTAAAATCAAACTTAACGAGAAATGTCTCAAACAAGAAAATAACTTTCCAAATTACTTCGTAAATACTGTCATAAATGAAATAAAAAAATTTAGCCGAATTGATTACCTTTTTTTTTTAATCATATAAAAGCAAAATCCAGAAAATTAAGGTGAAATTTTAAATCTGTTAAGCTGACCTGTCAGAGGACTTTCCTGTGTGATGAATATTCAAAGTATTTTTTTTATTTAAGTCACTTAGAAATATTTTAGTGAATATTAGAAATGCGGCATAAACGCGCTTAAGTTTTCGGATAACATATGAATTAATAATTAATATATGAAATTATTTATGAACGCTACAAAAGGTAAAATATATAAATATGTTCTTAATATTAAACATTAAAGTTTTACAAGTTGCGTGCTCCTTCAATTACTTATAGGAAACCTCAGCAAGGAATAAATATTTAAATACAATTATAATAAAAAGTAAAAAATTAATAATAACTGTTATATAAAGTTACAACTCATAATATTTATTATTAAAATGTTACTTTGCTAACAATATAACACAATATCACGAATTCATAATACTAAGAACAAATATTATTTCTCGTTTTAATATTAAAAAGTTTTTATATATAGTTTTTATGATTTAATAGTTTATTTCACGAACTAGTACTATGTATTGTTTCTTTTTAATACCTCTATTTAGAAATTTATATATGATTCTGGCCAGTCGTCCTACCTATCGAATAGAACAAGAATAAATATAAATGTTTATACTGATGAAAAAGTACGAAGAATTCTTGTTTTTTTTTTTGAGACATGAAACCATCACGTTCCATTAAATAATAATCAGTATGAACTATTTACATTATGTTTTTAAATTTATTGTTTATAAATAATGTGTGTTATTTATTGACTATTCTTCTTTATTCAAATGTTGTGCGAGATAGAAAATGTTTTAAAAATCGCGCTGTTGTGGAGTTTCGGACATCAAGGTGGTGGAATTTTGACGAGATGTCCGAAGGTGAAAGTGAGCAGCCGGAAATTTCTTTTGTTTCACTATTATTATAATGCTTACTCTCAAATTTAACTATTTACAATTGAAATTTGTTATCAAACCAACATTGTAAAATGAGATAAGGTGTGAAGTTGTCTATTTCGAGCGACTTGACATATCATTTGTGGTTTTGTTCAAGAAATTTCATAGTGTTTTCATGTCATTCTGCGCGCACGTGATAAAATTCACTCGCTTCATTTTTTCAAAAGGATAAAAGAAATATATTTCGAAAAAAGAACAGAAATTAATGCAATGTATTTACAGTCAGTTATTTTATTCATCAAGTAAGCTCTTACAATCATGTTACGACCGGTTTGGAGGATAGGCCTTATCGAAGAACCGTTAGCATATAAAACAACCGACTCCGCAAAGTCAATAAATCCTTCTTGGCGTAAGGTATCCGTTTATATTTAAAAAAATCCGCAGACATTTTAAACTTTGCCGTTTCGTAAATTCAAATTTGTAAAAAATTCGTTTGTAAAAAATACATTGGTAAAAAAAGCATATTATTCGATACAAGATTTTATAGATGATAAAAAAGCGTGGAGATAATACCTGTTGACTTCCAAGCAGGATATATTAATTTAAATAATTGTATTTAACTAACATGACTCTGTATTTTTTAAATGTTGAAAAAGAGTAAATACTGACTTTTTTTGCCGGTTCTTCTCGGTAGTATCTACTTTCCGAACCGGTGCGGTGGTAGCTTCACTTAATTGTAAAATGACGATTCAAAAGTGCTTGTAAAAGCCTACTTGAATAAAGTTTATTTTGATTTTGAACATTAATTTGTTACTAGACACAGCACACTCAACGCATTTAGGATGACTGCAAAACTTCTTAAATCGAACAATGACGTCACACCGTTCGAAATCTCTGACGTCACTTCATTCGAAACAAAGGGATAGAAAGTGCTCCAATCAAATGCGATGTATAACATCGGCCAATACAATTTAAGAGAATAATTTCTGTGTTCGTGGTAGCTACACAATGTTAGTCATATCCGGAGCCACGGTAGAAGTAATTTGATTTTGAAATATCGTCTGTGAAGGCAATTTAGGCGGATAGACCGATAACACGAATAGTTTCGTGTCTCTCATATAAAATTGTCCCTCGGTTTAGCTCCGATTGCTTCGACGTATCACTTAAAGATGATTGGTTTTTGATACTTGACATTTTTTTTTATTCTAGTATTCGTAGAAAATTAAAGGCAACGTTCAAGATTGTCTGAGGTTCGTGAGCTTTTAGGCATTATTAGATTTTTTATAATACTTTTTCTGCTTTATTTTCGATAAATTTCCTTTTTTATATTGTTAATAATAAAATTTATTAATTGATATTGAATAGAAGTTGTATATCTACATACAGTGCGTTATTGTATATGAATTTAGTTTTCTTATTGATCTTATTAGGACTAATTGATAATATTCTATTTTAAGTCCATCACCTATACACACAGTAAATGTTTCACTATTATGGAAATTACTCTTAAGTAGGTTTTTTCCGTCGTGATACTTTTTGGATTTTGGATACAAATATGACAAATTTTGCCATATTCATATTAACTTACATTATTTTAATCTCCTTAAAACATATTTTTTTTGGAATTGTTTTTATATGAAAGTGAATTAATAAAAATAGTCTTTTAAAAAAGCTCATTTTCATTTAATGCTAGCTGTGCCCGCGACCTTGTACGCGTTTGAATTTAAAACTAAAATTATTGTAGCCTAAGTTACTTCCTATTGTATCAGTTATCTGCCAGTTAAAGTTCCATCAAAATCGGTCCCCCCTTCCAGAGATTAGCCGGAACAAACAGACAGACAGACAAAAATTAAAAAAAATGTTTTTTTGGTATATGTACCGTGTATACATACATATGCATTAAGTAATAAAAGGCTATTTTAATATTACAAACAGACACTTCAATTTTATTATATGTAATAGATAATATATCTATATACAAATATGTCAGTAATGTTTTTGGAAGGAAAAATGAGTGATACCTGATATATATATACTAATACGTCGAATATAATATTATAATAATTAATTTCAATATTAACATAAAAACTTTACTTAGCATTTATAAACTAAAAAAAAAGCAATTTATTTTATCACTCAAATATATTTATCGAATTAAATACTTATTTCGAATAAAGCAAATACGTGTATATATTTACTAAAAACCCTGGCAGCATAAAATAAAAATAACAAACCGACAATACCGTTACGAAAGGTCATTGACATTTGATTGTTATCTCATCATACTGAATCACATGAAAAATTATTTATCGTTATTATTTTAATCAAAAGAAACGAATACAAAAAACGAGTACTTAATATCGGATAACAACAAATTAACATCGTTACACAAATAACAATTCGTTTGGAAATAATTAAATTTCAAACGAAATGAACGATAATCAGACAATTACCGAAAAAGAGCTTTTGGACGCAATAAAAAATCTTTTGAGGAAGAGCGGTCAGCTGAATAAATTTCAAGCAGAGGTACTAACATCTTTAAACAAATTCTTGCTTAAGCGTAACGTGTTTTGTTTCTTTTTTGGATAAAATTGAGTGTTTTACGTTTAGTGATAATTTAATGCGAATATTTTGACGTCATGTGTAATCAACAACAACAAGAACAGCCTGTATATCTCACTACTGTGCTAAGGCCTCCTCTCCTTTTGAGGAGAAGATTTGAAACATATTTCACCACGCTGTTCCTGTTTGGGTTGGTGGAATACACATGTGGCAAAAATTTTATGAAATAAGACACATGCAGGTTACCTCACGATGTTTTCCTTCACCACTGAGCACGGGGTGAGTTATACGCGAATCAAACACATGAATATTGAGTGGTGCTTGTCTGAGTTTGAATCCGCAATCATCGGTTAAGATGCACGCATTCTAACCACTGGGCCAGATCTCACGTGTAATCACTCAGCCGTAAATGTTTAATATGAACAAAGATATGGCTACTAGTTCATTTTTTTCTTCGTTAAACATCGCTGTTTGATGTCAGAATACTGTAAAAAATTTCCCTGCAAAGAAATTAAAAATTCCGGCTCGATGTTACGCCCTAATTGAATGTAGAGCTTAATTTTTTAGATCTCATTTTAAATAGATGAAAAGTGCAATGCGCACCTTCGCTAATTCAATTAGGCTAACATCAAAATTTTCTACCTTCGAATTAAAACATTTCTTCTATTGTAAGAGTGAGTTTCATTTAACATTGTTTTATTTCCCTCGCTTTTATTCAATAAACTCTTGTCTGCGCCTTATTTTTAACGCAAACCATCCTTAAATAAAACAGCATAATATGTCGGTGTACTTGAATCTATATTTCAAATAGATCGTTTGATGGAATCTTCATGAATCGAATCAAATAAAAGCGTCTTCATTAATTTGAATTTACACCCGATTAAAATAAATTCAGTTGACTGTAAAGAAGCGTATTAATTACTCTTTACTTTTCTATAATTGAATAATTTCATCTCCTCAATATGAACCAACGAATGTTTGGTGCTATAATGTTGGTAGAGCTTTGGGTAAGCCCGTCTAGGTTGGTGCCACCCACTCATGCGGTATTATACCACCAAACAGCAGTACTCACTATTGTTGTGTTCCATTTTGTGAGCCAGTGTAATACAGGTACAAGGTCCATTGTCTATGGACGGTGGTGACCACTTACCATCAGGTGGCCCATGTGCTCATACGCAAAACTATACCGTAAAAGAAAATGCTCATTTCACAATTTTTATTATCTATAAAATATGTAAGCAAGCAACACGCCTTACTAATCAATAGTTTCGTAACTATTCACGTTCTATGTCTTCAGATGCGAGCAAAAGTTACAGAAATTCTCCAACAGAGACAAATGTCATTAAACCCTGGATTCAAAAGTTTGGGTGCACCAAAGGCGACCGACGAAGTTTTGTTAGTCAATGAGCTTGTTAAGGAATACTTGGAGTGGAATGGGTACCTCTACACCGCCTCCGTGATGACATCAGAGGCAGCTATGCCGACTGTAAAGAGGACTAGGGCGGAATTATGTGCAGAGGTCGGTGTTAAAGATGACGAGAGGTCATCAACGTTACCTCTACTCTCGAACATCGTCGCTGCTTACACGGAAAGAATTAAACGTAAAATTAATAGAATCAGAAAGGACACTCACTAATGGAACAGCAACCAACGCGCAACAAATTATGTAATTATGGAAGTTAAAATTAAAACTTTAATCTAGACATTTCTATCGCTTTTTGTCTTATTTTTAAATTCTTAAAATTAATATTCTTGGAATACTTTAGTTTTTTATTTTGAGGTTAGACGTGTTATTCAACCTCCTTTGTTCTCTGATGAAATATTAAGTTTCACATTTTTAAACTGAAATTAATTTTCTATGTAACTACTGATCATAAAGTCATATATGTATATCATAATAATATGATTTGAAGATCAAAGTAAGTCTCGTGATACAAGAATATTACGAGAACAGAGACTTTATTTTTCTTGATTCGTATCAACAAAACGTTTGATTTATTCAAGAATATCAAAGTCGAGATAACTTGGATGTTAGTTTGAAGAATAACAAGGCTCAGACTTTAAAAAAATATTATTTTTATCCATGAAACAATCTGAGACTGTACAATAAATAACTTTGCAAAAGTTAAATTTTTGTATCCGTTTTTGTTTTTTAAAATCCTTCCAATATAAATAGAATTATAAATCACGACTCTTCAAATGGAATATTTATTTATGGATTTTATCCTTGTTCGTGTTCTTAACATGTATGGTATGATGGTTAGAAAATCCGAATCCTGAATGAAGATTATACATCGATATTTTGACAAGCACCACTGAGTCTTTAATTTACCGGTTTTTCTAAATTTCTTAGATCTCTAACCAGTGGCGGATTTACAAATTTGCCGCTAATAGCTATTCTATTTTTGCCGCCCCTACTGACTTTTGATATTCAAATTAATTACCTACTGTTACAAGAGTAACTTTAGCCTTCAATACGGTGTTATGACATTTGATTCCATATCATAATTTATATCACATTACTATTGCATATTATGAATATATCAGGGGCTACTGAATTTACTTTATTATATACAATTATTATTGTAATTAATTGATCAATCATTTGTAAAACTGTAATTAATATTATTTTATATGGCACAGCATTTAATACTGGCATGTAACACTATTTCTTATTTTAAATATGATTTAGCTGTAATTAGAAAACAATTCGACGATAGCGTGGCATTCTAACAAAAGATAGAGAGATCGGAGCATCATTGTAAAACGATAATATTATTTTGGTCATCCCAAATTACTGAAATTACACATGTATGGTATGATGGTTAGAAAATCCGAATCCTAAATTAAGATTATACATTTTGACAAGCACCACTGAATCTTTAATTTAACGGTGTTTCTAAATTTCTTAGATCTCTAGCCAGAGGAGGATTTACAAATTTTCCGCTAGTAGGCTAGTAGGCTATTCAATTTCTGCCGCCCCTACCGACTTTTGATATTCAAATTAATTACCTACATTGATTTTGAAATTGCAACTTTTTGATTTGTGTCTATCGTCATTATTACATCAGCTTTTTTTTTTTATTAGTATGATTATGAACTAGGTGATATTTCTGTCAGTACTAGTTTATTTTTCCAATCCGCTATGTAGTGACGAGAATACGGATTACGGACGTAATGTGTATACATATAATTATAAGTACTTTTTATTTCTCTGAGATCATAAAAAATTGGGCTAAATTTGCCGCCCTTCTAAATCTGCCGCCTTAGGCTCCAGCCTACTTAACCAATAGGTTACTAGGAGATACTGATTTACCAATAGGTAAATCAGCCAGTATCTCCATCTCAAATAATCAAAAAATAATTTTAATAAAATTTCGGCTAACGATATTAAAATAGTTTTAATATGTAACTTTATACAATAATGTGCTACTGATTAATTTCTCGTCTCTAACAGCTTAAAAGTCAAGCCAGTTCATAAACGCATCCTTTGAAAGATAAAAGCGTGGCTTCGTTCATAAATTACAACCGATATCTAATAAAAAGACGTGTCGGAGCGTAGAGGCCCGTGGCTTAATGAAAGACTTTATTAACGCGGACGCAGCGGGGTGCAAACTAGAATCTTAAAATTAAATATTTTATATTATGAAATAATGCGTTGTGAATATATAATATACTGTACATGAATGCGGTTTCATCAATTTCAATTAGCGTTATACATGTTTCAAATATAATGAGTATAAGCACGTGCGTGTCATTGACTAAATTAAAGTACAGCTAGCAGATTAATCCACGTGTATTGCCACTGTCTTGAGGCTCGTAGTGTAAAGTCATACGATCTATAGTCTAACTAAAAATCGTATTAAACTCATATTTATTTGGTGGTAGAGCTTTGTGCAAGCCTGCCTGGGTAGGTACCACCCACTCCTCAGATATTATACCGCTAAACAACAGTACGAAGTATTGTTGTGTTCCTGTTTGAAGGGTTAGTGAGCAAGTGTAACTACAGGCACAAGGTACATAGCATCTTAGTTCCCATTGGTGGCGCATTCTTACAGCGTCATTGTCTATTTGTGACGGTGACCACTTACCATCAGGTGGACCATATGCTCGTCCGCCAACCTATTCCATAATATATATATATAATTTATTTACTCAAAAACCGATATTCTTTAATAGAAGTCAGATTAAGATTCGATTCTAATAAATAAATAGTTTTTAATGACAAGTATGTATCGTTTCATTCGTAATTAGATATTAATATAAATAATATAAATATACGTTCAAGACACAGCACATGTTATACGTATTTACTAATGTAATATTTTATTTTAAATGTTTGAAAAGAGTAACTGCTGTATTGCTTGCCGATTTTTCTCGGTAGTATCGACAGCTTGAAACGGTTTTTGCTTCACTTCATTTGCAAAATGACGGCTCAAAAGTGCTTGTAAAACCGTACAACCGATTTCATTTAATTTCTTTTGACCAATCTTTGTTTTCTAAATCGTACAAAGATACTGAGTTCTATCAGCTTTTTTTGTGCACTTTTTTATATTTTGGCACTATTATTTGTTTCAAAGTAACAAAAACTATATGTTTTCGATAGTTTTGCCAACGGTACTCGGAAGCGTCAATTGACCTCATACGTTCGACAACGACTAGGATATAATATATTTCAACTGAAATATAAATAATAATACTTTTTTATTCTTAGTCTGGAAATTAACTCTTGCATTTAATTTAAGTTACATTACATTAACAGTGCATTCGCCGCTGCTGGGCTTTGAGGAGGAAATTAGGAGCATATTCCAGGCTGCTCCAATGCGAGTTGGTGAATACACACGTGGCCGAATTCCGTTGTAATTAGACACATGCAGGTTCCCTCACGTTGTTGTCCTTCACCGCCGAGCACGAGATGAATTAAAAAACATCTCAGCTGACTCGTATGTTAATTTTATTTAATCCTGATTTCATGCGGCCAACATCCTCATATCCTCATTCCAATTTAATTTGTCGACGCAGCATATCTTCTTCTACTATTCTTCTATTTGACGTCATTTCCAGCCATATTGCGTCAAACAATCCATCCATCGTTTCTGAATCGTGCTATTCCTCTATATCCACCTACGTCTATGCTCAAGACCTTCCTCACAACGTGGAACTAGAAAATCGACTACCTGAGTGCATGTGGTCATCACTATAGACAATGGTACAGTCAGAAATAATAACAATATCCCATATCACCACAAACCTTGGAAACTGAGATAGTTTCCCTTGTATGTAAACTATAAGCCAGTTGAATGATTATAACAAAAATAATACAACTAAAAACATTGCAAAAGAAAATAATGTTATTCAGCAGTTCTTTCTCAATCAGCGTTTCGACCCTCACGTCGTCGGTGGCCATCGAAGTGTAAAAAGGGATAGCTCGTTAGTCTACCTACCTTTCTTTTCAAATATAAAAACAATACATTGGAAACCTCGCAATACAGTGATGACGTAGTATATTTAATTGTATTTGTCAGTCTTTATCGAATAATTATTATTATTACGAAAAGTTTGTTTATATATTTTTTGGCTTTGTTTGTTGAAGGCTGCAAATTCTGAGGCATTTGCTCAATTCAGGGCTAATAAAAATGAACAGAGGTGTTTTGGAGCACTCTGTTAAACGAAGTTGCTCTCTGTCTATATTACATATTGAATTAAATAACGGACACAATTACAAAACATTAACAACGTTTGAGATGAAGCTGATATTTTTTTGAAAAATTCAAAATAAAATAGAAAGAATCAGAAAGAAAGAGAAAGAGAGAAAATGATGCCCTAAAAGGGCATAACGCTTTTCCTCGCGTGTGCTATTATTTTATAGATAGATTTTTATAACATGTCCACACATTCACAAATTAAAATTTGTTATACACTATACATCGTTTAAGCATGCCTATAAAACATACGGAACATTGTATTATGTCATAAGGAATGTCAATGGGATTTTGAATTTAGAACCTGACACTTAATTCCAATTTTTCTGGAAACTATTAATTATTATAAAAAAAAAATGTAAACGACGATCAACGACATATAAATCATATGTCGAAATCTTCTAAAATAGGTGGAACATATTCTAACACCTAGCAACACTGAACTGAGAAACGTTTTAAAGTTATTCGATAATTGTCACCCCGAACCGCCCCGTCTTAACGTCTTGAAAGTTCAGAGCGTCGACTAAGTTGACTAAACTCGGTAGATTGCTTTATAACCATATGAACAGTTGAAAGAAGAAAAGTTACCACATATTGCAGATGAACTTTGTACACAGCAAGTGTAATATTAGACAAGAAAATTGTATAATTGAGTTTGGTACTTAAGTAATGGTCAACTAAGCATCAGGTGTTTGGTGAAAGCGTATCATATAAACAGATAGTGTTACTTTCGTATTTATACCATCAGCTGCAATCAGAACATATCAATTATAGCTGTTTGTTGCAGTTCTAAGCGCTACTAAATTGTTATGTTATATAATATGTATTTCATTTCCTGCTCGATGGTGGTAGGATTTTGTGTTCATAAGTCAGTACTATTGTTTTCAGGTTTGAAGGGTGAGTGACATAATCTTAGTTCCCAAGATTTTAATATTGATATTATTAACAATCTTGTATTGTCCCTTTATTTTCGCCTTCTGTTTGTCTGTTTCTTTATAAAGTAGTTTCTTTTCAACAGGATTCGCACTGGATACCCCGATGCGAAACATTACCAATATGACATGTTTGATTACCCTCATACCATTACTCTTCAAGGCAAATCAAAGGAGCCCATACTCTATGGAGTTATGTCGTTCTACTGAGTTCCTGTTGTCTTCTTCCAGCTCCATCATCAGAACCTGGTTACCATTGAAAGACAGACTACTCCTAGAGACGAATCCAATGAGCCGAAACGCAATGGAGTTACGTCGTTTCATTACGAAGCTCTTATCACCATCTTCCAGGCCCATCATCAAATCTTGGTTACCTTTGAAAGACAAACTACTCGTTAAGGCAAATCAAATGAACCCATATTCGACGGAAATGTCATTTCATTACAAAGTTCCTATGGCCACCTTGAATCAGCGGTGCTTGCCTGGGTTTGAATCCGCAATCATCGGTTAAGATGCACGCGTTCTAACCACTGGGCCATCTCGACTCAATTTCATATTGATTTATAAATATCTTAAATTATATCTGTGACGTTCTAATTATAAACGTTGATACTCTACCTCCCTGATATTATCTAACGTTGCAATTAGCATACATTCGTACCTTGATGTATGAAGCGTTGAAGATATGAATAATATGTAACACTAAATGAGTTTCGCGTCGAATAATAGCTTTAAGCACAGTTTCATTCATGAAACTTTAGTGTTTAATAGTTGAAAATAGGTCGCACACTTTACGAAAATTGTATACATATATATCTATACTAACTAGTACACATATAAATGTATAGTATGTTTAATTATGGAATTGTTTGCTATTCGAATACGATTAATCGTTTGTGATTTTTTTTATCGACACTAAAGTCTACTAAACTTGTTGAGTCAAATGCAGTGTACCAAGTTCCTTACTTGGTACACTGCATCGCTTTGATTTATGATGGCTGCGTGATTGGTGCGTTACTGATGGTAACTTCCCTTAATACAGTTGTTAAATGAGATGGGAGACACGCTATCGTGGCGGGTGGAGTGACCCTACTGCCACGAGTGTGGTGCGGGAAGAGAATGCCGCGCTGACTCGCTCCGCAGAAGACGCCCGGGGAGAAGAATAAGGCGCAACGCACACCTTCTCCCCTCGCCTCAATAGGCGCCGCAGGGTCCCAGTACCCTGGGAATCCGTAGGTGTTGGAGGCCCGAGGCCGACCGTCAGGGCACGGTCACGGTAGCATGCGTAAGCGATCCCGTGGCGTCCGCCGAAAGACGGAAAGATACCACTGGTTTTTCAGTGTGTAAAAACAGCGTGCTTGGGCGCACTCGGCGTCCAGGGCTCTGGGGCGTACGAAAATTACAAAGATCTCCATTGTTTAATTTGGATAATATATTTATCATTAAACAATTGAATATCAACGGTTCATCAAACAGAAGCCGTTATAAATAAAGACAAACTAATAAATTATTCGTATACATTTTATGAATTGTGTATATCAATTAATTTATACTTTCAAATGATTTGAAACAAAGCTTGTTACATACAAAGAATTTCTTATATAAATACTTTATTTTCTATGAGAGCTCTCGTCGTTGCAGCGCTGACTGAAGCTCGATGAAATACCGCGGATGGATTAAGAGGGATTGAAACTAGTAAATGATTATAAAATAGCATTAGCAATGGAAAAAGCTTAGATAAGGAATATGAGAAATATAATTTAATTTAGCAGTGACGTCATAGTCATAGCGTAAAGCGATGCGGTGCACCAAAGTCCAACTTAACGATAGCAACGACGAGCACGAGAGGAAATACAAATATAAATTAAGTACTTGGATGGACAGTGGTGCTTGCCTTTGAACCCGCAATCATCGGTTCATTGAACGCGTTCTAACCACTGGGCCATCTCGGCTCAATAATGGCCATCCTCGTGGGAAGCCAGTCGTCAAGCTGGACTAATTTGACGGACCAATCACATGAGAATCATTCTAAGATTAACAACTTAACAAGTGTAGTAAATTCGCAATCCAGTAAGTAAGCAAGTATGAGATGCGTCTTCCAAACAATTCCACAATTACACGTGCTCATTGAGACCAAACAACAGTGGTATTATTTAATTATAGATATAAAATATAAGATTCAAAAATGCTTCACTGTGAAGTTTACTTGAGTAAAATTGATTTGATTTGATTTAAACAGTATCTTCTCATTAACATAGTTTAATAATATTTAATTAGTAAGTGTAGTAGTGACTTTTCGCAAAAGTTAGAACAAGTTAAAACTTGAAAATACAGTGTTTAAATAACGTTAAATTTATAAATAAAATATTAAATTAACATGCAAAGAACTATTTATATAGCAGCATTAAACATGACTTTAAAGTAAAGGCAAGTAAGAATAAATAAAATAAGAACTAAAGCTCTTAAGAATAAACACTAAGGAAATAAAACTTCAACTGCCATTTCCCAAGGTGCTTACTGGGCTATGATGACTAAAACGCTGCTTTATTTACGAACAAGGCACTATATTATAAATTGTTTTCCTTCCGCCCGTTACCATCTTGTCCTCGACAATCCGATCCACAGAGTAGCTAATACTCAGAGCTGATTTTAGGTAATTAGTTGCAATTATAAATATTTAATTTGAAAGGCATAGTACTTTTGTATGGTATAGGTTGACGGGCGAGCATATGGGCCACCTGATGGTAAGTGGTCACCATCACCCATAGACAATGACGCTGTAAGAAATATTAACTATTAATTACATCGTCAATGTGCCACCAACCTTGGGAACTAAGATGTTATGTCCCTTGTGCCCGTAGTTACACTGGCTCAGTGAGTGAGCGTAAATACAAACTCCTTTTTAAAAGTGTATCTACATCGTATCTTGTGTTCTGTAATCCTATTCATAATATTCTAGGATCCCAAATTAAGTCTGAAAATCATTACTGAGTATTTAAAGAAATTATAAAGTTAAAAATCTATGTTTAATGTCTGTCATATGATTCCTGAAATAGCAAAGAGATGCTATGTGTTTTTGTATATAGCAATATGTACAGATTTGTTATTTTTAAAAGAAAAGCGATAAGAAATTACTTAGTTCAAACTATCGCTCGTAGATAGTTGCCAGTAAGAATTAGGCGCTAGATTAAATATTAGTGACTGTCTTACCCTTTCAATATTAAAACAATAGTACATAATATGTAGCTATTATCAGCAGAATCATCGGTAAACGTGTGCCAGTCATATAAGCTTGAACAATGCCGCTACGATTGAAAGGACAGGACGTATATTATCTATAAATATAAATTACTTTATTTTTTTATAAAATACGTCAGTGGGCGGTGAAATGAGTCATCCATTGGAAATACTGATCAATATTGTTATATAGCATTGGCATTGTAAGAAATATTAACCATTCCTTACATTGTAAATGCGCCACCGGCCTAGGGAACTAAGATGTTGTCTTCAAACCAAAACACAAGAATACCCAGTACTTGCTACTATGGCTGTATTATATTTGAAGAGTGATTTGTAGCTAGATGACATTTGTAAAAAAGGCATATTATCCATTATAAGATTATAAGGACGATAAAAATGGAATTAATACTTGTTGACTCCAGGCAATATATCCCATATTACAGACATATGCTGTTGTAATATTTAATTGTATTAAACTAACGTGGCTGTATCTTTAAATGTTGGAAAAGAGTTCTTCCTCTTCACGATAAAGTTTCCGAACCGGTGGTTCACTTAATATAGTTGTTAAATGACGATTCAAAAGTATTTTTTAAACCCTATATAAAACCTACTTGTATAAATTTTGATTTTTTTTTAATTTGATAGATAATCTGTACCTTAAAGCGAGAGATGCAGATAGATGAGAGAAAGTGGACACAATGAAATGCGTTTCAACACAGCCGAGCGTAAAAATGCGAACTCTTGAGATTTATCGCGGGCCAACAAAATTTGCGAGGCCCCTTCAAAACGCCCCCATCACGTAAACAAAAGTTAATAGTTGGAGCAACTTTAACGCTCGCTGTAAAGGCGGTCGTGCATAAAAGACGAGGAATTCTAGTATTCTTTCCGTTAGTGGGAAAACTTTGTATTCCTGAGTTTGTAATGCAAGCTGACAAGTTTTCAAATTACTTGCCAGAGAAACATTATTATGAAATCTATAATCGAAACACGAAATGCATTGTAATGTTATGCCAAAGAAGATCGGTGACGAGTTATCCTCAACGCCAAACTAAATCATGAATTACAAAATTTTATAGACCGTAATATTTATGAATCGAGATTACCCACTGGTTAGAGTTCATCTCTAAATTTACCCAGGCAAGCACACGTGAATTTTCATGTGCTTAATTTGTGTTTACAATTCATCTTGAGCTCTAGGTTGAGGGAATTTTTTTTTTTTTGAATTTTAATTATATATATATATATAATTTTTTTTCCAATTTTTTTATTACATATGTCGGCGCGAAACCACGAATTTAAGAAAAACACCTATCCAGAAATGATTATTTTAATAATTTAAAACTGTTTGTTAAATTAATAATTTTTAGCGAATTTTGAAATGTTAAATTAGTCTGAAATATTTTAGTGTTGGTAAACAGCTGTTATGTTGAGTGAATAACTCTACCCACCTATTTTTGTTATAAAAGATCAAGCGCCCGCCGGTATCGATAGGCTTGGTCGAGCCGTCAGAGCGATCGGACCATTCCCTGGGTTTAATTTCAAACCTCCGAGGATGGATAAAGATCGAAACCCTGACACTCATGAGGTCAGCTATGCTGATGTCATGTTTTTTTTAAAAACGGGCTCGGACATGCTGCTCCGTTATATATTTTTACACAGCCTTGTAACCGCAGTGCCACATTACCTATTTATACCTACAATTTGAATTTTTCGTCGTTTTTTAATTTAAGTGACGTAATTGATTTTAAAGGACAGAGACTTTTTGTTTATAAATTATAATATTATTTATAAATTTGGAAAAGCCGAATTAAACAATTCAAAAAGTAATCTAAATATATGAATTGACACAGTCTTGAAAACAATCTAATTTATTTCGATAAGGATTTAAACAGAAGTATGAACATGGTCTCATTTTGGTCAGTTTCTACTAACTCTTAAAATGGTTAAGTTGTTTTTGTGACATATCGACAATAGTTGGATATATGGTATCCGAGTTTTTTATAGATATTGATATGTCCGTTAATATTGTAGAACATATTTTTGGTCTATCATCAATAGTGTCACCTTTTTTACACCTTCTATACAAGTTCTTGTAAATCCCTAATCTTTTCTGCAAATGTAGAATTACACGGTTAAAGAATTTTTGAAATCAGCACAGTTATTTTTGAAGTTATTCATTTCATACACACACACACACACACACACACACACACACACAAAATACAATGTTTCCTCGTTATAAAGTACTAAAGTAAAGTAAAGTAACAGCCTGTAAATTTCGCACAGCTGGGCTAAGGCCTCCTCTACCATTAAGGAGAGGTTATGGAACATATTCCACTTTCAATGAAATTAGACACATGCAGGTTTTCTCACGACGTTTTCCTTCAACGCGGACAATATGAATTATAAACACAAATTAAGCACATATAGTGCTGCTTGCCTGGGTTTGAACCCGAAATCATCGGTTAAGATGCGCGAATTCTAACCACTGGGCCATCTCAGCTATAAATAATAAATGTTTTTGGAAACAGACATATCCCATTTCTAGTATATATGTGACAATTTGATGTATATTCGTTATCACGGAGTTATGTAACAGTCTTTACCGACAATTCGAATGACAGACCTACAAGTTTGCACTAGAAAAACGAATACTTTGATATATCGAACAGTAAAACAGTAACTCATATGCTTGATGCAATCCAATCGCAAAGTCTCGTCAAAGAAAAGCATCGAAATATAATGAATACAGCTCAATAACGGAGAACGATGTATTGTCTGAGAATACATCTAGAATAACAAACGGATGAAATACAGAAAATACTTTATCGACACGTCGCGCGAGGCATAACAAAATGTACGCGAACGTTGATGGAGCGACGTCTCAAAGCTAAAAGAATTTGTTTGAAATGGAATCTAAAAAGCGATTGCTATAGCAGATATATCAACAGCCTGTAAATTTCCCACTACTGGGAATGGATTTAATGTTCTGTCTCAATCAATCCAAGGACACGTTCGATTAGTGTAAAAGGGATAGAATACTATTGTAGACCCGCTTTAATAGTGTATTTAATTATAAACGATTTCACTATGTATTGATTGGAGTCATCAAACAGTAACCCTCAATTTATAACCTTTAAATAGAATATTAGAAAGTTAGCATCTTTTGTGTTGTCATTTATGACAAGTTTAAAATGACGACAAGAACAACAACAGCCTTTAAATTCCCCACTGCTGGGCTAAGGCCTCTTTTTGAGAAGAAGGTTTGGAACATATTCCTTCACGCTGTTCCAATGCGGGTTGGTGGAATACACATGTGGCAGAATTTCGTTGAAATTGGACACATGCAGTTTTCGTTCACCGACGAGCACGAAATGAATTACAAACACAAATTGAGCACATTAATATTAAGTGGTGCTTGGCTTCGTTTGAACTCGCAATCATCGGTTAAGATGCACGCGTTCTAACTTCAGGGCCATCTCTGCTACAGTATATAGTCGAAAATTAATCGACGTAGAGGTTTTTGCGTGTGAAACGTTAAAACGATACATTCAAAACACTCACACTAATCATTTTCGTATATTTCGCGAGTGAATTCCATTTCTGAATCAATAATAATTCACAAGCTATTGAAACACGAATTGTTTATTATTCTATTATAGACCTTTTAATATTGAACGACTATTCTGTTTGTATTGAGCAGACAAAATAAACTCGATTGAACTCAGACAGAAAACTGTTTCACGCGAATCCGTTTGAAAATGATACGATTTTTTCAAATCGTATTCATAAAAATAAATATGAATCTCGATGATGTAAGTTTTTCTTGGTAGTCTTTGTGTTTTGTTTATATGTATTTATCAATAACTAGTATTCGCCTGCAACTCCGCTCACATATTTGTTCGTAGATTTTAGGTAGGAAAACCAACTTGTTTTTTCTTGTGTCCAAATTACATAAAATTCGGTTCAGTGGCTTAACCGTGGAAGCATAAAAGACAGAGTTACCTTAGCATTTAAAATATCAACACAACTGTTCCAGATTGAAGTGTGTATTGGCGTAGCTAAACCACGAGAAACAGATCATCTTAGATTTTATAATTATATGATTAGAAGCCTTAACGGTACATATATGATATATAATTTTTTTTAAATGCCAATGAATATGGCAGTCATGAATTACCATTGATTCGACTTTTATTATACATATATAAAAAAGGATCAATTTAATATCGACGTAGATTTAAACTATTCATTTTTGTAATGTTTTATTTTACACAAATAGGCTGCGCCCAAGAAAAAACGCCCTAGCGTAACCTTATAGGATTAATTACAGTAACAGTTATTAAGTGGTATTACTTAATGGTAGAGTTGAGATGGCCCAGTGGTTAAAACACGTGCAACTTAATCGATGATTTCGGATTCAAACCCAGGCAAGCACCACTATATGTATGTGCTTAATTTGTGTTTACAATTCATCTCGTGCTCGACGACGAAGGAAAACATCGTGACGAAACCTACATGTGTCTAATTTCATCGAAATTCTTTCATGTGCATTCCACCAACCCGCATTGGAACATCGTGTTGAAATATGTTCCAAACCCTCTCCTTAACGGAAGAGGAGGCCTTAGCCCAGCAGTGGGTAATTTACAGGCTGTTACTTTACTTAGTGGTAGGACTTTGACCCAGTTTTTACAGTCATCAGCTAATCTACCAACAAACAACAATACTTAGTATTAATGTTGTCTTAATTCCCAAGGTCGGCGCATAGGTCACCAAGTTACTACTTACCACCAGGCAGTCAAGTGGCTTATATTGACGTCATTCTTTCTCAAATAAAATATCAAACTAAATTTACATATTCTTCATGGAAATCAACAAATGCTAACGAATTATTAAAAGCTATTTTAACACGTAATTTATATTTACTAACAGACAACGCAACTTATGTTACTTCTATTATTTCAAGTGCAGACAGACACATTATTTATTACAAGTACAAACGAACGAACGGATCCAGTGAAAATATATCAATAATGGCAATTAAAATTTTCCATATTTAGCATTCAAACAGACACGGGCGTGATTTGCGTAGTTTTAGCTTTTCATATTTAATTATATTTAACTCATATCAATTATTTATTGACCATTTGTATTGTTTCGAATCGGTCGAACTGGCAATAATTAAATTTGTCTGACAGATTTTAATTGTTACAAATTTCAATAAATATACCTATTCTAAATTTAAATGCAAAGCGTATCTATCATAATAATCTATACGTATAACAAAATTGGAGTGACCATTTGTAATAATAATAAACCCATTTACTAAATGCACCTATGTATACCACTATACACGGTGTTTATACCAAAATAACATTTTAAAAATTTTTGTCTGTCTGTCTGCTTGTTCCGGCATATCAATGTACCGATTTTGACGGAACTTTCACTGGCAGATAGATGATATAATAAAGTGTATCTTGACTACTTTTATTTTTGAATTATCTGTAAAATAATAATAAAATCACGCAACAATGTTCAAATGCTTTTTAGTACCGCATGCCTTGCCCTGAATTAATATCACAAAAGCTGCCAAATACAGAATTAATAAGTTATAGCAAAATCTACCAAAAAACAATATATTTGTTAAAATCAAACACTCACGAAGCTGCGGGTACAGCTTGTATATAGTAAACATAATGTGTATCTTCAATGGTCACGTTAAAATCTGTCATCTGATGTCATACCAGTAAGAACAAAGATGATTCAGTGGACGTTGCATAGATTTAGAATTTTTTGAAATCCCGTTTTAAAAATATATGCTTGTAATGTAATGTTGTGTTAATTATATTTGCACACTTAATTACTAATTTCGTATAACTCTTATAACAGAATACAGCCCTAATTTTGAGTTAGAAGAGTGAGCAACTCAATCTGTAAGATGAGAAGGAACCAACTCACTGACTCAAGCATTTCCATAGATGGGCATCATACTAGCAGCCGCCATAAAATAACCCAAATAAAAATATAAGACAGTGAGTATAAATTCATCAAACGAGATGATCTACTTGACCCTATTTTGTAATTTTGATATTAATATCAAAGAAGCTAGATTGGAATACAAAAAAATATACAGATTAAACGTTTATTTGAGGTAACAAAACACGACTTGACAATTACCACAAAGGTAATACCTAAAATACCTTAACATATACGGCCTAAAATTTAATTTTCGAACACACTAAATAATTGCAGAATAGGTATGCTAATATACATAATAGGTGACTAGATCAGTCATCGTTCAGCTGTGTTACAATTGATATATTTTAGATAATGACATTATGAATATAGATGAACTTAAAATTATTATGCAATTATGTTTGCCAATATACTTTTTTCGAATATTCACCATCAAGCGTACAGCGCCGTTGCAGCGCTTGAAATACTAAGTTGCGCCAATTAATGAAACTAACGAACGCTGTGTGGAGATAACTGATTTTGATTCATCATTGAGAGAACAGGTCAGCCGTTATTGATGCCTATCACAATTTCACTAACTCGTTAAGTAAACACACATCGTTAGAATAAAATGTCCAATGGAAATATTTAAAACTGTTCCAAAAACATATTTTTTGCTACTTTTAAATCTGGAACAACTGGAGTTATTTATTTGCTAAGTTTTATTTAACTATTTAGAATCCTAATCAAACCTTTTAGATGATAATTGAGGACGCACTTAAAAAAATATTGTTATCGTAATAAAATTATCATTTTTGCTAAAATATAAAAAGTAGATAATGGAAAAAATAGTATGAGCAACCGAAGTGTTTCAGATAACACTCACAAGTTATTTAAATCAAAGAAGTGCCATTAAGAGCGTACCTTTACATATCACGTAAACCACATGCAAATTTATTCAAAGTGAGTGCTTTCCGTGTTCATCAAATGATATTTCATACATTTTCATTTGGAGGGGTTTATACAAATTTCGACACAACCGCAAACTATTTAGAGCATAAATTTCGATGATCGTCGAAAAAATATTTCACTATAAATACTGGTAATTTGAAATGCAGAATACCAACCGCTCAATGTAGACACTGCAATATATCTATTCAATAAAGTGACAAAAAAGAAATCATAAAAATCTGATGGACATAAAGAAAGGAACTAGCTGCTTTCAAAACGCGATAAGGCTTTGTCCAGGCTACCGCAAACAAGTATACGTTCTATTTCGATTTGAAAAACGGATTAGCCAGTAAAGAATACAATCGCAAAAGACATTACATCTTAGTTCCAATATTTGGCATATTCTCATATTAAGCAATATTTATTTCATTTTAGTGAACTGGTTACATACTAAAAAATGGTAAACTATTTCCTCATCTTTAAAATGTCGTCATCATCATCATTCAGCCAATTACAATTGCCGAAGCTACCGTCTGGTATTTGCATCCAGGCAGGTCTTCCAAAATGTACCTAAGCTCCCAGTTCTCAGAACATCTACGCCCAGGCAGATTCTATAACTTTTTTCAGGCCAGTCTACCTCCTGGAAAATACCCTTCGCAGGGTAAACAGCAGTCTAAATCCGTGGCCACTATTCTAAGACTAACTTAAATGAAGGGCTCTTAAATTTAAAGCAGGAAATTATAAATTTAGAAAAATGTCCATAGCACTCATTGTAAAATCTAAATAATCGCGTATTTAGCCAACGTGCCGGTACAGTGCCGCTTGCATTTTAGAAAGCTTAATAAACATTTTCTTCTGGCCCTGGTCGTTATTTAAAGAGCCCCGCGTTACGCTCCTAGCGGCTTAGCGCGAAATAATTTGTTTTACATTTAATTATTTTTGCATAATTAAATAGCATCATCGTATTTTAATTTAATGAAATATATTCAAGCAATCTTTAAGGCAATGCTTACAGCGGACCACTTAAAAATAAGATATTTAAAATATAACAACAACAGCCTGTAAATTTCCCACTGCTGGGCTAGGGCTTCCTCTCCCTTTGTGAAAAAAGTTTTGAAACATACATATTCCACCACGCTGTTCCAATGCGGTTTGATGGAATACACATGTGGCAGAAATTCTATGAAATTAGACGCAGGTTTCCTCGCGATGTTTCCTTCACCGTCGAGGACGAGATGAATTATAAACATAAATTAAGCACATGAATATTAAGTGGTGCTTGCCTAGGTTTTAACCCGCAATCATCGCTTAAAATGCCACGTTCTAGCCACTGGACCATCTCGGCTCTAATATATATCTATAATAACTTGCCGAGATTTTTAAAATGAGCGTTTAAAATTCCGCCAAGTTTAAGAATGGTAGCGCGGATATTTACCTTCTAAAGATTGCAATGGTCTTGTAATCGGAATTATCTAAACTCTAAAGTATCACTTGTGCTTTTTCGTCATTAGCGTTGATGACTATGGTACAATCAAAACTAATTTAGCATAAGGAATTAAGTGACATTTCATTTCATTCAGTGCGTACCAGCGACTTTTATTTAGGCACCGTTTTAATCACTGAACCACTTCAACCCATTTACTAATGAACGATATAAATGTATCCTCGATCGCGTCTGTCATATCCATACATACATCCATGAGATCAGAGTAGTATAAAAATAACTAGTGCACTTTTGTTTGCACACTTTTGTCTTGTCTCGCGGATTGTTTCCGTGGAGAAGTTTATGCCCACGGTGGACAAATTGTCACAAAGACGTAATAAATATTTGTTAAAGAAATATAAACTAAAAATCATTAAAAACATTTTACAACAATTCACGAAACAACTCGCGATGTTGTTGTTCTTATCTATCTCATGCCTTTGAGGAGATGACTTGGAGCATATTCCACGACGCTCCTCCAATGCGAATTGGTTGATACACATGTGGCAGAATTTCGTTTAAATTAGTCACGTGTAGGTTTTGTCACGATGTTTTCCTTCACCACTGTGCACGAGATGAATTATAAACACAAATGAAGCAAATGAAAATTCAATGGTGCTTACCTGGGTTTGAACCCGCAATTATCGGTTAAGATCATACGTTCTAACAACTGGGCCATCTCGGCTCATTTTAGTAACATTAAAATTATTAAACACTGCGTTCAAATATATTTCCATAAATTATAAATGTCTATTTACGTTTATACTGGAGTGCTAGTTGATTGAAAATGTTCATTTATATTCGATGAATAAATGTTTCGAGTGGTTGGTGGAATTAATGCTGATATGAATATGAAAAGTATATTATTATTATTGTATAAAACTAACTTGATCTTATTATCTTATAGGATTATTTATAACTTAAAGACCTGGCAGGCAGTAGCGTGGCAAGATCGAATCTTAGGTAATGTGGGCAAGATACAGTTTGCGAGGCCCTGGTTTTTTTCCAGTATTGTGATCCCAATGTTTTGTTGTCCTATGTCAATATCAAATTACGGCCGCGAGGCCGTGGCTGGTTGTTACCAGTGGCAGCACAAGATCGAATCTTAATGTGGTAAAAATCTTAGTGTCGAATCTTAATTCAGTTTGCGAAGTCCTTGTTTTTTTCAAATTTCGGGCGCGAGGCCCTTTACACCGCGAGGCCGTGGGCAGTGGACCACGCCGCCTACGCCTTACGCCGCATCTGCTGATAGGAGCTGGATGCAAATAGCCGAAGAACGATCACAGTGGTGTGCAATTGGAGAGGCCTATGTACAGTGGACGAACATGGGCTGTTGTCGATATTGATGATGAGTTCAAGATTGACTTGTATACCTTGACAGTAAGGGTTATGACGCTTCTCCAAGCTGTATCTGGAATTGAAAATATGTTGGAATTAGTATATACACTATATACGTCATTTTTATATAACTTTCTTTGTAATAATAAGAAAAAAAATTATTTTTATTACGAAACTTTATTTTTATTGAAGTTGCGAATTATTTGTATATTGGTTTTCAATGTTTCATTTTACATGGCTTCATGTTTCTGTTTTTGTACCTCTTCATTACAAAACGAAATTTCTTTGTCAATCAATTTATTTTCAACACAGTCTAGCGAGATAGCCTAGTGTTTCGATTTCGTGCATCTTAACAGATCACGAACTCAAACCCAGGGATGTGTCAATGAAATTTCATGTGCTTAATTTGTGTTTACAATTCATCACGTGCTAGACAGTGAAGGAAAACATCGTGAGGAAACCTGCATGTCCTATTTCAACGAAATTAGCTACACATCTACCAAGCCGAATTGGAGCAGCGTGGTTTAAAAACCTCCTAACCTTCTCCTCAAAGGGAGAGAAGGACGTTAGCCCAACAGTCAAAAATTTTCATGTTGTTACTGTACTGTAATCTATCATAATATGAGATTCATTCATTTATGTAGTCAAAATGTTTAATAATATGTCCTTTGTTATATTAATATTTTGGCTTAAAATAATAATAATAAACAATTTAGGCATTATTTACCCTTACACATTATTTAAACATGAACCTTCTGAAATATTCATATTGAATTTTCTTCTTTAACAATTTCTTGTTTCATTTCAACTGATTTTTTGTTAGGAGCAACATCATACTCTTTTCTCCACAGATCATTAGTATGCGTCCCTTTTGAAGGAAAACATTTCGAGACAATGTCTGAAGATCTCCTAACAATATTTTCCTTTACCGAAGAAAATGACGAATTATATATATTTTTAACATCCGTATATATTTATTCTTTAGCATAACAATTGTTGACATTTCGAATTTAAAAAAGTGTTTACACATAATTAACATTATCTATTTTGACTGCGAGGAATACAGACAGGAATCATATCATGTGGACCAAAATACAAACTTTTCGGCCACCAGTAATAAGACAAGGTTATATTTTTAATAAGAGTTTTCGCTCTTACCAAGGTCCAAACATTTCAGCTGCAAACAAAATAGTGGTATGAATAGAAGACGAATATTTAAATCGTTGGTTAGCAAAATTTACTTCTTTCCAATTAACTGTTACCGCGAAAATTTCACGCAAAAGAGCCACTGTCCTTAGATATTGCCTCTGCATTTTTTAATTAACATCACATCGGTGATTTTTATATGGAACGTTTCAATTTTTTTATCGCCATCAACCTTCGTAACTGAGATATTATATCCCTTGCGCCTGTTATACTGGATACATCATTAAAAATCATATACCGAAATTATTGAAAAACTCCAATCTTTATCATTGTTAACAAAACCATGAAATTCACGCTTGGTGAGTTAAATTTACTCTTAAATATGCAGTCAAACTACTCGTATAATAATAATGTACTTAATCCTTCTCCGAAACGCAGGAGGTTTTTCAGTTAGGCATTACGAAACAAACACATTTTGACCGACTTGAATAAAGTTTATTTTGATTTGATTTGATTTATTTACGAGACATTTAATTGGTCTAAGATAGTAGTTTAGTTTAACGTGGTTATTCATAAACCCGAGCTTTCGATTTATTTATTTATTAGTAAATATAAAAAAAGTTTAGTACAGTAATAGCTCATAAATTTCCCACTGCTGGGTTAAGGTCCCTTTGTAACTTATTCCTATTATACTTTTGTAGATAATCTTTAAAATTAGTAAAATGCAGGTTTCTTTACTATAGTCCTTCACCGCTGAGCATAAGATACATTATAAACACAAATTCAACACATGAAAAATTGTTGCTTGCCTATGTTTGAACTTATCATTATCGTTTACGAAACCATTGGGTCATTTCGTTTACTAAATATAAGATGATCCGCATTTTATTAAGCATAAAATTTCACAAGTTACTAATATACAGGTATAATAAATTGAACTCGTAATCTTGTAAAGTAATCCGTAAATATGATAAGTCGTACAACAGTGCCGCAAGATCTAAGATTTAAATTACAGATCATAGCCAACATTATTTCACCGCTCTGCAACAGAAGCGATTCATTATTCCCCTAGAATTATCCGGCAAAGCTTAACAGTATCATAACAGATGTTTTTATTCTTTTACAGTCGCCATACAGCTGTTCCTCGTTCCGTTTATTGCACTGCAATGAACATTATTTTAGCTGCATTACATTGCGAAGATTTCCTGATAGTGGCTTTAAGGCTTTACAGCACGAAACGTTTTGATACAATACATGATTATTAAATGTATTTAAACGGTCATGGTCACAACTATGATCACATACAGTTAAATAAATATTTTTTCTACAAATAATTTGGTTATTATTGGCACAGAGGATTTAATCTGTGAAATCAAAGAATGCAGATAATTAATCGGAATCCAGACAACGCTTTTGTCTTTTAAATTTATAAATCTTGCTCATATCATCTTGAAAAAAACCTTTATCTATTAGATGAAATTCTGCTTACTCGGGCTTAAGTGTTAGAATAAAATCAAAATCAGAATATACTTCAAGCAATAACTTGACGTAAAATAATTTTATAATGGTCTAAGAAATAAACCGTACTAACAATATTATACTCAAAAAGCCCATTATTGGTAATACAACCGTAACAATTCCAAGAATACCTATTCCGGCTAATGCGATGCCCCTTTAAATTTATTTGTAAACAATTGACTTATACGATTCGCGATTGAACATTTTTTTTTATTAACTATATCTCATCAGTTTTGTGCCTGTGCCTTTTTCGAGAGATTTTCTTTATTTCATCTTTGTGCATATTAGACATATCATCACAAAATTTTAAACACCGTTACAGATTATAAGGCCCTCTTAACACAGGGTGGTCAGACTATGGTCGCATCGTGTACGATGTAGTTGTCTTGCAATTGAAATACTGAAAAATTTTTTGGGGGTAAAAGAGATTTCCAGAGCCAAATATTGATAATTGTCCTTAAATCGGGACTGACCGTGACATACTGCTTACAATTTAACGTATATTTTTCGTGATATGAAATGTCTTGATGAATTTCAGTTAGGTACCCAAATCTATCCTAAAAATTATAATTTTTAAATGAATAAAACATAATGCTGAAAGAAACTATGATTTAACGTGATTAAAAATCGAAGTACTAATTGTTCGGAAAATCTCTTCTCAGAGTCAGTCATTTTATTTGATTTCTAAGTAAATTAATCTGTTGAAATGCTTCTTGTAAAAATCATCAAATTCTATAATGTTGTCTTAAATTTTCTCGATTATTACACATTGAAATAAAACTAGTTATAACGGATTTGAATCGCGTATATTAATAATTTTTGACATCCCATGACATCAATAATTAATATACGCGATTCAAATCCGTTATAACTAGTTTTATTTCAACATCAAATTCTATTCGACGAAAATATCTAACAAATGCAGCTACAATTAAATCGTAACTTGAACTAAAAATGCGTTAACATCAGTTAGCAAAGCGTGCCAATGATCAACTTAACTGGGGCACACGCGTGTGTCGCACCGCTCGTCATTTCATAGGGACACGGCATTGTTTGACTCGCGAGCTATCCTATTATCAACTGGAGTCACAAAAGCGGATATTGGACGCGTTGGAAGCACTCGTAACGAATGCTGACATTGACAACTACGTTGAGAACAAGTGCTTAACTGATGGGTTAATTTTCATTATTGCTTTATGTGTTTATAAAGACGTTTATTAATACGTATTATCTTTACATAGTATAAAACAAAGTTACCTTTTCTGTAAATCTTTAAAAGTACGAAACGGATTTTGATGAGGTTTTTTTTAATAGATAGAGTGATTCGAGAGAAAGGTTTTTGTATATAATACATAGACAATATAGTTAAGTAACACTGATCATTTTAAATGTTTCTGGTGTGAGTGATGTCGTAAATTTTGTAATTTTTTGCGCTTACATTGTAAACGCTGGCCTTGTATTGTAATTGTAAACCCTACTAGATAGATCAAAATTATGTACTACAGAATTGTACATTACATAAATGTCTACAAAAAAGTTAACGATGATATATGTCTATCTCTTAAGGATAACCCACAATAAACATTTTTTTATCTTTTATTTTTACGAGAATAAGCCATTATGGCTTATTTATTTTGAGCAATATAGCATTAATTCTCATCAAATTAGGTACCTTATATAAATGGTGCATTCAATATAGATCAATATGGCCCTGTACATCATTTAATTTAAACGAATATTTTCGAAGATATTACAGTTTTAAAACGCAGGGACATAGCGGTTTATATTTCCTAATAAATGAAAACTGTGTATATTGTACCTAATTAATATTACTACATAGTATAAAACATAATTGATTCTCGCTGAGTGTCTTTTCCTGTCTATGCTTAAATCTTTAAAACTACTTGATGGTAGGGTTTTGTGCAAGCCCGTCTGGGTAGGTACCACCTACTCATCAGTTATTCTACCGCCAAATAACCGTACTCAGTATTGTTGTGTTCCGGTTTGAAGGGTGAGTGAGCCAGTGTAACTACAGGCACAAGGGACATAACATCTTAGTTCCCAAGGTTGGTAGCACATTGACGATGTAAGGAATAGTAAATATTTCTTACAGCGTCATTGTCTATGGGTGATGGTGACCACTTACCATCAGGTGGCCCATATGCTCGTCCGCCAACCTATACCATAACACAAAAAACAAAAACAAAACACTACGCAACGGATTTTGATGCGGTTTTTTGAATAGATAGTGTGATTCGAGAGGAAGGTTAGTGCATATAATACATGAACAATATAGTAAAGAAACACTTACCATTTTAGAAGTTTGCAATGTGATGTCGTAAATAAACAAATTCTTTAGGATATTTAGCATCAGTATTGCACTCGTGCGAAGCCGGGCGGATCGTTAGTACAATAATAAACATATTTATAAGTACCGGAAATAATCAAAATTAACTAAATTTTAAGTTTAATCTATATATATTATAAATGTGAAAGTAACTCTGTCTGTCAGTCGCTCTGTCACGACCAAAACAATGAACCTAATTTGATGAAATTCGTTATGGAGTAAGCTTGAACTCCAAGGAAAAACATAGGCTACTTTTTTACCTAACTCATGACCCAACCCACTAAAACGCAAGCGAAGCCGCGACAACTATTTTAACTATAGATTCGATAAGGAAAATTTTTGCTTCGTTGGTCAAATAACGAACATTAAAAAGCTTGTTTGTCTAAAGCAGCGGTCGGCAACACGCGGCCCGCGAACATCTTCCTTGCGGCCCGTGAAAGTTTTGTAAAAAAGTTGACAAATATATTAAACATACAAGAAATAGCGTCTCAAATGCAACCTCAGATATCACACTAAAATTTGTGTGTCTTATTTAGGTCGTTTGTAGCCGTCATTTCTTTTATTTTTCTCTTATTTTTCTAAGCCCAAATATATAATCATAAAGTAAGTATTATGTGTACGAATTAAATTCTGTATCTTTTAACAATTTTCAATAGATTTTTTCTTTTTTCTATGGAATATGACTAATAATGCGTAGTTTTCTTGGGCTTCTATGGTTAATATCATGACTGCGGCCCGCCTATACTTTATTTTGCCACCTTGTGGCCCTTGCCTACCAAAAGGTTGCCGACCGCTGGTCTAAAGTATAAGGATGCAGATCTGTCCCAATGTCCTTAATTCATATACAATATCACATCATTAATAATAATACGATTTTTGTAGTTAAAAAATTATATTACTTATAACCGTAGATCCGACGTTGAGTTTGACAAATCCTCTTCCCATCACAACGATGATCTACTACGACATAATACTTAATAAAAAAGAATACTTAAAAATTACGTCATAGTCGAATAGCTGATAAAATTATATAAGTGATAAAGATTACTTCCACAAAATGATAAAATGATTTATCTACATTTCATTTCTGAAAGGAAACAAAGCAATCGCACAAACCTCATAAAAGATTGGTAAGTATAAAACATAACCGGCATTATTTGATCGCGCTATATATCAAAGGAATGGGACAGATCGCAAAAACAAACTTGCCCAAATATCCAATGAAAAATCAATCCATCAAACGGGATAAAAAAAATGTTAGGGAAAGTTAATATCGTTTTATGGCTCGGAAGGATTTTTCATAGTTCTTTTTCAGGGCGAATTCGGTACGTCATAACTTCTTTTCAATCTTATAAAATGCAAGTTGAAATCTCTGAGAGATTTAATATGAATTGGCATTTTGACACAATTCGGATTCAATGCGGTCATTTCATTTTTTTCATACAATTTTATGTAAGGATCCCTTTTAGAATTTATCTGAATTGAGCCTTATTAGAATAATTTCATTAATCTATTACATTAAATAAGCTTTATGGGCCAAGGTGGCTCTGTGCATAATATGTATATATGTACAAATAAGGCGGTCATAACTCCGCAAGCTGACAAGAATTACTGTCAGTAAGACTTTAAAGCACACCGTGGCATGTGCATGTGTGTAATATGTCGAATCTTAAACTTCGTACCTCGTAACTTCTTAATAATATAGTACATATTAGGTTCAGCACTGAGGCCAATGAGTACTTATTAGGAAATTCTTTGAACATGATAATTTTCATCACTCACTCATGCAAATACCGATATTGTAAAAAAACTACGTAACCTGTCGTAGGGTTAGGTATGTTTCTTTTTTGTTTAACTTATTATATTCATTAGTAAGAAATTTTTAATTTTTTTATTTTTTGCGTCCCGCTATACTTGTACTAAATATACTACAGAATTTGTTTATTTAGGACACATAACAAACTTCTAAAATTATTAGTTTTTTTTCCTAAATAGTATATAAAGTAAAGAAAAGTAAAGTAACAGCCTGTAAATTTCACACTGCTGAGATAAGGCCTCTTCAGGAAAATAAATAAGGGCAGAAAAGAATTTAAACCAATAACGTCTGCTTGTAGAGATGGGGAAGGCCTAATTTTGGGAGATAAAGGACAAATATTAGAGAGGTGGTCCCAATATTTTCAAAATTTGCTGAATTCTCAGCCTAACAATGAATTGTTTCCATCAGGCCAGCCTGTGGTTGACACTCATAATACCACACCGTCTCTGGAAGAAGTGAAATCCGCCATACAACAACTTCAGAACAACAAAGCACCTGGAATGGATAACATACCCAGTGAACTTATAAAATATGGCGGAGCTTTTCTAGCGAAAAAGATTTACAATCTCATTAAACTAATCTGGGATAGGGAAACAATGCCAGGCGAGTGGAATGTCGCTCTTATATGTCCACTCCATAAAAAGGGCGATATTTTAGAGTGCAGCAACTACAGAGGCATATCACTTCTCAACACCTCATAAAAGCTCCTTACCAACTTACTTTTCAAGAAGATTCGTCCATTTGTTGAGGCCCGTTTGGGAGAATATCAATGTGGCTTCCGTCCTAATCGTTCAACGATTGACCAGATATTTTCCCTTAGGATGATCCTTGAAAAGGCACACGAATTTAACATCGACACACACCATCTGTTTGTTGATTTCAAGGCTGCCTATGATAACGTGAGCCGTGACTTTCTTTACAAGGCAATGGAAGAAACGGGTATACCAGCTAAACTCATCAGTTTAACAAGGATGACTTTGAGTAATACTGAATGTAGAGTGCGGATTCAGTCAGATCTCTCGAACATCTT